>NW_020838012.1:8134362-8605322 GCF_003676395.1 Aethalodelphis obliquidens | reverse complement strand
ATATGTGTGTGTGTGTGTGTGTGTACATGACAAATACATATCTGCAAAATGGCATTCCCCAGGCCCCCTTCTAATTTAATTTTATATACTCTCTCTGGCTGGCTTCATCCATCATCATGGCTTTAACTCTCAATAGTCACTGATGATTTCCCCCAATATCTCCTGTCCAGATGTTCTAAAACTGTACTCCTGTTGTGCCCTAATGGAACCTTTTTGTCCAGTCAGTTGTAGAAGCCAGAAATGTGGGAGCTGTCCAGGCCTTGTCCCCCTTCTTGACCCCTTAGACCGAACTGATCCAACCTTTTGTTGATTTTACTTTAGAAATAACCCTAAAATCTGTCTCCCATTTTGATATTTCACCACCACCGCCTAATACTGGCCCTTGTCCATCCTCCCAAAACAATAGCCACTTAGCTGGTCTCCCTGGTCTCCATGCCATTTAACCTATTGTCCCCAATGCCATCCAAGCAACCTCTTCAGAAGTTAAATGGAATCGTGCCACTCTAGGTCTGAAAATTTTCCAGTGTCTTGCCAATGTTTATAATTTGAATTCACATTTCTAAGTATGTTTTATAAAGCCCTTCATCATCTGCCCATTGTCTGCTTTTACAGTGACACTTCCCAGCTTTTAGCCCTGGGTCATTCCAATCCCCTTTCTTTTCCCTGAGTACACCATGCTTGCCTTCATTCATTCCTTCAACTATTTATCAAGTGCTTCCTCTGTGCCCATCACAAGTCAATGCATGGGGACATATCAGTGCAGACATGACCAAGTCCCTGTCCTTACAGAGGCTCTATTCTGGGCTTTTTTAGTCCATTCCTTTGCATTTGTCCAGTTTTCTTCCTGAAGTGCTCATTTCCCACCCCTCACCTGTCTAGCAAACTCCTACTTTACTTTAGGACTCAGCTATTCATGAGAAGTCTTGGAAGGTTACCTGGAAACTCTCACTCACATCTAGCCATTGGATAGTCCTTCTTCAGGAAATGAACTCCAGGAGAACATGGGCTTTCCTTGTGTTGGCTGCACGCTCAGTGCCTAGAACAGTGCCTGACATATATTGGGTTTTTAATAAATATCTATCAAATACATCATACCTACCAAAATACCTATCTAGTTATGTGTTTCTACCTTGAGACCATGAACTGTGAGTTCCTAATGGTCAGAACTTATCTAATTTGCCTCTTTACGTCCACTGCTTATCACAGTGCCTGGTACATCGTTAGGAATCAATAATGGTGAATATAGGCCATACAGATTTACATGAAGAAAACAAAACAAAACAAAAAAAACCCAAAAGCACTGGGAAAAATGCTGTGAGGGGTTAATGTTATCCAACCTCTGGAGCGGGAAGGGGGAGTGGGGTGTAAATGCTAAATCCCAGAACTCTAGGATTAAGACACGGTGTTTGTGTTATAAAGTGGTAAGGAGACACACATACATACGACTAGTTAAAAAATACTGGGGTGCTTCTATATGTAATTAGAGGTTCCAGCAAAATGCTGTGGTAGCAGGGTGGCACTCAGGAAGGCTACTTGGAAGAAAAGCCAGCCCTTGAAAAGTTTCCTTAGGTTAGCATCACCAGACAAAACCCGGGACTCTGTCAGTTAAAACTGAATTTCAGATAAACAGCAAATAACATTTTTGTATTAGTATGTCCCATGCAATACTGGGGATATACTTACACTAAAAATGTATTCATTGTTTATCTGAGATTCAAAATTAACTGGGCCTCCTGTATTTTTATTTACTACATTTGGCAACTCTGCCTCAGGTATGTGGAATAGCTTGAGAAGAGAGCAGGGATGGAAAAGCACAAAGAGAAAGGCCAGTTGTCCAACACAGCTGGAGTCTTAGGTATATGGGGGACGGGGAAAGCGGAAGTTATGCGGGATACTGCTAGGGAAGGAATGAGGCCAGATCACAGAAGCTTTGAGTGACCTTGACTTGTCAAAGAATATGATGTCATCCTGGGAACTTATGTTCAGCAGTGAGAGACTCTATCCTTTATGAAAAATAGAGCACACACATAAATTTTTGTGGACATAACTCATGCCTCCCTGGAGATGTACTGTAACACTGACTATATGAATTTTAAACACATCAGGAGTCATACAGAGCTTCCCCTTAAATGGAAAAAGATGTATTTTCTGAAAGTTAAATTAAATGTTTACATTTAACCAAGAACAGCTATTGGCAATCTGAACGTTAAAATACCTTCCAAATAAATTTCTACTGTATAGTGATTCACAGACATTAAATTAAGATGAAACAAGCTAGTATCTGCAGCAAAAAGAATAAATTATGATCTTGTTTATACACTAAGTGTTGGTTTAAGTAAGATTTTAAAGTCATATGCTTAGATAACGAGCACATTAAAATACTGGCCGTCTGAATCACAGATATAAAATTAACGACTAAAAAATTAACACATATTCATTATTTATTTAGTCATTCTAACCAACACAGAGCCTCTTACTTTAAGACAAATCATTCAGATTAACAATTAACAAAAGCAAATTAGTAATCTGTTTTGGTCCTACTGCATGAATATCAATATCTGTGTTTATTAATGTTTGAAATATAGCTCTGAAAAAGCCAAGAATTCACATATTTAGAAACGCATTGAGGAACATTTTCTGTGGATTTTTTTTAAGGTAGAAGAAAACACTTTTGAATAATTGTGGAAATTTGAATATGGACCGGACATTAGATGATAATAAGGAATTATTTTACGTTGTAGGGTTAAATTAAAAATAAAATCCTTTTCTGTTAGAGGCGCACACTCAAGTATTACAGGTACAATGATATAATATCTGGGATTTGCCCTTAAAATACTCCACTTGAAAAGAAAGCGTGTGGGACTTCCCTGGTGGCGCAGTGGTTAAGAATCCGCCTGCCAATGCATGGGACACAGGTTCGATCCCTGGTCCCGGAAGATCCCACATGCCGCAGAGCAACTGCGCCCGTGCGCCACAACTACTGAGCCTGCGCTCTAGAGCCCGTAAGCCACAACTACTGAGCCTGTGTGCCACAACTACTGAAGCCCGTGAGCCTAGAGCCTGTGCTCTGCAACAAGAGAAACCACCGCAATGAGAAGCCTGCGAACTACAGCAAGGAGTAGCCCCCTCTCTCTGCAGCTAGAGAAAGCCCGCGTGCAGCAACGAAGACCCAATGCCAAAAATAAATAAATAAATAAATTTAAAAAAATGTTTTTTTAAAAAAAGAAAGGGTGGGGAGTAGATGAAACAAAGCTGCCAAAATGTTGATGATTTTTGAACTGGGGTGACGGGTATGTGAGGGGTTGAGTATATGATTCGATTTCAGTGTATGTTTGAAAATTTCTATAATAAAAGGTAAAAAAACAGGTCTTTTTCATGAATGAATAATTTCCTTGGAAGTATATCTTATAGTACATTTACATCCACCTTCCAATTTATATTTTAAATATATATATTTGTACATATATATATACTCTTGCAGTGACTAGTTAATAGAGCAGTTGAGCATGTTTATCTTACTAATGATCACTCACAATTCACTGAGTACATTCCATGGACCAGGCACTGTGCTTAGTGATTACCATGCAATATTCAGTTAATATCTGCAGCAGTCTTTTGATCTAGTCTTCACTATTATCCCCATTTTGCAGGTGGAAAACTGAGGCTTGCAGAGGTGACAGTTCTCACTGTCCTAAAGATAGTGCATGTGTCTGTATTGAGATCCAGGCTCAGGCTGCCTGACTCTGAAGTCTGTGTGTTTAACCCTTCCCTATACTGCCAGGTAGATTAGCAGGAGTATAAATATACTCACAATACATATAATAATGAAAAGAAGGGGAAATGGCTCGCATGTTTCACCCTTGCCACAGCTATGGCTCAGGGCCAGATTGTGATCCTCTCAGATCCAGCCTGGGTTCAGCCATAGATCAAGCTGTTGTGTGAAGCAGAAAAGCGGAAAGATGCTGCTCTAGACAAAGACAAGCAAAGACAACCAACACAAGTCTCTTCTCACTGACAACTGTTCTGCAGTTGTGTGTGTGTTCTTTCTAAAGTAATACAAAATGACGAAAATGCACAGTTTGCCTTTTTTGTGCCTTCTGATGCCTGAGTATATTTTGCAGGACTTCACCTCCCGTTTTAAATCATTCATCACGCAGTGCCTCTTGTGTGGCGCAGGCGGCAGTGGGTGGGTGGGGCGGGCAGCAGGGAGAGGCGAGTTGGAGGACGCACATCCCGCAAGTGAGGAACCGGCACAGCTGCAGCCCCGTGAGACCCCGCCCCATGAGCTCATCCCCTGGCAGTGCAAATTAGGATGACGTAATGCTTCTGGAGAGCTCCTTCAGCCCACCACAGTGGGAGCGCTCTTGCTTTTCCTGAGCTCAGGAAAAATTAGCATCGGTATTTCTAGCTGTTCCTGAGGAAATGGCATTTTATTCAAAGGTGTCGTGGGAAACAGAACACACTGCCTGCGTTAGGATCAGCTTCTGTGCCAAAGGAAAACAGAGCTTATCAGTAAATAAGTCACTGATTACTGCCCTTATCAGACTAGGAAGGTAAGCGGCTTTCTTCAAAAACAGGGTCCAATTAAAATGGCAAGAGATAGTCTCGGCATTTCTTTAAAGTTATTTTAGCCGAAGAGTATAAAAAGAATAACCATAGCAATAATATTAAATAATAGTAATAATCATTATCATTTATTTAGCTCACTGTATACTGGGAACCGTACTAAATGTTTTATATATGTTATTTAATTTAGTCCCTGTTACAACCTTACAAAGTAGGCATATCCCCCATTCCCTCCCTCCCTACACTTTAAACATGAGCAAACGGAGGCCTGGAGAGGTAGGTAATTTGCCAAGGTCAGACAGCAGCAATTGGCAAAGCCAAGGGATTCCAGTCCAAAGCCCATATTGTTAATCACTATGCTACCTTGCTCTGTAGGCCCCAGGACAGGTCTGTGTAATAACAACTCAATAAAATAGAGAAGAGAGGATTGTTTCTCCCAAGAAATCACAGGCCAAAGCTGAGGTATCTGCCATGCTTGGCATTTCTCACCTCATTAGACACCCCATCTTGTAAAGGGGAACGGCGGGGAGAGGAGTATTTATTAAGAACCTACTGTGAAATAGTAGGAAAAATATATATTCATCTCTGCCCCTGGCTCCTAGCACACAGCTCCTAAATCCCTTGGAATTTTCTGGGTGATAGGAGTGTCTTTTGCTCTAATGGGGTAACTCCTGGTGGGCTCCTGGGTGGGCTCCGGTCACCAGAAAGACCGAGCGATGATTAGGGGCTTGAAAATTTCAGCCCTACCCCCCAGTGTCCAGAGAGGGGACGGGCTGGAAACGGAGTTAATCATTGATCATGCCTATGTGAAAATAAAAATCCCCCAAAGTTCAGAGAGCTTCCAGGTTCATGAACACATGGAGATGCTCCTCACACCTCCCCACACACCTTGCCCTGTGCATCCCTTCCATCCGTATCCTTTATCTGATCCTTTTATTTATTTATTTTTAGCTACATTCTTTTTAAAATTACTCTTTTCCATTATGGTTTATCACAGGATACTGACCATAGTTCTCTGTGCCATACAGTAGGACCTTGCTGCTTATCCATTTCATATGTAAAAGCCTGCCTCTGCTGACCTCGACCTCCCACTCCATCCCTCCTCCAACCCCCTCCCCTGGTCCTTTTATAATAAACTGGTAAACAGTAGGTAAACTGTTTTCCCCAAGGACTGTGAACTGCTCTAGCAAATTAAAGGAACCTGAGGGAAGGGCTTGTGGGAACCTTTGATTTGTAGCTGACTGCTTAGAAGTACAGGTAAAACCTAGACTTGTGATTGGTGCTGGAAGTAGGGGGGCGATCTTGGGTGACTGAGCCCCTTGCCTCACTTCAGATGCCAGTGGAGGAGAAGGAAGAGTAGACAGAGAAGGTGGGATGAAAACTACTGAAAGGAGAGGAAATGCGATGTGGCATAATGGTTATGTGTAGGGTTTGAGGGTCTGGAGGATTTAGGTTTGGGTACAAGCTCTACTACAGAAGTTCGGTGGCCTCGTGCAATAGACTCAAAGGCTTTGAGCCTCAGTTTTCTTATCTGTAAAATGGGGGTGATAATACACTCCTCATTGTGTTATTGTGAAGATCAAATAAGATAAAGCACAGTTCTGAACCTAGTGCCTGGTGTGCTCAGTAAACAGCAGGGCAGGATGACTAAGGGTAGAAACCTAGAATCCCCTTCTTGGTGCTGGAAACCTGGCATCCTCTTGGTTCACAGAGAGTAACCATGTTTCACTGGATTAAGTGGGAACCGATCACTTTTCTGTGAATTTGGCGGAAGATCTTTTCCACCAGAAACACTTTCACTCCCAGCCCACTCTCTTCCAAGCATTTTAGTTCCAACACTGGTTGCAGTGTGGAAGCATCACCCAGTTGGCAGGTAACTGAGCACTTCAGTTCAGCTGTAGAGCTGATCACTGATCAGAAGCGCAATCATGGCTCTGGGGGATTCCAACGGAATACAGAATCTGTACACTATGTGTGAGATTTCATTAAATCTGGGCTGATTAGGTATAATGAAATCTCACGCATGGAGAATAGATTTTGATTACTATGGGAACCCACCCAGAGCCAGGATCAAATTTCTGATCAGCCCTATAGCACAGAATCACCTGGAGGGCGACTTCTTATCTGTGCCTAAGATATCTGTCTATAAAATTACATGACCACTTCTAACACCTATTAAACTAATTAGGCAGCTTGATTTTTAACAGCACCAAAATCTGTGCCACAGGGTGCCAGAAACAGAACATTCCTGGGGAGATGCACTAAGAAAGGAACTTTAAACTTCAGTCACATGGCGAGGAAGTAGACTTAAAAAATGTAATTCCTATGAAAGCATTTCTTCTCTTACACTTAAAAGGAGAAGTACACACCCTTCCAGAAAATATTGTTTGTACACTTCATGATATCTGAAATCATGCTGTATTGGTTTGGCAGTCCTTCATAACAGTTGTGGATCTAGCTATTTGTGGTCTCAGATGATAAAGCATAATAATTACCAACAGTAGAAAATGTACTTTAATTTCTAATTACAAAGGTTAGATTTATTTTCTCCAACTGTGGGAGCATCTCCTTCCCCACTATTTTAAACTGGATGTTTACAAACAACATTACTTCTGAACTTTGCCCTGGTACAGTAAAGCTGGTGGTTTATACTAGGATGAAGTCATTCTTTGTAATGAAATTGAAAACCGTCAAACAACATGAGTTGAATTTGTTACAAATTGGGAAATGAAAGGTGTAATATGGATGCCTCATATGCCCAAGTTTTTTTATTAAACTTTGAAGAAACAAATAGAATCATATAGTTTGATAACGGAAACTGACTTCTTAAGACACTTATTTTAAATGCTCTTATATTTAGAGAAAATCAAGTTCATCTGAGGATTTTTTTTTTTTGAATGAAAGAGAGGCCAGTCTAGGAGATAATGGGCTAAATCCAATCTGTTTTAAGGTAGTTGCTTCCTTATGACAGTCACCAAATTACTCGTTAAGCTGGAATAGCCATCCCTACCTGTCATGAACAAGAACCAGATGCCATCTCAAAATGGACAGCATCCTCTAAATGGACACTCCGTACCAATCCCCCCAACATTTCGGGGGCTTGATGTTAATCAATTTCTATTGTTAAATTCTTGCCATCACTTAAAATAATTGCCATTTGAAAACAACTAGTAGAAGCAAGAGTAGCAGTGTTTCTAAACAAAAGAGTCAGGTATATAGCAAGTTAACTGTTGTTGATACAGCATGGCCAAGGAATGGTGTCTGTGGTTATTCAGATACTCAGTTACTAAAGTTATACATACGGTCAATTTCTAACCAACTGGATTACATGATGATGTATTGAACCTCCCAAATATAATAAATACATCATAATGTTAAAAGAAAGATTCTGATGGGATTTCAATACTTCAAAATCATTTTCATAAATTTCAACTGTCACCGCTTTCTACATGTATGAAAGTACCAGTTAGTAATAGTTGAATGCTAGATAGCTAGATAACATCAAGTTAATGAGAGTTTTATTCTTTGTCATAATGTACATTTTCCCTTTATATAGTGCTTCAGGCTGATCCAAAGGCTAATAACCAAGGACTAGGAACAATTAAGAATGAAATACAAACAATACCAAACCCTCACATCATATTAAGGCAGGACTCTTCCAAAATTATAAAAATGAACAACGCATTCAAACCAGCAATAATGTTTTCAAATAGAGGCTAAAAATTTTAAGCAAAGACCAATTATATGTGCATATAGTGTGGGAGAGACAATGGTTTTGCACTTTCATCCTGCTTGGAATTCATAGGGCTTCTTGAATTTGTACCTTCATATCTTTCATTAGTTTTGGGAGATTCACAGTTGTTATCTCTTCAAATACTGCTTCCGCCTTAGTCTCTCTCCTCTCCTCTGAAAATCCAATTACATGTCATATCCATACCCCCTCTTCTGGATTTTCTATCCTTTTGTTTCTTTGTATTCTAGTCTGTTCACTAATTCCCTTTCCCTGTTTACTAATTCTTCTGCTGTGTCTACTCACAGTAGCCAGTTAACAAGTGGGCCCTCCAACCCCCAAAACTCTCACCATCTAGTATTTACACCCGTGGGTAGCTTCCTCTTACGTTAGATCAGTGCTGATCTATATGACCAGATAGGTATGATAGAATATCATAGGGTATAACAGAAGTGGTGGTGTGAGACTTTTGAGGCTAGGTCATCAAAAGCATTCCATCTTCTGCCTCATGCTATTGGATTTCTAGTTCTGAGGAAAACCAGCCACCATGTCATGAGGACACTCGAGTAGTTCCTTGGAGAAGCTCACATTGAAAGGAACCAACTTCCAATCCATATAAGTGAACCCCCTCAAGATGGCTCCAGCCCCAGTTATGTCTTTAGATAACTGTCCCCCAGCCAATAACTGATGGAAACCTCATAAGAGAATTCCTGAATTTCTGACTCACAGAAACTATGAGAAAGATTAGGTGATTATTGCTGCTTTAAGTTACTAAGTCTTGTGATGATTTGTTACATAGCAATAAATAGCTAATCCACCCATCAATCAAGTTTTAAAATACAGTTCTTGAATTTTTCAGTTGGTTCATTTTGTATCGTTTCTAGTTCTCTTCACAAATTTCCAGTCTTTTTAAAAATCTCACAGAACATGTTAAGAGTATTTTTTAAAAGTCTGTGTGTGCTAAATTTATTATGTGGAGCCCCATGTTTCCATTACCTTCTATTTTTATTGTTTTTTTCATCCGTCCTGTTTTATCTCCTCATGAGCCTGACTATTATTAAAATAGTGGACATGGTATGTGAACATTTGTAGAGATAATTTGAGACCTTGATGACATTCTCTTCCTTGAGAGAGACTTGACTTTGCCATCAGCAGGTTTAGAAACCAGCAACCTGAGATCAGCTTGATTCAATTTCAAGGATTAAAACTGACTTGAAGTTGAGCTTTAGGTTCTGAGAGGACAGTCTACTTACAGTTCATTCTTACTCCTAGTGGGTAGCTATGCAGTGTCTCAATCCAAAGCCTGGGGTATTTACCAGACTCACCCCAGCTTTGGAGGGTTCTAGACTCCAGTTTTATTCCTCTATTTCATAGGGCTGTCAGGAGCCCTGTTCAGTTTCTCAGCCTTTCAGGTATGTTTTCTGGGGTCAGCAGACATCTGAGTGAAAAAGTCCTGCCCCTTATGGCAGGCTCACCTCTCTAGATTTTCTTATTTTCTATGTCTTTCCCATAATTCTGCCTTGTTAGATCTCTGATGTCTCCAAGCAATTCCAAGCAAGTATATTTTGTCCAGCTTTTATTGTTCTCAGTAGGAGGACTGGCCTAAATTTTGACCCTTATGAGAAGTGGAAGTTCTCGCATTGTTTTATTAGCTAATCTAGAATACAGTTACATCAGAAAACAAAAACAAAAGATGTACTTTGTTTTGCTAAGGGTCTAATAGCATTACTTCTTCAAACCACTTTCATACTACAGGAACTAGTATTCTTCAAATAAAGTTGTAAACAGCTGCCAATCCACTCATTTACGACAAGTCAGCTGGTCAGAAGAGAATATGAAAAAACCCCTATTGATAGAAATAAACCGTTTCTAGAGAATGTTAAGCAAATTCCTCCAAGGCCAAATCACTAGACAGGGAGGCCATTGCTCCACACATTTAGCCTTCAGAAAAGGGCATAGGCTCTAGTTCTGTGGAGAACCTAGTAGCCATGTTGTGAGGACACTCAATCAGCACTATGGAGAGGCCTACAGGCCACTGAGAATATTCCCCACTGTTTTCTGGATCATTTGATACTATCATTACATCAGAAAGCCTACCTAAAAGTTAGTTACTGAGCAAAAGAAAGAAAGAAATGTTTCAAACACATAAGGAAATCTTATTTTTATAGTAATATGACTATTAATAACAATATACACTTCTTGTAAGGGACAAAATTTAGACCAACCCTCCCACTTAGAGTACTAGATGTCTAGTATAAGATCAAACAAGATAAACGAGAACTTAAAATGTCAGGTACTTTTGATTAGGAATGGAGGAAACAAATTCCTACATGTAACAATGTCATTTTAAAAGGAATATTTTAAGTATGTATCACAGTCGAAACCTTTTTTTCTGCTGAAATATAGTTCATCTAAAAGAGAAAGATGGACATTTACTGAAAATGTCTTTGCAAGTTTTTCCATGTATTCCAACTGAATTACAGGATTTTACAAGAATTACAGGACTACAGAATCACACTCCTGATTTATAGATTTGTGACTCAAATGTTCAAAGTAGGTTATTTGGTTTTTCTTTGTTTTGTTTTAACTTTTTATTTTATATTGGAGTGCAGTTGATTAACAATGTTGTGTTAGTTTCAGGTGTACAACAAAGTGATTCAGTTATACATATACATGTATCTATTCTTTTTCAAATTCTTTTCCCATTTAGGTTGTTACGTAATATTGAGTAGAGTTCCCTGTGCTATACAGTAGGTCCTTGTTGGTTCTCCATTTTAAATATAGCAGTGTGTACATGTCGATTCCAAACTCCCTATCACTTCTCCCCACCCTTCCCCCCACCCCCGCCCCTGGTAACCATAAGTTCATTCTCTAAATCTGTGAGTCTGTTTCTGTTTTGTAAATAAATTCATTTGAATCATTTCTTTTTATCAATAGATTCTGCATATAAGCAATATCATACTATATTTCTCTTTCTCTGTCTGACTTACTTCACTCAGTATGATAATCTCTAGGTCCATCCATGTTGCTGCAAATGGCATTATTTCATTCTTTTTAATGGCTGAGTAATAGAATAGAAATATAGATCAATGGAACAGGATATAAAGCCCAGAAATAAACCCATGCACCTATGGTCAATTAATCTATGACAAAGGAGGCAAGACTATACAACAGTGGAAAGACAGTCTCTTCAATAAATAGTGCTGGGAAAACTGGACAGCTATATGTAAAAAAATGACATTAGAAAATTCTTTAACACCATACACAAAAATAAGCTCAAGATAGATTAAAGACCTAAATGTGAGACCGGACACTATAAAACTCTTAGAGGAAAACATAGGCAGAAAGAACACTTTCTGTCATAAATCGCAGCAATATCGTTTTCAATCCATCTCCCAGAGTAATGGAAATAAAAACAAATATAAACAAAAGGGACCTAATTAAACTCAAAAGCTTTTGCACAGCAAAGGAAACCATAAACAAAATGAAAAGACAACCCACAGAATGGGAGAAAATATTTGCAAATGATGTGACCGACAGGGATTAGTCTCCAAAAATTTACAAACAGCTCATGTGGCTTAGTATCATCAAAACAAACAACCAATCAAAAAATGGGCAGAAGACCTAAATAGATATTTCTCCAAAGAAGACATACAGATGGCCAAGAAGCACATGAAAAGATGCTCAACATCGCTAATTCTTAGAGAAATGCAAATCAAAACTATAATGAGATATCACCTCACACCAGTCAAAATGGCTATCATCAAAAAATCTGCCAACAATAAATGCTGGAGAGGGTGTGGAGAAAAGGGAACCCTCTTGCAGTGTTGGTGGGAATGTAAATTGGTACAGCCACTGTGGAGAACAGCATGGAGGTTCTTTAAAAAACTAAAAATGGAGCTACCATATGATCCTGCAATCCCACTCCTGGGCATATATCCAGAGAAAAACATGCTCCAAAAGGATACATGCACCCCAATGTTCATTGCAGCACTGTTTACAATAGCCAAGACATCAGGGACTTCCCTAGTGGTCCAGTGGTTAAGACTCCACACTTCCAATACAAGGGGCGTGGGTTCGATCCCTGGTTGATCATCGGGGAACTAAGATCCCATGTGCTGTGCAGCACGGCCAAAAAACAAACAACCCCCCCCAAAAAAACTTACAGTAGCCAAGACATGGAAGCAACCATGTTGCTTCCATGGATATGGATAAAGAATGGAATGGATAATGAAGATATGGTACAAAGTAAATTATTTGTTGATTATATTTTTATCTCCATCACTATCTATTGATGGCTACTGGCCACATGAAGCTGGTCCTCAGGGTAAAACATACCCACTAAAGGGAGACTATTTATCTAATTAATCAGCAAGTTAAGTTTCTTGATTCATCTCTACCATGTCTGAGATTTGTCTCTCTCTCTCTCTAACTTTCTACTCTTTCCAAATCATCCAGCATATTGATTACTCCGCTTACCCTCTTCTCTGTACACATCCCCCCAATTTCAATCTGTTCAAGAATCTTCAGTGACTTCTGGGTACTCAGCCTGGTCTTCAAGGCTTCAACATCATATGGTCTTGGTCTCCTTATTCCTTACTCCTTTTCAACTAAACTTCCACTTTATATAAGTCAGTCATTTCACTACTCCCCACGTGATGCTTATTTTTGCTTTTGTGATTCTCTTCCAGCCTAGATGCTCTCCTTTCTCCTTATTTATTCCAACTATATCATGATCTGGTCATCAAATACCAAGGACCTAGCACTCTTACTTATTAGAACCAAATACTGCCTTCTCCTACTTACCTTCTCTATCAAACTTGATCCATGCTTGTAATCCTTTTCTTTGAAATTATATTTTATTCATGGTTTAAAATGCAAAAACTTGAAGTACATTACATACCAACTTTCATTTTGTCAATGGTGTTGCAAACCTGCTGAGTCAGGGGCAGAATCTTCATAATCTTCTAAAGCGCCACCCACAAAATCTACATTCAACAAAATGCCTTTTAAATATATGCAACTTAGTGTCCAAATCTTAGTAACAGACTTTCATTGGACCATAATGAGCCTGCTTAGCCCAGGAATTACCATATGATTCACTCCTTTGCCAATGAGCTACCCAGATGACAAGATAGAAAGGTAAAAACTCATTTTGGTAGAGACCTGACTCCTGGTGGATTATTTCTTTCCCTGGGTTATGCAAGGGGATGAAATGACAAACTCTTCTATGTTAATTATAGATTCCCTATTTCGTGGCTCCGTATTTTCAGTATGAAATATGCAGACCTTTTTTTTTATCAACTAAAAGATATTTAAACAAATTCGTAATTAATTTTTTCCTAGATGCCTTAAGCAGATAATTCATATTCAGCAAATGTTTCTTTGGTACTTATGCTTGACAGAGAGAAAGAAAATATAAACAGGAAAGAAGGAATTCCAGTTCAGCACATTAACCAAGGAAAACATTAACTGTCCTTTGGAATACAATCCACAAATAGTCCATTTTGCTGCTGCAAGGTCAACAGAATTATCCTGTGGTCTCTCTGCCTAGTTGATAAACTCCTCTAGTTAAAGATTGCTTCATTCCTTTCAAAGGAGGCTGGCTATAAGATCACATGTTATTTCAGTGGACAGTTTTTAAACTGTTTTTTTTTTTTTTTTTTGCAACACATTTTCCTCAGTGTGTAAAGCCTATTTTGATGAATTAGCAAGAAATACAACTTTATGCTCTTAAGTTCAGAGGTCATAGAATTTTAGCAGTCCTTATTTAAATGTTACTGTTCCTATAGCAGTGGCCCTTTACCCTCCCTGTCCATGAAAACTGCTACAGTAATTTTCAAAATATATTGATGTTTGAGCCCATCCGGAATTTTTCATTTAATTAATCTGGCCTAAGGCTTTGGGCCCTATGGCTTTTTTTAGTTTTGTTTTTGTTTTTGGTTTTTTTTCTGTCTGTTTGTTTTGTTTTGTTTTTTGATTTTAATGTGCAGTTATGGTTAAGGATCACTGTTCCAAGTGGAGAGAAAATGGGAAGACTAGAATAACAGGGGAAGAAAAATAAGTTTCTTAACAATAAGAATAAAAACTATAATTTATTCAGTACTTATATATGTATACCAGGCACCATGTTAACCATGTTTCATACTATATCAATTATCTATTGCTGCATAACAGATGACCCTAAAGCTTAATGGCTTAAACAACAAGCATTTGTGTCTCACAGTTTCTGTGGTCAGAAATTTGGGAGTCACTTAGCTTGGTGTTCTGGTTCAAGGTTTCTCTTGAGGTTGTAGGCAAGATATCAGCCATGACTGCAGTCATCTGAAGGCCTGATTGGGGCTGGACAGCCCTTTTATAGAAAGGCTCAGTGGCAACGGGGTTGGCAGGAAAATGTAGTTCCTTCATGACTGCTGGCAGGAGGGCTCAGTTCCTTATCAGGTGGGCCTCTTCACAGAGCTGCTTGAGTGACTCCACAACATGGCAGCTGGCTTTCCCCAAAGCAAGTGATCCCAGAGACAGCAAGGAGGAAGTCACTTGCCTTTTATGACGTAGTCTTGGAAATTACGTATCATCAATTATGCCACATTTTATTCGCTAGAAGTGACTCACTAAATACAGTCCACCCAAGGGGAAGGCAGTCAAACTCGGAGGTATCCAAGAATTTGTGGATACGTATATATGTATATATACATATATATATATATGTATATATACGTTTAAAACAAACACAAATTTGTTAATTATAATAATTCTGGAAGTCAGAAGTTCAAAACGCATCATCAGGGCTGCATTCCTCCTGGAGATGCTAGGGGAGAACACGGTTCCTTTCCTTTTCCCGCTTCTACGGGCAGCCTACATTCCTTGGCTTGTGGCTCTTTCCTCCATCTTCAAAGCCAGCAGCCAGTGTAGCATCTTCCAGTCTCTCTCCCTACTTCCACTGTCACATCGGCTTCTGACTGACCCTCCTGCATCCCTCTTATAAGGACCTTTATGACTACATTGGGCCCACCCAGATATTTCAGGATAATCTCACAACTCAATATCTTTAAATTAGCACATCTGTAAAGTCCCATTTTCAATGTAAGGTAACATATTCACATGTTTCAAGGATTAGGGCATGGACATTTTGGGGGGACCATTATCCTGTCTGCCACACTAGCTAAGCTGTGGGATAGAGATACCTCCTGAAATCCATTCCAGCTGAGTCTAAACATGCCAAAATATGTTAAAGTTTTGTTTTATTATACAAATAATAGTGAATATGTAAATGTAGTCTCATTGTAAAATATGCAAATATTATGATAAAACTAAGTCTTACTTCACCATCACATTTAATTTCCAGGCCCTTCCCTCCAGGTGACCATTATTATCAATGAGCACCATGTATGATATGAGGCCTTTCTATATATTTGCATAAAATAAACGGACATATGTTTTTTAAAATTAACTTTTTATTTGGAACAATTTTCCAAATAGATGTATGGAAAAGTTGAAAAAACAATACAGAGATTTCCTGTACACCCCCTAGTTTCACTTACCCCTAATGTTATCATCTCACAGTACTCTGGTATGTTTGTCAAAGTTAAGAAACCAACATTAGTACATTACTACTAACTAAACTCCAGACTTTATTTGGATTTCCCGACTTTTTTCATGAATGTCTTTTTTCTCTTCCAAGATCTATCCAGGATACCACATTGCATTTAGTTGCCATGTTTCCTCTGACCTATGATGGTTTCTCAATTTTTCCAAGTTTTTCAACACCTTGACTGGTTTTAAGAGGTACTGGTCATTTATTTTGTAAAATGTCCCTCAATTTAGGTTTGTCTGATGTATTTTCTCATGATTAGACTGTGGTTATGCATTTTTGGAGGGATTACCACAGAGGTAAAGTGCTTTTCTCATCACACCCCTTCAGGAGGGAGATAATATCAACATGACGTCTCTCTCATCATGTCAGCCTTGATCATTTGGTTAAATGATCATTTGATCATTTGGTATCTCCCAGGCTTCTCCACTGTAAATTTAGTATTTTTGCTTTTCCATGCTCTCTCCTTTGGAAGTGAATCACTACGTCTAGCCCATACTCAAAATGAGGGGAGTTAACATCTACCTCCTGGAGGAGGGGTATCTACCTAAATTATTCGGGATTCTTTGTAGAGAACATTTGGGTGGACATATTTTAAATTAGGTGTGCACATAAAGGTGTGCAAAGCTAGTAAGACCTGGCATTTAACATGAGGTTGGTTTGACTGCAGAGTCTACGTTCTTTTACGGAGCCCCTTAACCTTTGCACTACTAAGAACTTGTTTTTAGTACCATTCAAACATATTTTTAATATTCTACAAAATTCCCAAGAACTAGTTAGAAAGGGCAATACGGGGCTTGCTTGCTTATATCTTGTGGCATATTGTTTCCCTGATGTATGTCTGACTTTCTCAATCAGACTTTGAAAGCAGGGACATAGTTTTATATACTTTGTCTCCCCTGAGCACCTAATACACAGGTACTCAGGAAATACTTCCTGCCTGACAAGAAAGTGACTCCTTTTCCTCACTGTTTCCCACACTGTCTTGAGTGGCTACCAGGAGACACCAAAACTCACAGTGGTTGATCCCTTCATGCCCAGACCCAGGGCTAAGAGCCGAGATACGACAGGTTCACACCAGAAGGACTGAATAGAACCTGGGGATCAGGCTAGAACTGTAGGAAAAGCCACAAATGTTAACGTTTTCCCTCTTTCTGTTGCTACTTTAATGAGCAATTATGATGAGAGCAGATACCAATTTGGGTTATTTAACGAATGCTCAGCCCAGAGATCCACTCAGGCTATGAGTATAATTTTGGGGTTTCTATAGTAGGGCATTGTTTTCATCCCACCAAGGATTAGGAATCATGTTTCTGGGTCATACATAATAAGTCATTTTCTCCAAATCTTGGGTATTTGGGAGTCTAGATTCCAGGAAACCATTAGTCTTTCTGTCAACCTTTCTTACATGGCAGGTATCCAGATGGCTCAGGTGGGTGGGTGTCCCATACTTCGGTTTAATTGGAACACCCTGTCTCCCTGGGATGCAGAAGCGAACCTTTCCTCTGGAGAGGAAGGCAGCAAAGCTCCAATCTTCTCTCCCCATCCTTCCTGACCTTGTCCTGTTTGCTGTGTAGATGGACAAACGGAAGTAGTCCAAAGGAAGGGGCCAGCTGCGGATACGGTTAACGTGCTAACAAACTTAGGGAAGTTCATCAGATCAGTTACACTGCAAAATGTTTTCCTTCTCTTCAGCCTTTTAGCAGGAAAGTATGTTCAGAAGCCACGTCTGGTTTCTCTCTCTCTCCTGGAGCAGGAGAAAAGGAGGGGGAGGTTACTTCCTCGCCTACGTCTATAGTTAAGAGACTCTCAGGTCTACATACTAACAGACTCCAGAGAAAGAGAAAAAGCCTCTCCACCAAACAATGTGGGGTGTGAGGACTGAGGAGAATTTATAAATATGCTTAAGGATGTGTCTCTATGATGTTAGTGCGTAAATGTCCTTCCATGTCCCACTAAGTAAATACGAACTAAAACGTGGTCTGGACAGAGAGGAGCATGGGCCCAGGGATGTTCAGAAAAGCTGGTAGGTTTCAGAGCTGACCTAGCAGTTCGCTCAGCTGTGCTGTGCCATTCTGCACCCTCTCCGTTCTAGTGGATATCTGAGGGCTCCTGGTAGCTCAATCAGCCCGGAGTCTCCTCTCCAGCCCATCGCTGTCAGCACAGTGAGCTGGGGAGGGCCCAGCATACTGAGGTTCCAATCTTGACCCTGTCACCTACTACCCAGGTGACCTTAGCCAGGTGAATCAATCTCTCTGAATCTCAGTTTCCTCGTGTGTAACATAGAGATATCGGTGCCTAACTGCATAGGGTCACATGAGAGTAAATGAGATAACTAATTAGTGCAACATATGCTTATTAGCACAGTGGATGGTTCAGTATGTGATGGCTTGTATAATTATCAAAACGTCCCTTTCTAATGATCTTAAGACTTCAGGATAGTGAAATGTGGAAAATTAAGGAAAAAAGTTAGGAATGTTCAGGACAAAACCAAGTGAGTGGCTTCCAGGCAGCAGGATAGGGAGATCTTTCTAGACTTGAAATGAGGCTAGCCTAAACGGAGGTGTGTTGTAAGTATAAAATAAATGCCGGATTTTGAAGACTCATTTTGAAAAAAAAAAAAATCTAAAACATCCCATTAATAATTTAAAAATATTGATTACATGTTGAAATGATAATGTTTTGGACATGTTGGGTTAGATAAAATAGAATTTATTAAAGTTAATTTCACTTGTTTCTTTTCACTTTTTAAAATGTGGCTACCAGAAAACTTAAAATTACATATGTGTCTTGCAATATATATTTTTGGACTGAGCCATTCTAGAACACTGAAATAGCATTGAGAGAAATACTTCAATGAATTATACCCTCGGCCATGTAAGAGTTAACGCATCTCCCTAAGATACTGCTTGAAAGTAACTCAATTACAAGGGAGCATGAAGCCAAATATGCACAAACTGCTTATCAAATCATTAAATATAGTCTCCCCTGTTGCAGTGCGTAATCACTTATGAGAGCAAAGAACTTAGGGACTTTCAAATCACGGAAAATTTCAAATATCCATTCAAGAAATGTTCTTGTCATCCCTGCTATATTTGTCTTGATCTAATCTGGCTGCAATTTAATGCATGACATTTTTATCAAAATCCACAAATGCACTCAACTGGCACAAATACACTTATTTATGCACAGAGCCAGGGAAAGGGTTATCTTTGCTTAAAATAATGTGCTTAACTAAGGGACTGTCCCTTTTACTGTTGGGGAGGCTAGAGGTAATGGGCAGACACACATGGACTAACCAATATTAAATATTCACATAGCTAATTACATGGTTTATTTGAACTAGAGGATAAACAGATGCATCTCCCTTTTTGACGGACCCTCAAAACTCAGTAGCTCCTAAACTTTTAACTTATTCCCTTGTGGTAGTAAATTGCTATAAAAAGTAATCAAAACAGTACAAAACAAACAGACAAAAAGAAACAGCCCCTGTATGCATTGACAAACTCTCTTTTAACGAAATCTATGGTCAATCATTTAAGAAAAACATTTACATTTGGAATGGTTAACTTTTAAAAGGTGTAACTAAGTTTAGAATAAAAATTGTGGGTTTTTTTTTTTTTTAAAGGAGACCCATCTCTTCCATTCCTATCAATCACAGCATGTAGTATTCTGTTTCTGATTTTTCCATAATATAATTTAAGTAGAGGTATCACCATCTCAACATACTTAATATAAAAAATTTAAAATCCCCAAATTAATAATTAAGGAACTAAATAATTTTACTTCTTTTGAGCCCCTGTGGAATTTTAAAGCGGTGTTAACATTATATTTCTGATGGCATCCCTAACTTCTTCAATGTTATTATCTACTGTATTAAATTTCAAAGACAATCAAGATAAAAAGAGAAATTTCAATTCAAAGAATCCCCTGAGCACAGAGGGAAATTCCTTAGTTACGGTTGATAGGGCTGTGGCAATTATGCAGCTAAGTTCCAGCACCAGAAAACTGTTCTGAAGAGCAGTCTAACTACAGATGGGCATAAAATCTTCCAGGACAAATAACACTGTGTGTTGATAATGTCCAGTATCTTAATATGTCGACCACCCATGGCAGCCAAAGTTTATTTAAATGAGGGCGATACCTTAAACTTATAATATTAGTACACAGAATACTCTAAAAAATTTACATGCGGGCTTCCCTGGTGGCGCAGTGGTTGAGAGTCCGCCTGCCGATGCACGGGACATGGGTTCGTGCCCCGCTCCGGGAAGATCCCACATGCCACGGAGCGGCTGGGCCCGTGAGCCATGGCCGCTGAGCCTGCGCGTCCGGAGCCTGTGCTCCGCAACGGGAGAGGCCACAACAGTGAGAGGCCCGCGTACCGCAAAAAAAAAAAAAAAAAAAAAAAAAAATCCTTTAGGCGGATCAAGAACTCCTCCTGGGTGGGCAAGTGAGTTGAGGCTAGGAGTTCAGAGCGCTCTTTCCCGCTCAACCAAGGTATGGCCCCATATTCCTCCCCAACACACCCCTCAGGCAGCTGTGACACTCATCAGGGTTGGCACAGGAAATGATCCCTTGGGGTCACTTAGATCCACCCAGTCTACTCCTAGAAGAGGCAACGAGTGCTGAGTGGTGTCGAATTGGGGGCCAGCTATTATTCCTCACTCTCACTGACTTGGGGTGGGGGGGTCTCCTCATATTCTCAGGCAGCATTCAGTAAACATCTGTCCAATAGAAAAACAACACAAGCTGCATACGTCATTTTGAATTTTCTAGCAGTCACATTACAAAAAAAAGGTAAAGGAGGAATTAACTTTAATAATGTATTTTATTTAGCATAACATATGTAAAATATTGTCATTTCAACATGTAATTAAGATAAAAATTACTGAGATATTTTTCATCCTTTTTCCCTTACAAAGTCTTCAGAACCCGCTGTGTGAGCACATCTCAGTTCTGACCAGCTACGTCTCAAAACTCAACAGCCACTGAGGCCCATGGCAACTGTACTGGAGAGCTCAGCTCTAAGGAGTTTAGTGAAATCTCTCAGGACATCTTGTTCAAAGATAAATTTTTGTATAAACATTAATTTAGGAAAAATAAAGTGTTTACAAAATAATAGCTCTAATAAATTCCGTGTGGAAAACTATTTTTTGCAACATTGATTACTAACTTTATTTGGACAAAAGAATGCTCTTGTGAAACTTGTGCGCCTTTTCAGCCAGTAAAATCTTAATATCTGGACACATTTGAGAAGCGGCAAAGCTGAGGACGTTTTTTAAACTTTCAGCTGGCAAGCACAATAACGATCACCCTGCCAAGTGAAGTGGGCAGCACGATGCTTCTCAGCGCTGGGGCATTCTGCCCTGACCAAAGGATGATTCCGTCAGCCTGCCCACTGCTTCTTTCTGGATCTTTGTTTACAGTGGCAAGACAAGAGCCCCAGAAAGTGGCACAGAAATAGACTGCATCCTGGTTTCCAACCTGTGGGCCCTGATGCGTTTAGAGTCTGCCTGGACACTAACTATTGTCCCTTGACTGTATAATGTTCAATTTTCAGTCAAAACGATTTACTGACTGCTAATTATGAGGTGAGCACTGTTTCAGGGGCTGCACGTTGTCTCCCACGTATTTGTACTATTTCCCAAATACAGATGGAAGATATTATAATGAGTAAGATAAAAGTTAATGTAAAAGTATTAATGAATTACTAGCAGTTATCTCTCCCTTGCATTTCCTGCAATTGATGGAATCTAAAAGTATGTGTGAGGATTTGTGAAATTGCCTGATGCTGAGGTGTGGCCTTGCGGTATCACAAACGACTGTTTACCGAGTTGGTCCGCATCAGATCACAGTTTCGCTCTCCTTCAAGTGGTACAGCTCATTGTCAGCCAGGGTTCTCCTGAGATGGGAACCTCCCACTGCTTCTTTGTTATTGAGTTCATGTTTCTGGTTAAGAAACACTGGTTTAGGACCAACAGCATGCTGAGATGAACTGCTCAATGCTAATACATTCAACATAGATGATTGCATTATATAACATGTACCTGCTACTTTGCAGTATTTCCTTAGGCATAATAAGCTTTTACCAAAACCGAAATCAACGTTAATCTGCAAGCTGTCATTTTATGAACGTTGATTTTAAAAACCAAGTCCACGTTAATCTGCAAAGCTGTCATTTTATGTCCACTGCCAAGAGAAAAATGAAAAAAGCAATGTGAGATAAAGTAAACCTTTAACAAGAAACTGGACCCAAACAGTTATCAAACCAGTTTTCTCCATTCCCTCCGGGCAATCTGATTTATAAACTGAGGTTCTAAATTATATTTTATTTAATTGCTGAGGGCAAGAGCTCGGGAGGTGTTTTTGAGCTAAGCTCTTTATTGTACTGACCTGCTCTGCTTTTGGGGAAAACTGAAAAACAATCTTTTAAAGTTGGCACTTTCAAGCTGGTCTACTAATCCTGCTAGCTCTATTTCCTTTCAACTGCATCAAGAGTAAATAGGTAGGAAGGATAAAAAGCCACCCTGGAGAACAAGAGAAAAATAGTCAAGTTTCACAGGTGGCTGGTAGACAGTAGCCAGCAACACCCTCCTGTATTGCCAAGCAAACACAGGCAAAGCAACATTTTTTCTACCTCTTATAAACAATCTGTGTTTAAACAAGGCATCCACAATACCTTCTCCCCAGTCTCTAAAAGCTGGCCATTGTTACGTGTTTAATTACTTGTCTCAATCCTGAAGAGTAAAGAAGCCAGCTAGGTAGTGATTGTTTGATCTACACCCCTTGGCTGGAGATGCGAGTGCAAAGCAAACCTGTTCAGGCTCACGTTTCTGTCCTCTGCAGTCAGAAGAAGAGCCCGCGTCTGGAGAGCAGCGCAACTAAAGCAGCCCCTTCCCACTGGAGGGTAGTGAGGAATACTCAGCACACACCAGTTGCATTCATGAGGAAACAATCTTCCTGCCCACCCAGCACTATATTTAGAGCCATCTCTTGGCATGCAAACTTATATTTCTGGGCTTTCTGCCACTCAGACAGGAAAAAAAAAAGGGGGAGACAAGAAAAACTGGTTTGGTTCCAGCGCTGAACCCAAACAACAAACGTTAGATGTGCCCTTCCCCACTGATGCATTTCTGTGTCAAACATCACTCCTTCTTCAAAAGCAGTGAGTACTGGATGTGGCACTGAAGAATGCTTTTTTTCTCGTAATTCTAATCGGTAAAATGTGTCCTACACTCTAAAGGAAGCAGTGAAGCAAATTTCTATAAAAAGGACAGAATGTTTTGAAATTTTTTAAGTAATATCATCCAGGCTGGCATTGTCGACTTCCCCAAAGATGTGTTAGCCCCTGCACAAAGTTACATGCCAAAGCTAGCTGCAGAGCTGATGGGAAAAGAACATGCAGTGCTAACTTGCCAGGCCTCTCCAGACCTCAAATGCAGACCCAGCGAGAAACACTCCCTAGTATTCTGCTGTTTTGCCACAGGAACATCTGGCATTTGGGACCATCTGGGTTCTTTACCAGGAAGAGAAGTGACATGGGCAGAGGCCTTGATACACACCGCCTGAGCTAGTAGCTGCAAGTCCTACCCACGCCCATTCCAAACCGTGGAATGCCAGGCCGTATGAGAAATGAGCAAAGCAAACAGCTCTCTCCAACCTAAAGGCCCTTCCCGACTTTTTTCTTCCAGTGTATTTTTTCTTACAATCGTATTTACTGAGTTAATTTCAACAATTCCTTTTGCTCAATATCCTGCCATGGCACTCGCTGCCTAGAAATGTAGTAGCAGGACAGCCAAGCTCGTCCATAAACACAGCGTCAAGCAGCACAGCCGTTCAGTGGTTTGAGGGAGTATTTCCTCCACGTTGGCGTGCGCCATCACCTCTAATGACTTCAACAAATATACTAAAGGAAAGAAGATCTGCAGCTCTGCGGCCATTCTCCCACCCTAAAATTAATATTATGACAAAAAACTAAAATAAGTATTAAATTAAAAAAAACTCTCCCCCCAATTTCTTAAAAATACTAAATGATATGGATGCAAGATAGGCTCACTGGATGTGAAGTGTGAACACATCTGAAAGTTATAGCTTTATATAAAACCTCTTCTAGTTTGGGATTTCATAAGTGGACAAATGCAAAGGAAGCTGACTAGCTGTCAAACAAAAAGACACTCTCAGTGTCTGGGTCTTTGGGACTGTTCACAAGGCCTCCTTCCTCCAGGCCCAGGGTGGAATTCAAGCCCTGCCCCCCTGAAGCTGGGCACGGCACATGATTTGCTTGGGTCAGAGGAATGTGAGTGGCAGCGACACATGTCACCTTTCTAATACCAGTGCTCAGGCCTCTGTGCTCTCTTCCTTGCTACATTTACCCGAGTCCTAGACGGACATGAAGCATGTAAGCCAGAAATAAACCTTTGTTGGAATCCAACGAGATTTGGGGGTTGCTTGTTACCACAGCAAACCAAGCCTAACTGATCAATATAGTAAATGAGGAAACGATTAATAATAATTAGCAGAAGATAATTGTGTCACAGGTCCTGGTACCAAGAAGGCACCCAAGTCCATCCTTACAAGGGCCCCCAAGCCACCACAGCTTAATATTCATAGCTAGTCAACTTCTATGATATCTCCTAGCAGCTCTATCGAAACTCAAAGCAGGGCTTCCCTGGTGGCGCAGTGGTTGAGAGTCTGCCTGCCGATGCAGGGCACACGGGTTCGTGCCCTGGTCCGGGAAGATCCCACATGCCGCGGAGCGGCTGGGCCCGTGAGCCATGGCCGCTGAGCCTGCACTCCGCAATGGGAGAGGCCACAACAGTGAGAGGCCCGCGTACCGCAAAAAAAAAAAAAAAGAAAAAAAAAACAACTCAAAGCAAATAAAACACTTAAGAAAAAACAAAACAGAAAGGGTCCAGCTAAGGAAAACAGACATGAATGCTGAGAAACAAAGTGATTCCTAGAATCTCTAAATCCAATGTTCTCAACACTGAGTGCTCATCTGGGCCCAGCTCCAAAGATTCAGATTTACTTGGTTCCAGTTAGAATTCAGGCATCTGTACTTCTTCCCAGTCTCCCCCTGTGGTCTCCTGGCTTGAGAACCATGGCTTCACATTTCTGGGCTCTGGTTATTTTCAGTCCTGGGACATTAAATATTCCAGGAAAGAAGGAAATACACCAACAACAGTGCCGTTAACTAGCATGTTCATGTTACATGAAATGAGTGTCCTTAGGTACTGGGGTTGTCACTTTTCCCCTAGTCCAGCAGCAGAACACATTCCCAATCCATGGTTCATTGGTCATCTCATCCTGTTAGTATTCCATCCCTGGAGTAACCAGAAGCAGTAGTTCTAATTCCTATAAAACTATAGTATGTGACTGTTTAACAGTCAGGGAGTCAGGGGTCCCACTCTGAGCACAAGGTCAGTATAGATTCAGGGTCGGGGTGGAAAGTCAACTGGGCTAAGGGACACTATAGATATATGGGGTGTGTTAGCAAGAGTATCATTGGAGTCCCTCAAAGAACATCAGAAACCCAAGTCTTTTGCATACCAGGAGAGAATATTCAAGGGCACCATACAATCTCTCTCCCCCTAAGAACATCCGAAGTCTCTTTGTACCCAGATATATGAATGCATGTGTTTCCACTGTGATGATGATATGTTATTTACCATTCACTCACTGCTTACTATGCACCAGGAATAATATTAGGTGTTTTAAAGATACGGTTTACTTTTATCCTCACATCAACCCCATGAGGAGGTATTATTATCATTTCCATTTTAGAGACTAGGCGATTCAGACTACAAGTTTAAGTGACCTGCCCACCATCACATGGCTATGAACATCACTGAAGAACAAGGAGAACAGAGGTGTTCACAATCTGCCCCATCACCTGGAGTAAAGCTGAGGGACAGGTGGTTTGCAACAATTCTCTATTGCTCTTCCCATCGTCACAATACCTATTTCCCAGGAACTTGCTTTAATCGAAAGAACATGCCTTAATGGTAGACCATAACGCAGAATTTTGACAAATACATATTGACGAATCCTTTCTGTTCAAATTCAAATGGATTTATTTTAAATTGAAGTTTTGACAGAGTTTGGCATCATTATACATTATTCACTCCTCTGCTTAAGGTTAAACAGTGTTCAATCAATTATCCAGTGAAGATTTTAGAACCTTCTGAGTGCTAGTTACTGCAGATAGAATGGGAGCAGGAGAGACACAATCACACCCCCCTCTGAGCTTAGAGTCCAGCTAGACACACAGGCAATTAAATAGCAAGAATCGTGTGCTTAGGGGTATGATGGGACAAGTATTATGAAGTCTTTCAAGGTGTCCATGGAGACAAAGAATGGTCAGCTGTCCTTCCATACACTTGAAGTGCATTGGGCTTTGTTTCTTATAACTGCAGTCAATTTAACATACACTCTCTCTGTCCAGGCTTTGTCCTTCTCTGGTGCTGTCTTATAGCTCTACCTTCAGAGCAACTGGTATCAATATCATGTTGCTTCAAACAGCTCTTCATTGTCATTTGAAGCATTGCTGGCTTTGGGCATAAAGGCCTTCCTGTGGTTTACTGTGGAGCAACTGCTCAGCTAGTCATCAAATTATCAGCTATCACAGGAGCAGGCAAGCAGAGCAGAGCTGCATTAAAAGCTGGCTTTCAACTTGTTGAGTTACTAAGCATAATTTGGGCCTTTATTCTACCTTTGTTCAAGACATGAAATGTGGGAAGCACACTTCCCACCAAAAGCCCTTTGTCAAGTGTCACACTTAAGCTTTTTGGACAGAATCACAGGTCTGATACAGACATTTTGCTGATACCTCACTCCTTATTTGCAAAAATCAACACTGGCTCCGTAGATATGTTCTGCAACTTGATTTCAGATATGAAAAAAGAAAACAACACACAATGATTTGTTTTAGGATTTGCAAGATGACCATAATTGCTAAGGATAATAGCTAATACTTATTAGGCTCTTACTATATGAAAGGTACCATTTGCTAGGTGTTTGATGCATGCCATCTCATTTAAACTTTATAAAAACCACATCAGGTCAGCACCAGCACAATACATCAATTCTAAAGCACACATGTTTTTCCATATTCTAATGTGTTTGCAAACAGGGTACATCTTATAATCAATCAAGTTATATCACAGTTTAAGACGCATGGACATAGAGAAAAGACTTGCGGTTGCCAAGGGGGAGGAGGGTAGGGGAGGAATGGATTGGGAGTTTGGGGTCAGCAGATACAAACTATTATATATAGAATGGACAAACAACAAGGTCCTACTGTATAGCACAGGGAACTATATTCAATATCCTGTGATAAACCATAATGGAAAAGAATATGAAAAAGAATGTATATATATGTATAACTGAATCACTTTGCTGTACAGCAGAAATGAACACAGCATTATAAATCAACTATACTTCAATTTAAAGACAGTTATATCATAGTTTACTTGGTAGCAATTTATCTTTATGAATTACACATAAAATGATGCTATATTCTAAAATCCATGGTGCCTCAGATGAAAAAAATATGGTATGATTAGCCCCATTTCACAGATGAAGAAACTGAGGCTTGGAGAATTTGAGCATCTGGCCCAAGGTCACACAGCAAGTAAATGGCAGAGCAAGGATGTGATCCCAGCTTTTTCTGGCTCCGAAGTTCGTGCTCTGAACTGGTACACTATACTGCTTCCCACCACATGGAAATGCAGGCTTAATAAACATTTATTCTTTCAGCACTTAGCATCCACTATGAGTTAGCCACCAAGCTGGGAATGCTGGAGGTACAGAGGTGAGTAAGACAGCTTTTCATAGGACTAACTAGGGACTGTGGGTATCTGAGCCGTTAACTAGAATGTTTAGCTTAGTACCTTTTTGATGGACTCTAGAGTAATAGCAGATCTAAGCCTGGACTTCCTTTACAGGGCTATTTTTTTTCCACTAAGCACTGTTTTTTTACTAGCTAAATATCTCACTCCTAGCCTTACACTGGGTGAGTACTATTTTTTTTTTAAGATGTTGGGGGTAGGAGTTTATTAATTTATTTTATTTATTTTTGCTGTGTTGGGTCTTCGTTTCTGCGTGAGGGCTTTCTCTAGTTGTGGCAAGTGGGGGCCACTCTTCATCGTGGTGTGCGGGCCTCTCACTATCGCTGCCTCTCTTGTTGCAGAGCACAGGCTCCAGACACGCAGGCTCAGCAGTTGTGGCTCTCGGGCCTAGTTGCTCCGCGGCACGTGGGATCCTCCCAGACCAGGGCTCAAACCCGTGTCCCCTGCATTAGCAGGCAGATTCTCAACCACTGCGCCACCAGGGAAGCCCTGGGTGAGTACTATTTAAATCAACATTTTGGTGGGACAGACAGATGCTGAGATGGCCGCCAACGGTCTTCCCCTCCTACTATTCACACCCTGTGTAACACCCTCCCCATGAGTGTGGGTAGAACCTGTGATTTACTTGTAACCAACAGAATATGGCAAGAGTGATGGACTGTCACCTTAGTGATTAGCCTATTTAAGATTGTGAATTCCATCTTTTCAGCAGACTCTCCGTTTTACTGCCTTCAGTGAAGCAATCTGCCATACTGGGGAGGCGCACATGGCAAGAAACTGAGAGCTGCCTCTGGACAACAGCCAGCTAGGAACTGAGGTCCACAGTCCAGCAACCTTAAAGGAAGTGAATCCTGACGATAACCACCTAGATGAGCTTGAGAGAGGATCCCTCCCTAATTGAGCTTCCAGATGAGACCTTAGCCTTGGCCAACACCTTAAATGCAACCTCACGAGAGAGTCCCCAAGCAGGTGGCCCAGCTAAGCTGTGCCCAGATTTCTGACCCACAGAAACTATGAGATAAAAAAATGTGTGTTATTTTACACTGCCAAGTCTGTGGTAATTTGTTCTGCCGTAATAAATAACTAATACACTTGGTGAAAAGGTAAATTTCTTTGTGTCGTGGAACTTTACGATGTTCTCAAATAGTTGATACCAAAATATTCCAATTGTGATTTTAATGTCTTGGTTACATCTGAAAAATAACAGCTACCACTTACTTATTGAGCACCCACTACCACTTACTGAGCACCCACTACCACTTATTGAGCACCCACTACCACTTATTGAGCACCCACTACCACTTATTGAGCACCCACTAGGTAAATTCTAGCATGGTATTAGCGAATCAAGGGCCACATTTACCAAGCAACAGTTCATTAGTATAGTTACTGCATATACAAGAAATGTTAAATATTCATTTCATTTGACAATTTTTCAAAAAGGTTAGTGGACTTTATCATTTTATTGTCTACCTACTCCCCTTCTCTTGGTAAACGTAACCTTTCCTCCTAGAAAATGCTACTTCCGCTAACTCCAGTCACGTTGTTCTAGTGGGTCTTTATCTTATCTAACTCATTTCACCGATCACAGTGACTGATCCAAGGTTGGGCACCTCATCAACCAAGGATGGGCTAACAAGAATCTTTCTCCAAGATTTTGTTTTCATGTGAGGCAAGAGAGAGTAACGGAGAGTCCTTCTTGAGTTCTAAAGCTATGAGAGACCAGCTTGAATTCTCAATGGCCATGCTCCCTGCAATTTGCAGGAAAACATTCTATAGGAGGAGAGCACAGCCTGATACTCAGAAGCAGAGACAGGCAGGGACAGCCTGGTTCCTTCCAGTCCTTGCTGATGGAGTTCCCGAAGTCCAGCTGCACCCTTGCCCTTTCTCCAGGTCACAGAAACCTAACTGTAAACTCACTCTAAGATCCTAGCAAGGATCCACTGAGATTCAGTCACCTCCACTGAAAAAGACTTAGGTAATACATGGATGAAGATTTTTCACTGTTTCAGACTGTCCTTTCCTGATCTATGTTATTGATGTTTTCAAATATCTGGGCCCCTCATATTTGTCTAAAAATAATTGTTCTAGTGCTAAATTACACCACACCCAGCTGATTGCTGTACCACAGAATGTTAGAGTGAGAGAGACATTAGGGGTTATACGGTCTGATTTCCATTTATAAAGGAGGAAACTGCACCTCCTTTATAGTGAAGCTACTTTCCAAGATAAAAGTTAGTTCATGCCAGAATTTCCTAAAACTTGACCTTCTGTACCCATTCCAGTGAGTGATGTCTATCATATAGCATTACTTTGAAGATTTTATAGAGGCTTAATTTAAAGAATTTGACTTTTGTTATAAAGCTCCCTCACAAATCTGTCACCTTTCAAAGACTTGTAATTAACTTGGTTAATTAATAAATAACATAAAACTTGAGAACAGTTTATTTGATTTCACCCATAAAAGTACTCATTCCTGATTCTAACCACATGCAAAACACATGGTCACCAGTTTTCAAATTAATTAAATATAAGGGACTCTGTGTTTACTAATCTATACTCTGGTTTACTTTAACCATTTCACTTCTAGACTGTGTAATATTTGCTACACAAATAATAAGAATAATTACATTTATTTAATAATCAATAATGCTGTTTCATTTTCTAATCATGTATGATTTTAAATCATAAGATACTACATATTAAAGGAAATACGAAAATACAGAAAGGCAGAAAGAAAACAGTGACTCATGTCTTAGGTCTGAAGTTGATATAAGCAATGACCTTGAATTATGTAATTCTTAGGCTAGTTTTTATACACTTTTTAATACTGAGCAGTTAAAATCCAATCTCCCAAAGAAACAGACCTTAATATGTTAATCAACACCCTGGGTGTTCTCTCATAACCGTGTTTACAAAGAAATTCTCCCACTTCCCTCTACTCAGCTGTTTTGCTGCTTTCAAAATTGCCCTCTCAAGCCAGTGTCAGTAAATCACACTTGCTATGGGTTCCTTTGCTTGCAGCGCAAATTTTAAGCACAATTTTTAGTATCCAGGTCTGTTAATCACCTTGAGTTTCAGAAGATACTAAACTGCCTTCTCTGAGGTTTTCTTGGACAGTTTAGCTGACTTGAAGTCTCTATAACAACCCCAATGTACAGATACCTTTGGAATAGATAAACCATGCCAAAGCAAGCAGAGATTGTGGCCCAAGGGCATGTGTGATGCAACACAAGCTTTGAGTGTAGATTAGGTAGCAGCTGCAGGACAGGGTGAAGAGAAAATACTGTTTCTGAAACACTTTTCAGAAACATTCAACAAGACTGAAAACAAGCAGAAGGTAAGTGCGATTACTCATGTTAGAAGTAAGGCTTTAATACTGAGAAACAAACCCACAGTACAAAGCCGACAGGAGATTTCTCCTTTTTAGACTCCTTAAGAACAGAAAGCTTTATATTGTATGTCCTTTCAAGTACGTCACCCATAAGTAATCACCCCCAAGAAGAAATCAAAAGGCTAAGCAGGAAACATTAGCCTGCTTCCACCGTAGCTGGACTAGTGTAAATCGCTGTAATTCACACCTTTCTCAGCTCTCCACTCAAACATCCTATCCATCATGAAAAGGTCTGTATTCACCAACAATAAGCCACGTTCTTTTCTATTTTTATTTGCTAGGTGGAGATCATAGGTTTACTTTGAGCCAACTACTTACTAATTCTCATTGGATCTCTTAAACCAACGTAATATCCTTGTGGAAGAGACTAGACAATAACCTAACACCCAGTTTTCTCTGTAATTTTAACTGGACGACACAAGGTTGACATCAGAAAATAAGGGCACTTAGCATCACACACTATCCAACTCAGTTCCACCCAGTTCATACTGGCTCATGAAGGGCGATCATTAACACCTCTTCCTGACTTCGTGTTTAGAGATTGTGAGTTGGTTGAAAATGGCCAAGGAGGAGTATTTACAGCAGAGAAATCAGCAAATGATGCAAATCAGGGCTTTCTTTTTCTTCTGGAGTGCTAATTATTAAACATTTACCAACAAAACACTGCTTTCATCCATTCATCCATCCATCTAACAAGTTTTTATTGAAGTCTAATGTGTGCAAGCTAGATCTTGTGATAAACTTTGAGGGTACAAAGACAACCTACAGTCTGTGCCATAAAACAGCTTATAGCTTAGTTTACTAAAATGTATGGACCAGTTAAAATTCTAGTCTATCCCAGCTGAGTTAGATAGTCCTTGATGGTGTCAGAATCTTGACAGATTCTAAAAAACTCTATTAGACAATGAAATGGAATCTAAAAAAATATGCCCTTTTTTTTGAAAGTATAAAGACTAACTGTTGAAATATTTGATTTGGCAATTTAACAATAGTGTGGCACACTCACTCAGCTATTTTTTAAATTAAACTTTTATTTGGAGATAACCGTAGAGTCACATGAAGTTGTAAGAGAGAATACAGAGAGACTCCATGTATCCTTTATCCACTGCCCTTTACTACTTTATCATACTTTGCAAAACTATAGCACAATATCACTGTCAGGATGTTGACACTGATACAATCAAGAAACAGAACATTTCCATCACTTCAAGTCCCTCGTGTTGACCTATTACAGCCACACCCCCTCACCTCCCACCCTGACCCTCTCCTTAACCCCCGGCAACTACTACGTAGTCTGTTTTTCATTTCTGTAGTATTGTCATCTCAAAAATGTTAAATAAATGGAACTGTACAGTGTGTAACATTTGGGAATTGGCTTTTTTTTTCACCCAGCATAATTCACTGGCAAGTCCTTTTTATTGCTGAGTAGTATTCCATGGTATGGATGTTCCACAGCTTATTTAATCATTCATCTACTGAAGGCTATTTGGCTGCTTCCAGTTTTTGGCTATTATGAATAAAACCGCTATAAAACATTCATGTATAGCTTTTTGGGTCAATATAAGTCTTCATTTCTCTGGGATGAATGCCTCTTAGTACAATTGCTGGGTCACATGGTAGCTGCATGTTTAGTTTTTTGTTTGTTTGTTTAAATATTTATTTTTATTTACTTGGTTGAGCCGGGTCTTAGTTGCTGCAGGTGGGCTCCTTAGTTGTGGCTTGCAGGCTCCTTAGTTGTGGCATGAGAACTCTTAGTTGCAGCATGCATGTGGGATCTAGTTCCCTGACCAGGGAACGAACCTGGGCCCCCGCACTGGGAGCACAGAATCTTATCCACTGCACCACCAGGGAAGTCCCGCATGTTTAGTTTTTTAAGAAATTGTTTTACAGAGTGGCTGCAACATTTTACATTTCCATCTGCAAATATATGAATGATCCAGTTTCTCTGCATCTTCTCCAGCATTCAGTGTTGTCACTATTTTTTATTTTAGCCATTCTGATAGACATAGTAATATCTTATTGCAGTCTTAATTTGCATTTCCCTGATGGCTAATGATTTTGAGTATCTTTCCATGTGTTTATTTGACTATCTGTATATCCTCAATGAAAGGAGGTCTGTTCATGGTCTTTTGCCCATGTTTTACTCTGATCACTTGTTTTTTTTCTACTGTTGAGTGCTGAAAATTTTTATATATTTTAGATATTAGCCTTTTGTTGGGTATGTGGTTTGCAAATATTTTCTCCCACTCTTTAGCTTGCCTTTATATCCTCTTAACAGAGTCCTTAGCAAATAAAAGTTTTTAATTTTAATAAAGTCTAATTTACAATTTTTCTTTTATTAACTGTACTTTTGGGCCAAATCTGAGACCTCTTTGCCTAGCCCTACATTGCAAAGTTTTTCCCCTATTTTTTTCTAGTTGTATATTTTACATTTAAATTCATGAGACATTTTAAGTTAATTTTTATATGAGACTTAGGCTAAGGTCCTTTTTTTTTTTTCCTTTGGATGTCCAATTGCTCCACCACTGTTTGTTGAAAATGTTATCTTTTCCTACACTGAATTGCTTTTACACCTTTTTCAAAAATCAGGCATTTTTGTGTATGTCTATTTCTAGGTTCTCTATTCTGTTCTATTGATCTATGTGACCATCTCTCTGCAAATAGACACATATGGATTACTATATGACTTGAAATTTATTCTTCTACTTGATCCTTTTTTTTTCCAAAATTGTTTTAGCTATTCTAGTTCCTTTGCCTTTCCATTTAATTTTAGAATACTATTATGTACAACTACAAAATATCTTGTTGGGATTTTGACAGTAATGTTAAACCTGTATCTCAATTTGGGAGAATTGATCTCTTCATTTATTCAGATATTCTTTGATTTATTTCATTAGTTTTGTAGTTTTTAGGACATAAGTTCTATGCATGTTTTGTTAGATTTACACCTAAGTATACATGTTCTGCTTTGAGCAATTGTAAGTGATACTGTATTTTTAATTTCAGTGTCCATTGCTAGCATACAGAAATACAATTGTATGTTTATCTTGTATCCTGTGACTGCACTTAACTCACTTGTTAGTTCTAGGAGGGTTTGTGTGTGTGTGTGTGTGTGTGTGTGTGTGTGTGTAGATTCCTTGGAATGTACTACATAGGCAATTATGTCATCTGCAAATAAGGCCAGTTCTTTTCCTTTCCAACATGTATGTCTTTAGTTCATTTTCTTGCCATATTGCATTGGCTAGAACTTCCAGCAGTATGTGGAATAAGAGTGTTGAGAACAGACATCCTTGTCTTGTTTCCAATTTTACAGGGAAAGCAGTTTCTCACCATTATATATAATATTAGTTGCTATTTATCAGGTTTGGGAAGGTGCCTCTATTCCTATTTTTCTTAGAGTTTTTTCATGAATGAGTGCTGAATTTTGTCAAATGCTTTTTCTGCATTGATATGATATGATTTTTCTTCTTTAGACTGTCAATGTGGTAGATTGCAGTGACTGATTTTCAAACATTGAATCATCCTTGCATCCCTAAAATAAATGCCATTTAGCCATAATGTAAAACTTGTTTTATATATTGCTGAATTCTATTTGCTAATATTGTGCTAAGGACTTTCAATTTTATATTCATGAGAGATATTGCTTGGTAGTTTTCTTTTTTTGTACTGTCTTTGTCTGGTTTTGGTATCTGGGTAATATTAACTTCAAGAGCAGAAAAGCCTATTGTATTTACACATATTTTTGCTCACCATGTGCTTTCTTCTTTCCTGATGTTTCAAGATTCCTTCATTTATTGTTTAGAGAACTTCTTTTAGCCATTATTTTAGGGTAGATCTGCTCACAGCATATTCTCTTAGTTTTCTTCCACTTAAGAATACCTTGATTTTCAGTTCATTACTGAAGGGTATTTTTGCTAAGTATAAATGCTGGGTTGATAGCTCTTTTCTTTCAAGAGATGGAATATATTGTCATTTTTTTCTTACTGGTTTCTGCTGAGAAACCTACTGTCACTCAGGTTGTTTTTCCCCTATAGGTAAGGAATTCTTTTTCTCTGGCTACTTCCAAGATTTGTCTCAGACAAAGAAAACTTTCAGATGTGTAATTATGGTATATCTTGATGTGACAGTTAATTGTATCTGTCAACTTGGCTAGGCCACATTACCCAGACAGTTGGTCAAATATTATTCTAGATGTTTCTGTGAAGATATTTTTCTAGATGAGATTAATATTTAAATCAGTAGACTTTGAGTGAAGCACATGAGCCTCCATAATCCTCCATAATCCTGATTGGATGGGTAGACCTTATCCAGTCAGTTGAAGGCCTTAATAGAAAAAGGACTGACCTCCCCTGAGGCAGAGGAAATTCTGCCAGCAGACTGCCTTCAGACTTGAACTACAACATCCACTCTTCCCTAGGTCTACAGCCTACTGGCCTACTGTGCCAATTTTGGACCTGTCAGCCTCCACAGTCATGTGAGCTAATTCCTTAAAATAAATCTCTCCGAGAGACAGAACCAACAGGATGTGTGTGTACGGGTGTATGTGTATATGTATTCTCTCTATGTGTGTGTATTATATATACATATGTATTTGTATGTGTATATATGTGTGTATTACATATATAATACACACATATACATACATGCATATAGGTTACACATATATATTTGTGTTATATATACTTGTATATATAACACACATATATGTAAAAAAATATATATATATAAATGCACACACATTCTATTAGTTCTGTATCTCTGAGAAAGAGAGAGAGAGAGAGAGATTTATTTTAAGGAATTGGCTTACATTATTGTGGACATTGTCAAGTCCAAAATCTGTAAGGTAGACAGAACCAATAGGGTGTGTGTGTGTGTGTGTGTGTGAGAGAGAGAGAGAGAGAGAGAGAGAGAGAAGCGGAGAGAGGGAGGGAGGGAGAGAGAGGGAGGGAGGGAGGGAGGGAGAGAGAACCTTAACTAATACATTTGGCATGGATTTTTTTAGATTTATTCTATTTGAGGTTCGGTGAGTATCTTAAAGCTGTAGGGCTAAGTCTCTTTCCAATAATGGTTTTTAGCCATTATTCAGCCTCTCTCTCTTCTCTCCTTCCAGTGATCTGATGACACAAATGCTAGATCTTTTCCTATAGGACCATAGGTCTCTGAGGCTCTGTTCATTTCTTTTTAGCCTATTTCCTCTCTGTTGTTCAGGCTCAGTAATTTCTATTGTTCTACCTTCCAGTTCACTAATTCTTTCCTCTGACCCCTCCAGTCTGCTCTTCTGTCCATACACTGAGCTTTTTATTTAGGTTATTGTATTTTTCAGCTCTGAAATTTCCACTTGGTTCTCTTTTATATCTTCTATGTCTTTGCTGAGGCTTTCTATTTTTCTTTTCTTTCAAGCATGTTCATAATTTTTCACTGAATCATTTTTATCATGACTCCTTTTAAATCTTTGTCAGATAATCCTAACATCTCTGTTGCCTTGGTGTTAGCCTCTACTGATTGCCTTTTTCATTCAGTTTGAGATCTTGTTTTTTTTGTAGTATGCGTGACTTTCAATTGAAACCTGGACATTTTTGTATTGTGTGATGAAACTCTGGATGTCATTTAACCCTCCTGTTTTAACTGGCTTTCCTTGGCATGCCTCTGGCGAGGGAAGTGGGGAGGTCCTGTCTGGTTACTGCAAAGTGGAGGCAGAAGTCAAGGTCCCCCAAAGGGTCTGTTGACATCTGAGGTGGAGGCTCCTGCTGGTTGGGGGTGGGAGTTTCAGTTCTCCACTTGGGCTCCACTGTGGGGGGTCATTACTGCCCAGTGGGATGAAAATCTAGGCCCCCTACCTGGTCTTCTCTGGAACACCCCGGTGGGGCCCTCATAGCTTCACAAGGGTGGAGGTCTAGACTCCCCACTGTCCTTGTGTTGGTGTGGGTGGGGCTGGGCCCACAGTTTTTTCTGTGGTGTTCGGCTGAAGTAGAATGGTTATTGTCTAAAAGTTTTCTGTCTTCCTAGGTTGTCCCTTTCCTGTCTTTGGGCTAAGAGAGAGCAGGCTTTTTTGTTGTTTGCTAGAGCTTTTTTTGTCTGTGCCGTTGGCATCTCCTGTTTGCCAGCTTCTTCAGCAGCAAGTCTGGGGTATATGAAGCAAAAAGAAAACCCAGGGAATTCACCCCCATTATTCCTCTGGTCCTGAGGTCTCTAGCCAGTCTGCCTTGTCTCCATTGTTCACCTTTATGTTAGTTTTATATAAAATGTCCAGAAGTTTTAGTTGTTCTTAGGAGAAGGAATAGGCAAAAGTATATTTACCCCATCTTCTGGAAAGCTGGACTCCCACTCAGCTATTTTTTTTTTTTAACTACTTTGTCACCTTAGGAATAAAAAACAAAAAACAAAACCCCCAAAAAAATAAAAACAAAAAAACCCACCACTGGATCCCAACAAATCAGTTGATATTCTTGCCATAATTATGAAGCATCAAATAGTTTGCTTATAAAAACATGATTTTTCTTAGATTAACTGCAAAGAATTTACTGACAATATCTGTAGAGAAGATTTTGGGTTTTGTGATCTTTGCTTCATTCTCTATTTACATGACATAGAATAGTTTTTAAATTAGAATATAAACTTCTCTACCTACAGTTAGATAAAAGCATGGATGCTAATGATTTGGGTGTTCTATCAGTCTGCCTTTCTGAATGTATAGTAGTGGCACCTGAGACGCCACAAAAAGAGCTTGAAGACAAAATCAATCATAAAGTTGTTTTCAACAAGTTATTTTTCAGTTTACAGAGTAGCTTGGTACAGACTATACTCAGCTGTATAGGTAGACCTGGGTAGTCTGTACACAGATGGGGCCAAATCTATGGTAGGCAAAAATGTTAGAATAGTAACCCTTATTTAGTGGAATATATCATTCTCTGGGAATATCTTCCTCTCTGGGAATATCTTCCCTCAGTCTGCTTGTTGATTTACTCAGAGTGTGGTAAAAATGATAGGGTGGAAAAATGAGAAAATTATACAGCAAGAGCGACAGTAAAATATAGTCGTTTGAACACTTATCTTTCTGGACAATTCTAGCGTGAAATGGCAAGTGATAAAAATTTGCTCTAATATATAGATAAATGACTTACGTGGGAGATTTCATTGAATTATTTTTCTTCCTTGATTGGGGAAAAAAGATATACCTTTAGGGTAAAAACTTTGGTAAGCTGAATGAAGATTTATCTTAATGATAAAGAGCAGTTCATAAAGTTGGCTTTAAAAATATCATTTGTATTATACATGTAATTTTTCAACATTTCAAAACTTCACATTTCAAAATAATTTTTTCATGCAATCTGTATAATCATTATTTTTAATAGCTGCACAATATTCCTTTGGGCAGTGTATCATAATTCATTAAATGGTCCATTATTGCTAAACATTTAACTCACTTGCAACATTTCACTTTTATAAATAATAATATGAGTGGCAAGTTTTTGTACATAGTTTTCACCCTACCCACTACTTTGGATTACTTTCTTAAGCTAGAGCCCATGAAATAGTATTACTGAACTGATGGTATGATGATTCTTATGACTCATAATAAGAACTGCTAAATTATTTCCCAACAGACTTGAATGGCTTTGTAACACCACCAACAATGTTAAGAGAAGAGGAGCTTGTCTGCATCCTTTCCAGCAAGTCACTGTTATTGAAAAACAGAAAGTGACTTTAGAGTTGAAATATTAATTGCTTAATTTGCAATGCTTGAGTTGGCAGTTGTTTACTAGTTTTATTTCTTCTGTGTAATATCTGTGGTTGGCCTTTGCCATTCATCTCCTCGGATTTGGGGATTATATTAAATCGATTTGAATGAATTCTTTATAATACTTAAAATATTAACCTGAAAATTGTTTTCCAAATCAGTCTTTAACATTTCTTAATGTAATAAGGTTTTCATTTCTATAAAGTTAAAATTTCTGATTCTTTTCTTTGTGATTTGTTCAGTTTATTCTAGGCTTAGAATGTCATTCACTATAATTCTGCTCTTCTTTTTCTTTTTATATTTATGTATGTTTTAAACTTTCTATCCAATATAATCTAGTTAAGTGTTTGTTTTGAATGGAAGGGCAAAGCTGATGGGGTATTTTTTGAAAATTGCTAAGAATTTATCTCACTATGATTTCATGAATAATCCTGCCCTTCATTCTTGATTTATCATGTGAGAAATTCTTAGTTCTGCCAAGTCCTCTGCCTGTCTATTTCGGCCCACTGATCCCTATTTAACCTTGAGCCATTAACTACTGCAGCAATACAGAACATAGCATGCAGTCACTGACTACTTGTTCAATGAATATAGAATCTGACAGGGCTAGTAGCCCTCATCACTAATGTTTAAGAATTTTCCCTAATATTCTCTCTCATGTGTGTTAGTCTCCACCCTCCCCAACATTTTATTTTGAACAATTTCAAATCTACAGAGAAGTTGAAAGAAGGCTACAATGAACACCTGTATACCCTTTATCTGGATTCAACAATTAATAACATTTTGTCACATTTTATTTTCTCTCTACATATTTGTATACAACAGTACATGTAAATACACTTTTTATTTTTCTGAACTCTTTGAAAGTAACCTGGAGACATCATGACACCTCATCTCTAAATATTTCAGTATACATCTCTTAAGAACAAAGCCATTCTCCTTTATAACCACAATACATTATTATATTCAATATCATTATCCACTACACAGTCAATATTTAAATTCTCTCAATTCATCCACAGGTAACTTTACAGCTTAAAAAAAAATCCAACCAAGAATCATCCATTACATTTAGTTGATGTCATGTCTCTTTAATCTCTTTTAATACAGGTCCTCTGACCATCTTTCTTCTCTTTCTCTCTTTGCCTCACTCTTTTCCCCCTCCCTCCCTTCTCCTCTCCTCTTCTACCTTCTTCTCTCTCTCACTCTTTCTCTCCATCTCTCTCTCTCTCTCTCTTTAACTTTCATGACACGACATTTTTTAAAGGTCCAGGCCAGCTGTTTCACAGAATATTTTAAACTTTGGATTTCTCTGACAATGTCCTCACTTGAGTATTATTTTTAATAAATTTTGGAATTATTCTAAGCTCCAGTCTCATCTCTTCCTCTCTTCATGTGCAATTCTACCTTCAAAATCCTATTGGAATTTGGATCCTACTGTAATTATATAAATAAAATTTTGAAGTAGTCCAGAGAAAACTGCACTGACTCTTAACAACAAATTTATGAAGAATGGATATTTTTATATAATTTAAAAGTCTTCTTCTACATCTTCTTCTGTAACTCAAAAAATTTTTTAAATTCTTCATATAGATCACATACTTAGTAGTATTATTTTGTAACACTAGTTACATTATTTGGCTATTGAGAATTTTTTAAAGTTATATTTTCTTACTAGTTATGAACTGGAGTCACCCTCTAACTAGAGGGCGACTGCTTTCTTCTTTGTATTTGTCTTATTTGCAGGTACTTTACTAAACTCTAGAATTACTTCTATTAATTTCTTATTATTTAAATTTTTCTAGGTATGCAATCAAAATATCTGTTTACAATAATAATAATTTTATCTCTTCTTTCTCATATACATATTATCTATGTGACCAAAATTTTCTAAAACAATATTAAATATGAATATGATAGTGATCGTTCTTCTCTCTTAAAGACACTGAGAAAAGATGCCTCTAAAAGAATTCCAAAAACATTTTGAACAAAAGCAGCCTTTCTGAAAGCCAGGAATTACAATTACTTAATAACCATACCAGTATTTTAATTTACAACTCTCCTTTGATGGAATAAATTCTTGTATTTTTTTGTTTAAACGTTTAATTTTGGATACACTTCATATGTCTATTTTAGCCGCAATCCAGCACATTTTTTTCAAAGAACTTTTAAAATAAAAGTAATGCATGCACTGAGAAAACAAAGTATTTTGTATTACTTTGTGTCTATAATCAGATGTACGTACTTATAGACAATGCCCAGGGTGTAAGTCAAGTTGCTGACAAAACAAGTGTTAGCAGCTGCCTGGCACACGGCCATCTCTACCCCCATCCCTGCTCTACCCCAGCCCTACCTCTCCTGTCAGCACTGCTGCCCCAGAATCCCACACAAGCCACCAACACCTCTCTTCCTTACGTCACCATTTTTTCTACCTTAAAAAGATCATGTACAAGCCATGTTCTCCCTTCCAACAAACACAAAGCATCAAAGTCATCACAAGAGGCTGTTACTCAGGGCATGAGGGCTTCACACAGGTTCTGCTTCCACGCTTTCCTATGTATCTCACGAAAATCACTCCTCAGCTCACTAAGGCAAGTACTGAGAAGACTGCACTATAAGAAATGAAGTGAAATGAGATTTAATAAAGCTTCAGTTCTTTGAAGCTTTATGTCATTGAAAAAAACTAAGATTCCTGTTGACTCTCACAAATCCCTCCCTACATTCTCACCCTACATATTCCTCTGGTTAAACTCGTTTTTCTTTCCTTATTAGCATCAAGAGTAGGAAAGTTCAGGACTTCCCTGGTGGTCCAGTGGTTAAGACTTTGTGCTCCCAATGCAGGGGACATGGGTTTGATCCCTGGTCAGGGAACTAAGATCCTGCATGCTGCACGGTACAGCCAAAAAAAAAAGAGTAGGAAAGTTCATCTTCTTAGCGCTTTGTGCTGTTTTGCTTTCTTTGAATAAGTGGTATTAAACGGGTCCAGCTTTGGGTATCAGAAGGGCTAGGGGACACCACATCATCACCTGCATGACACAGGCCTGGAGGGGAGGAAAATGGACATGGACGAGGGACAAATAGGAGAAGCTGGAGTTTTGGAAAGTCCATGGCAAAAGCAGCGGCTCTGGGAAAGGGGCAACATCACCAGTCACGTACAAACAAGGGGCAGGGCAATGCAAAGGCCAATGGCAGCTCCAGGTAATGCAGTGGAGGGCAGTGGGGCATCCCTGGGAACGGAACATGTGTACGGCTCATTTCCTGAGGTCAGAGTGTTATATGCAGAGTACAGCAGTAACTAGAAAAAAGCATCTAAGCTTGCCATAGAGGAATGAGTGATGGTCAGACAGTGTCTAGAGCTTGGACAGTGGGGATGGATGGCCTCAGTTGGAATCCTGGATCTGGTTGTGTTAGCTCTTTGATCTTAGCATCTTTCTTAACTTCTCTAGTGCTTTGGTTTCCCATATCCAGAAAATGGTGAAAACAAATCTCATAGAGTTGTAGAGACTAAATGAATCTCATAGAGACATATGTAAAGTGTTTGGAACCATGCTTGGTGTAGAGTAAGTGCTATATGTGTATTAGTTATTATTTCTAAAATCATTATAATAGTTATTCTTTAGGCACAGAGTTTCCAGGTTGAATGAGAAACGCCATATACCAGACCTGGGCACAAACTGTGCAAATGAAGCTACTATTTTAGGGAATTGTCCCTAAAATCTCGACAGCTTTAGTTTTTAACTAACAGACTTTCCAGATCCCAGTACAAGGAGAGAGTTGGAGAGAAAGCTGAAAATTATCTACTTGTCTATTCTTCCCTAGTTTCTGAGGGGTGAGATTCCTGCCAAGTGGCAAGGTCCTCCCTGTGGATAGGTAGGGTGGGGAAAGACTGACAAATAGTATGTTTTTAAGGATACATTTTATTGCCAATGTATTACATTTTGGCTACATTATGGGTTAAACATGGTTTTGTTTCTTTTATTATCCTTTGAAGTGACCTTAATAACTTTGCTTCCATGGGAAAAACATACATTGAATTCCATAATAAATGATTCATAAATAAGGACAATCCATTTGTTGGGGAATTTATGTATGTCTGAAAGAAGTTTAATAATATCTAAAAGGGCCTGCAATAGGATTGTTCAGTAAAATTCCAGAGAACTTTCAAAGAGCAAAATCCTGTGAAACCAGAAAGCCCAACACCAGAACCCAGTATCAGCTTAATCAGGTCCTTTCTTTATAAACTGCAGTCTCGTATTGGGGCAGATTGACCTTGGCAATCCAACTGTATTGCCAAGTTCTATAATCAGAGCAACTCCTCCAAAATGTGTTCAAAATTTGGTTCTAAGCCACAGCTCTGCCCACATTCCTTTACTACTTCCGACCATGACACCCAGAACTCATGTTCTGAAAAACACATTTTAAATCCTCTTTGTAACCATGGTCATCAACTAGGCTAAAAGTCTTAAAGACCAGCCACCTTCTAAACTCATCCGGCCCCAGGGTTTGCCAGAGCTGGGCACCCCCTGCAGCCACCAGGAGTGTCCTCTACCTGGAACCCCTGTCCTACAGAAGAGCTTGTTAGATCATGAATCATGAAGCAAGTGCAGTATTCGAGGGCCATATTTAGTGGGACTTGCTACAAGGGCACTCTTCCTTATGAGTATCACTACAAGGCTGAAAAGAAATCTATACATTAATAGTAACTGGCAGGTATCATAGGCCCACAGTCCCTTTCCTTTTCCCAGGCACTTGCTCCCATCAAAGAACTTCATAAAAATGAAAGTCTCTACCTTTTGGTTACTTCAGGCTATTTGTTGTTTGGCTACAAACTAGGCTGTATGATAGAGATCACTAAAAAATGAAAACCATATTTAACCACCAACTATCCATTTGTTGAAAAGAAAGAGCATCAAAAAGAACATCGTAACAGAATTTTAAGAATACTCATATCCAGCAAAAGACAGAAAGTTGGTTTATTTATGTTGGTTCTTGCTAAAGACATGTGATACCTAGAGATGGGGTTCAAACAGAAGAACTCAGGTCACTGTTTCTGGTCTCAGGTTTGAATTTTATCAGTTAAACTCTATAAGCATTTATTCAGTACCTACTTAGAGAAGTCCTTGTATTAGCATCAGGAAATAGAGATAAGACAATAATGACAGCTAAATTTTGCATGTTTACTGTATTCCAGGTACTCTACAATGCATTTTCTCATTTAATCCTTACAATAATCCCAGGAAGGAGTTATTATTATTATCCCCATTTATGATGAAAAAACTATAGCAAGAAGACCTCAAAAAACCTGCCCAAGGATACATGGCGGTAAATGACTGGAGGTCTATCAGGCAGTCTGACTCAGAGCCCTAGTTCTTAACCACTGAGTAAGACTGTCTCTCACAGTCACTGACCTAAGGAGTTTAATCTAGAGGAAGTTTACATCTAAAGCCATGACAATGCAAGTACAGACACTATGACATAAGGCGGGATAAGCTAAATACTATAAAAGGTGCAGAAGGCTCTGAGATTCACATCCAGTGTGAAGAAGCAGTGACGCTCCCATGGGGAATCAGGACCTCAAATGGACTTTAAAAGATGCTTAGGTCTTAGGTGATGCAAGGGTGGTGATGATGATGGAGGAAGAGCCGGTCTCCCAGTCTTCTAGGAGGAAGGAACAGTGTGGGTGAGTTCAGGAAGAGGGCGGGAGCAGGGAGGGTGACAGCAAATAGCACAGTGTGGCTGGCAGTTAAGGGACACATAGGGAAAAAGAGGGAGAAGGAAATGGAAAATACCGCTGGCAACATGACTGCAGAAAGCTCCTAATTCCAGGCTCAGAAATGTATCTGGAATTTTGCAAACAGTAGGACACCATTATAAACTTTGAAGTCAGGAATTCCTGTTGACAGAATGGAATCATAATGGTACTGGAGAAGGTGGGACGGAATCTTCAAGATTTGGAAATTGAATGGTTGTTGGGGGGAGGGGAGGACAATGGCACCTGTACTGGGTTGAATGGTGGCGTCCCCACAAAATACATCCATGTCCTAATCCCTGACCTTATTTGGAAAAAAATGTCTTTGTAGATGCAATTAAGTTGAGGATCTTGAGATGAGATCATTTTGGATTATCTGTGTGGGCTGTATACCCAACAATAAGTGCCCTTATAAGAGCAAGGCAGGGCAAGATTTGAGACAGAGAGAAAAGATGTAGAGAAGAAGAGGAGGCAAGGTGGCCATGAAGGCAGAGATTGGAGTGATGAGGCCACAAGTCAAGGAATGCCAACAGCCACCAGACTCTGTTAGAGGCAAAGGATGGACTCTCCCCTGAGGCCCCCCAGAGGGAACCCAAGTCTGCTGGATATTTGGAACTCTGGCCTCTAGAACTGTGAGAGAATATATTTCTGTAGTTTTAAGTCATCCGATTTGTGGTAATTTGTATGGTGGCCCTAGGAAATGAATAAAAGCATTCTTACTATAAGATAGAAAAGTCTGGAAGAGAGCTGATTTTGAGAAGTGCTTAAAAACTGACCAATATGATTTACACAGTTTGTAGAAAAAATATGGCCCATAGGATAAGACAGTAAGTTGGGCAGAAAAAGCAGGGCAGAATCTCTTCCTTCCCCATATCCTAGTTCATTATCATTAGTTTTGCCTTAGTGTTCGTCTAGCTGTGCAATACATGAGCTTTGCTTTAAAGGCACATTCTTGGACCCCATATCTCCAGATTCTGATCCTTTTGGTCAGGGGTGGGCTCAGGAATACAGTTTCAAAAGCATCCCATGTGAGTCTGACGCAAATGATCCTTTAACACAGAAGTCAGCAAACTTTTTCTATGAAGGGCCAGATAGTAAATATTTTAGCATTTATGGGCCATAACGTCTCTGTCGCAAGTACCTGAATCTGCTACTGTGGTTCAAAAGCAGCCACTGACAATATATAACAAATGAGAGGGGCTGCATTCCAATCGAATTTTATTATGCACACTGAAATTTGAATTTCATATAATGTTCATGTGTCATGAAATATTATTCTTTAATTTTTTTTCCCCCTCAACCATTTAACAATCTACGAAAACCGGTGGTGAGCCAGATTTGGTCCATGGGCCACAGTTTGCCAATCCCAGCTTTAACATGCTGTAGTTGGCAAATTGCTGCTTTAAATGTTAGAGCTGAGATTTTTCTAGCCAGTGGCATGTCACGAAGCAGCAGGAGAGAGAGGAGAGGTGAACATTTGATGCACCAGGATCATCCCCAGCATGTTGGCAGCCTATGCTAAAGCAGCAGCCGTGATGTGCAATCACACTGAGAAAGGGTGCCACTCATGCGAACATGATCCTCCAGGCGTGCCATGGACTTAAAAATAGACTGAGGGCCATTGTGCTGGAGCAGTGATGGGCAAACCCAGCGTACAGGCTGGAGCCTACATGAGAAAGCTTGGTTTCCAATGGTTTCATTCCACCTTTCTCTCCCATTGAAGAATGTCTTGGAGAATGCAAGGGAGTAGGAGGGATGACAGAGATGGTCCCAAGTTCACTCTAATTTTTAAGTCCTTTATAAATTTCAATTTGTTAAATGCAATTAGCAACAAACGACTTTCAATATATTTCACAATGTCGAATTGTAACCTGCCACTAAAAATATTAGAGAACTGCTACTTTGTTAGAGAAGGCAGGTTGCCTTCTCCCTTCCTGGGCAATCATCACTGCTGTCTCCTCTCTGTTCCTCTGGCTTTGAGTTAGTCCAGCTGCATAGATTTCTTTGCAAACTTCCTCTATACGGGTTGTAGACAGAAGCAAGTAAACATAACAGAAATCCATGACCGAACGAAGATTCAGAAAGATCTCAACAGGCTGAAACTCCCGGCTCAAAATAATAAGATGAAATTTAACTAGGACCAATGTAATTGTCTGCATTTACATTTAAAGAGATTTGATTATAAAAGCACAAGTTGGAGGAGAGACTTTATGAGCAGCTGTGTGATGCACCAGTTCACAGGATAAAGGCCTCAGGGATGTTTTTAACTACAGTCTCAACAAGAGCTAGTGAGATGGAACTGCTAAAGTACTTAATATAATTTTTGGCTGCATTAATGCAATTACAATGTCCAGATGAATACAAGAGTCCACTGTACTCTGAAGTAATCAGATGACGTGTAGAGTCCTTTGGCAATGCTGGGCATTAGGTTTTAAAAGGAACATTAAAATAAAATAGTAGGAAAGGTATTTAGTAATAGGAGTGTAAACAAAGGAGGAAGAATAGGGTAAGAGAGAAACTGAAAAATATATTTCATTGAGAATATTTGAAGGGGTTGGAGCTGTCAGCAGTGCTTTTGAGGAAGCACTTGGAAATATTTGGAAACAAAAGAAACATCACATTTTGAAAGTTAAACTACACAATCAAAGCATAATAGGTCAAAGCCATAAATGCATAAAGTCTATCCATTTGGCTCCTGGAAAGCAGACCTGAAGGTACAAGGTAGAACATAATGTGTGCTCCAGCAGAGGTGTGGCTGTCTACCAGGAGGCAGGAGCAAAAGGGAGCCACAGAAGCAGACACTCGTCTTGCCCATCCTGCACTGCACAGGGAGAGAAGGTCTGTCCGTCAGAGAAAGATGAGAACATTCTATTATTGGGGTTTGAAGTCATTTCACAATTTAAATCATACAACTTAAGTCTCTTCTTGTCCTTATTCCATGTTCTAGCAACCTGGTTAAGCCGGGGATGATATGACCTTGATTCAGCCTGCCCACCAGGAGAGAATGTAATGCATTGCTTATTTGAAAAATGAATAAACTTTATTTTTTAGAATGGTTTTAGGCTCACAGCAAAACCAAGTGGAAAGCACAGAAAGTTCCCATATACCCTCCACCCCGCATCCTACCACACGGACAACCTCACCCACTACTGGCATCCCCTGTTACAGTGGTACATTTGTTACAATCGATGAACCTACACTGACACATCATTATCACCCAAAGTCCACGGTTTATATTAGGGTTCACACTTGGTGTTGTACATTCCTCATGGGTTTTCACAACTGCATGATGACCCGTATGCACCCCTGTAGTATCATACAGTACAGATTTGTTCTACAAATCCTCCGTGCTTTGCTTATTCATCCTTCCCTTACTCTTGGAGACCACTGATCTTCTTACTGTCTCCACAGTTTTGCCTTTTCCAGAATGTCCTATAGTCAGAATCACACAGTATGTGTGATTCCTTTCAGAATGGCTTCTTTCACTTAGTAACATGCATTTCAGGTTCCTCCATGTCTTGTCATGGCTTGAGAGCTCATTTCTTTTTAGTGCTGAATAATATTCCATTGTCTGGATGAATCCCAGTTTATTTATCCATTCACCTACTGAACGACATCTTGGTTGCTTCCAAGTTTTGGAAATTATGAATAAAGCTGCTATAAACATCTGTGTTCATGTTTTTGGGTGAACACAAGTTTTTAACTTCTTTGGGTAAATACCAAGGAGTGTGTTTGCTGGATCATATGGTAAGCGTATGTTCAGTTCTGTAAGAAACTGCTAAACTGTCTTTGAAGTGGCTGTATCAGTTTGCATTCCCAGCAATGAACGAGAGTTCCTGTTGCTCCACACCCCGCCAGCATTTGGTGTTGCCAGTGTCCCAGATTTTGGCCATTCTAATAGATGTGTAGTGGTATCTTATTGTTGGTTTAATTTGCAATTTCCCAATGACATATGACGTTGAATATCTTTTCATATGCTTATTTTCCATCTATATATCTTCTTTAGCGAGGGGTCAGCTAAGGTCTTTTGTCCATTTTTAAATCAGGTTGTTTGTTTTCTTACTATTGAGTTTTAAGGGTTCTTTGTATATTTTGGATAAAAGTCCTTTATCAGATGTGCCTTTTGCAAATATTTTCTCCCAGTCTGTGGCTTGTCTTCTCATTCTCTTGTCATTGTCTTTCACAGAGCAGAGGTTTTCAATTTTAACGAGGTCCAGCTTATCAATGATCTCTTTCACGTACTATGCCTTTGATGTTGTTATCTAAAAAGGCTTCACCATACCTAAGATCTTCCAGGTTTTCTCCTAGGAATCTTTTAATATTTTTTTTAAGTAAACTTTACCTTTTAGAACAATTTGAGATTTACAGAAAAATTGAAAAGATAGTACAGAGCTCCTCTAAACCCCCTCATCCAGTTTCCCCTATTACTAACTACTTACATTAGTATTATACTTTTGGAACAATTCATAAACTAGTATCGATACATTATTATTTACTGAAGTCCATAATTCTTATTCAGATTTCCTTAGTTTGTCTAATGTCCTTTCTCTTTTCTGGATCCTATCCAGGATACCAACACTGAATACAGTCTCATCTCCTTAGGCTCCCCTTGGCTGTGATAGTTTCTCAGACTTTCCTTGTTCTTGGTGACCTTGCAGTTTTGAGGCATACAGGTCAAGTACATTATAGAATGTCCTCATTTGGGATTTGTATGATGTTTTTTGCATGATTATACTAGGGTTATTGGTTTGGGGGAAGAAGACCACAGAAGTATAAAATGCCGTTTTCGCCACATCGTATCAAGTATATAATATGCATAACATGACTTATCCCTGTTGACGATGACCTTGATAACCTGGCTGAACTGTATTTGTTAGTCTTCTCCACCAATTACCTCTTTTTCCTCCTTTCTATACTGTACTATTTACAAGGAAGTCACCTTCTAAGCAGTTTATACGGAAGGAATGGAAGAGTATATTATGCTCTATGTCCTTGAGGTGGGAGTATTTACATAAATTCTTTGCAATTCTGCCAAGAGATTTGTTTAATTTCTCCCCTGTAATTTATTTATCAAATTGTTTCTATATATATATAGGCTCATGGATATTTATCCAATACTTTGGGTTATCATCTGACTCTGCTTTATTTTGTTGTCTAAATTGTTTCCGCTTTGTTGTTTTTTTTTTTTTTTTTTTTGCGGTACGCAGGCCTCTCACTGTTGTGGCCTCTCCTGTTGCGGAGCACAGCCTCCGGACGCGCAGGCTCAGCGGCCATGGCTCATGGGCCCAGCCGCTCTGCAGCACGTGGGATCTTCCCGGACCGGGGCACAAACCCGTGTCCCCTGCATCAGCAGGCGGATTCTCAACCACTGCACCACCAGGGAAGCCCCGCTTTGGACGTTGGAAGTGCGTTCTGTTGCATCTGGGCTCTTCAACGTGTACCTAGCAATGTGGTTTTTCGTTTGTTTCTTTTTTACTTCTTACCTTCTTGCATGATGAGAGGCTCCAGGCTCATCTGGTATATTTCTTGCCTCAGTCCTAGCATTGGTCATTTTTCCAATCCTCTGTTCCTTTTAGGAGAGAACAGTATTGAAAACCAAGATCCGAGTGTGTGGTGTGCTTGCTGCTGCAGGAGTGTTGTTGCCTCTCGGCCATCTCAGCTGACAGAAGAAGGAAATATATGTGTGTCTACTCACTCACGTATACAGACATATCTATAAATGTGGCATCTGCATTTAAACCGCCTTCTCATGTGAGCTGCCTAGGTGCTGCGTCACATGCAATTACCTGGTCAATTCTAAAGAGATCCAGCTTCCGTGTCTGCCTTAAGCCTACTGGCCTTTACTTGAAAAAATGCCCTGCTACACACTACTCCTCCCTTGCTTCAAACACCCACGGGGATTTTCAGTCTGGAGAAGAAAATATTTAGAAAGATATAATAGTTGCATTCAAATATCTGAGTAAGTGTTGCATAAAAGAGAGATCATGTGGGGTAGCTCCATAGGACAGAACCAGACCCAACCATCAAGCTTTTTATGGAAGACAATTTGAAGTTAACATTAAGAAAAAATATGTACAAATCAGAACGTTATTTTAAAAAGGAATGAGCTGGTCTTGAAAGTCATAAACTCTGTATAAATAGATGTGCTCAGAGGCTGGATCACCACTAGCTTGTCCTGGACGTTATGGTGGAGATTCTGGTACTGGCCATATACTGGACTCACTGAGAGCCATGAGTCTTAAAATAAGAGCTGCTTTTATAAAAATGGTGTTAAATTCTAAGACCAAAATCTAATCCCCAAAGATTGAAATTTATTATCAAGAAATGAATAAATAAAACTCCTGATTATTATTATACAAACCCCGCCCCCCATATTTTAGTAAGTCTCCTTTAGTTGTTAAATATGGAAGTAAAATATGCTAAAGAACAGAAGAGGCTTGTTTTTATTGAATAAGTGTGACTGAAGTAGAGGTGGATAGTATGTACTTTAATTGCTAAGATTACAGCAAATATTTGAACCATTGCAATAACCTCATGCAGAGAAAAGATTTCAAGCGTTATTTTACATCTGCTGTATGCTGTGTGCTAGTTCATCTGATGAGAAGCTTCTGGGAGAGCATCCAAGGAAATCAGGTAATTCTGAACACCTTTTCCAGAAATGCTGCCAGGTTTTTTTTTCTCTTTACCTCTCCTCCTCCTCAAAAATTACGCATATGGGAGCACGTGTAGGTGCAGGCACACACATACACTTTCACTCTCCTTAAGTAAGTGATAAAGATCTAATCATGTCACCAACACATCACTAGCAACCCAGATGTTCCTATTCAGGAAAAGAATAACACAAACCCTACAACAGGAGATGAAAGAGCTTCCTAAGGTAAGCTTTCAATAAACACGGCCATGGCATCATGTAGAGGGTAACTGTATTTACACAGGTACCTATGTCCTTATGAACTATGCAGGATGAAGTCGTCAGGAATTTAAATGAAAAAAAAAAAAAGTACTTCAACTGAGTCAATGAGAATGGCTGACTCATCTAATTTTCCTTCTTTTTAAATTTTTTAACAGCAAGGCAAATTTTTATTGCCTCGTGTTCATCCCTTCCCAGTATATTTTGTGGTGACAAACTCAGTTCCACTCTCCATCTTTCCAATTTCTGGGGTCCAAGGGCCACAATGGAGCTTGCGACTGAAAATGGCCCATGGGTACCACCAGTATGTTGTAAAGAGAGAAGAAAAAAACTATAAAGAAATTTATTTCTTTAAAAAATGATCTTTTATAAAATCTTAACTACAATATATTTCCATCTAAAAATGCCCACTCTGTTGAAAGGAGAGAAACAGTTTCTTTGCCGTATTGTAGCCATAACGATTCAGCAGGTTCCTATTTTGCCATATTAGCAGGGATTTCAAGAATATTTTCAAATCTCAAAATCAAGACACCAGGCACTATGAATTTATGACACATTTTATTTTTATTAATAAAATTCCATGCATGACGATAATCAGAATTATGTACAAATGCAGTTGACATGATTTTTAAAAAGTTTTGGAACAATTAAAGTATTTGGATACTTCTATAAACATAGAAAAAAGGAAAACCAATAGAGTAAAACTCTACGCAGTTGAACCCAACTCATTTATAATTTATAAAAATCTAGCAAATGCCAGTCTTGAGTTAATAACTCTTTTAAGATGATAAAGTTCATAACTTTTAGCAACAAATTATGATAGAAAAATTAAAATAATCAATGAAATAGAAGACACTGCCAGCTACCGATTCTATAATCAGTCTGCCCTTCTTTCTTACTACCAGGATGGTTGGCTTATTTGAGATGGCAATGTTTTCAGCTAAAAAATTACATTTCCCAGGCTGTGGAAGTGGCCAAGTGACAATTCTGTCCAATGAGATGTAATTGGAAGGCACAGGGTAGCCTTCAGGGAAGGGAAATTCAGGGAAAGTTGTTTAAAAGAGCAAGCTCAACTTTTCACCTTTTGCTCTCTGCCTTTCCTCTTGTCTCTGCCTGGAAAAAAGTTCAATGTTGGAAACTACAGAAAGGATCTTGAGTCTAGGAGGATGATAGCCACCTAGGAAGGAAGGTGGAGAGCGACGTCAAGAAGCAAGGGTCTCTCTCCTATGACATCCTGAGCTACTGTATAAACCATGTAGTGGTTCTTTAAGATGTCTTATTACATGAAAGGGGGAAAAAAACTAATTTGTTTAAGCCACTCTTAGTGAGATTTCTACTGCATGTTGCCAAACCAATTTTAACTATAAAGCTAATGCCGAGCACCCCCAAGTAATTTAAAAATACCCACTTGAAAGCAGCTAATAGACTAACCACTACCCGACTGTTCTCACAGCAGATCTCCTGAGGACCTCTACTCTGAAATATTGCTGGCTGAGTTTGAATAAATATGTGCTCCTGAAAGTAATGTACTGTTTCCATTAAGAATATTTTAAAATTAAAATTGTCATTGTTTGAGGGATGATGTGTGCCAAAGCATTACACAGTGAAATGCTGTGTATTTCAAGTAAAATGAAATACTGTTATGTGTGCAGTAATTAGTTTCAGTTATTGAGCTTTTCCTATACAATGACACGATGCTAAACCCAAGAGAAAACATCAGTAAACATACTCCAAAAACACTCATTAGGGAGAAACCAGAATGAGTCTGTGAAAGAAAATGCTGTGTTTCACAGCATTTTTGATGAGCATTTTAAAGTGAAGAGATAATTAAAAACTGGCCTAACTTTGTGGGGAGTTACACTGTGTGTCTATCAACACGTGCTTCTGAGAGGGTCTCAGCGAAACTGCGTCAGGTTCTTGGTGGGACAGGAACTAGCTATTGATTATCACGTCTAATTTTAGTTATCATACTTAGATTGGCGTATCAACAAAGATAGAATATACTGTAAATTTAGATGAAGTACTGTAACGGGCTAAATTAAATTGATTGTTAAAGATGGCAAACACCAAGAACACTACAAAAATCATATATAATAACCGAAACCAAGCCCTGGGGTTCAGGTTCAACAATTAATGCTGGACGAATACAATGAAGTGTCCTCCAAGCTTCTGCCGTTCTCCCAAGGTTGTGCTTCTGTTTGATGGGGATAAAGATTATTAGACTCGACAAACATGGTTGAGAAGAAATAGTCAGAGGAAGGCTAGATATTCACAAATGTGTTATCTGTATGTTAAAATCAACATGTCGATCAACAGATATTTACTGACAAGTAGGCACTTCAGCATCTGGTCGGAGAATAAAGGTAAATAGGTGGGGAAAAAAATCAGTGTGGGGCTGCGTGGAGCTGCGTATAAATGCCACAGCACTGCCAGCGTGTTGTATCAGCTGGAAGCTGCTGTTCTCATTCGTGAGCATGCGTCAGCATCACCTGGGGGGGGATGTAGAACAAAAACAAAGATGCCTGCATCCCACACAAGAGTTCAGGTTTCAACTGTTCCAGGACCCAGTCCAGGTAAAATATTATTTAAAAAAACACCTCAGGTGATTCTGATGTCAGTTAGGGTTGAGATTCCCTGGGCTGGAGTGTTAGGGGATGGGCCTTGAGCTGGACCTTGGGGATGGGCAGCACAATAGATCAGTGGGGAGAAGGAAGATGAGTATTCTAGAAGGGGAAATAGAAAAGGGATGGAGGAAGGAATGACCAAGGGCAAAAAACAGTGATGAACAGTGGAGAGAGTGTATTAGAAAGTTCTGGGAAATAAAAAATACATATGATACATACATATGTAAGATGGGACCAGTTCATAGACATTTTTAAAAACAGTGGTAGGGGGCTTCCCTGTTGGCGCAGTGGTTGGGAGTCTGCCTGCCGATGTGGGGGACGTGGGTTCGTGCCCTGGTCCGGGGAACATCCCACATGCCGCGGAGCGGCTGGGCTCGTGAGCCATGGCCGCGGAGCCTGCGCGTCCGGAGCCTGTGCTCCATGACGGAAGAGGCCACAGCAGTGAGAGGCCCGCGTACCGCAAAAAAAACCACAAAAAAACAAAAAAAACCACAGTGGTAGGAAATGGAAAATTCTGGGAAAGGAAGTGACCAGGTGACAACAATAGTAGGGCGAGGAGCATAATGGATTAGGGCCAGTGCAGAGATACAGTAGCAGGAAGAGCAGCGTCCCAGGTGGAATGACTTGAGCGGGGGCAAACTAGGCAGAGTGGGTAACCTGGAGAAAAGAACCTTTGGGGGCACGGAACCAAGATCACTGGAGGATGCTGGGGACACAAAAGGAAAAGGGGGAGGAACAAAATGAAAAGAGCCATTGAAGGAGCTGCAGACAACTAAGAAAGAGGAAACCAAAAATCCAGGTTGAGAGAACCCTGTGAAAAGGGAAAAAGAAACTGTACATTGCAAGGACCCTGTCTCAGCGGGGAGGGAGGGTGAATGAAGGAACAGAGCCCACACAGTATTTAAAGATGCTGTATGAGGTTGGGGGTGGGAAGGGAAAAGTGGGTACTCCAGCAAAGAATTACAGGTTGGAGTGGAGCTGGTTTGGTAAATGCATGAGATCTTACAGCTCATGGAGAGTGAAAAACGATTGCTCTGCCCAATATATACAGGTGAAATGGAATCAAGATGAGAGTACGGGATGTAAAAGAATATTTTCCATGTGCAAACTTACTTGCACTTTGGGGTGGAAGGAGATAGATAACAAGGACCTTCTGTTCATGCTCGGCCCTTGTGAGAGAGGAGCATGTATAGGGGTGAAGCGGGAAATTAGTGTGTCATTAGTTAGTGCAATCCCTGTCCCTGGAGATCCTTAAGAAGAAATAAATACAGAATCTTCCCTGAAAAGGGTAAAGAGATTTTCATCTCCAGCCAGAGCAGGTGATAAGTGCGAGATGCAGAGTACAAATTATCTGAGGTGAAGGCCACCCCAGGGGCAGGAAATGATAGGGCGCTTGGTGGCTCACCCATGGGCGTTCTTAGTGGGGAGGTGACCACGAAACCTCAGCCACAGGAGCCCATTACTGTCTTATTAGCAGACTGATTCACAGGCCTACAAGGCTCACTGAACTCCCCTACCCCAAGAGGGACTCCTACCTAAACCTCAAAACACTTCCTTACTCTTTGCAGGGAAAATCTGCTGAGGCCCCCCGACCCCCACCCTGTTGCTGTCTTCTGTGTGCAGTTACCTGGGCTGGAAAAATGGTGGCAGCCCTGTCAGCAAGGCAGCAGGGGACAGGCCAGGTATGTCCAGAACATCCAGGCAGGCACAGCTGTAGGTGGTCGGAATAATAGGCGCAGAGCCCAGGAGAAGGGCCAGGCTGGACTTCTGCTTGGGAATCTGCTCTCAATGGGGGCTCCCTGTCCCATGAGTGGGTGAGCTTACTACAGGCACAGCACACTGTGGGCCCTCAAACATCTGCTGAATGACTGGAGCAGATGAGCCTCGGGGCACCTCTAATGGGGGCGGGGGAGTAGAAAGAAGAGTTAAAGAAAAGAGACGGAAAGGAGATGGTCAGTGGGTGGGACTTCTGGAAAGTTCAACACCATGAAAGTCAAGGGGAGTAATTCTGGGTAGTCCCATTTTCACTTATTAGATTGATAAAGATTGTCACTAGGGAGAACCGCTCAGGTTTTTGGGGAGTGCAATTGCTGCTGGGGATGGGAGCCTGAACAGCGTTTACAAAGCCATCTGGCAACAGACATCAAAACCTTCCCAACTATGCACAGCTTTTACTCAGGAATACTTTTTCTTGAGTTTATCATTTGGAAGTATGAAAGAACATGCACAAGGCTTAGCTACAGAATAGTTAACGTGGCTGGGATGCTCTAAGATGAATCCCAATGATCTCCGCCTCCTGGTATTCACACCCTTGTAAAATACCTTTCTTTCCCTTGAGTGCGGGGCTGCACTAGTGACTTGCTTCTAACAAAGAGAATGCGGCAAAGGGGATGGGATATCACTTCTTTGATTAGGCTACGTAAGACTGTGACTTCTATCTTGCTCTCACTCTCCCCAGCACAGTAAGTGCATGCTACCATTTGAACATGTCCAGGGTAAAGAAGGATTCCTCTTGCTGGCTTTGCTAAAGCAAAGTGGCATGCTGGGAAGACCCATACGGCAAGGAACTGAGAACCACCTCCAGCCCGCAGCCAGCTAGGAACTGAGGTCCTCAGTCCAGCAGCCTTTGAGGAAGTGAACTGTGCAACAATCACGTGAGCTTAGAAGTGCATGGGTCCTTGGTTGAGCCTTCAGATAAGACTCAGTTCTAATAACACCTTAATTGCAGACTTGTAAGACATCCTGAAGCAGAGGGCTCAGCTAAGCCATGCCCAGATTCTTGACCCACAGAAACTGTGGGTTCCCTTAAACCAATAGGCTTTAGAGTAATGTTTTATGCAGCAATAGATAACTGAGTTAACTACAGTGCTATTTGTAATAAGAAATAAATGGAAACAAACCAAAATGACCAGGTATTGGCTGAATAAAAAAGTATACAAATATGGTATAATTCACCTATTAAAATTATGCTATAGATGAATATAAATACTTATGAAATATGTCTGCAGTGTATTCATTATATTTTTTAAAAGTCCAAAATATTCTGTGCCACAAAACCATTATTTGGAATAAATATGTTTTATATATGTGCAAATATAAAGGAGTGAGTAGAATTATACATAGAAAGGTGTTAATAGTAGTTATCATCAAATCATTGCCTTAAGCGTGTTTTGGGTTTTTTGGTTGTCTTTCTTCTGCTTATCTATACTCACAAATTGTTTAAAATGACTGTGGACTGCATGATAATAAAAAGCACAATTAAATGTATGAGTAAGAGGAAAAGAACAATAAATGGGGATCATCAAAAACATAGAATACCATGATAAATTAAGGAGGTTTCATTCATTCTTTTTATTGCCACGGTGAAAACTGAGAAGAGTTATTTGATTTGATTTGGCCGGAAAGAAACAACTGGTTAACTAAGACAATGTGGCATCATCTCTTAATCAGTGGAAGAAGGGTAAGTGATTAGTTCCTACTGGCTGGATGTACTTGATGGTATATAATATAAACAAAGAAATAGAAGAATTTCAAAGAATGTTACAGAGACATCATAATTGCTACAAATGGATAGGATTACATGGACAACATCTAAAATTGATACATGGTATAAATAATAAGAAAATTGACATCAATTGGACAAAGCAGAGGTAACAAAGTTACAAAAATGAGAGGAACCAGGCAGTGCAAATACAAATAGACAAGATGTGTACACACCACAGAGGAAGAGAAATGTGTTGTTGCTAAGGAAATCTTAATACTGTTTTGATTTTTTTTTTTTTTTTTTTTGGGCCTGGCTGATCTCTTTCTTCAGAATACAGGTAATTTTAGGGCAGGAACTTGAGTTTCTTCCATTGTATTGACCTTATTAAAAAATATATCCATACAGTAATCATTCAAAGTTTGATTCTAATGATAATTATGTAAGAAAAGTATTAGATCAAGTTAACTATCAAAGAAAACTGTTGTTCATTTTGTAGCTCCACATTTCAAAAATTTTTCTAGGAAACAGCCCATAAAAAAGACAACCACCCAATATAAAAATACTCTTCAGGGGCTTCCCTGGTGGCGCAGTGGTTAGGAATCCACCTGCCAATGCAGGGGACACAGGTTCGAGCCCTGGTCTGGGAAGATCCCACATGCTGCGGAGCAACTGGGCCCATGAGCCACAACTACTGAGCCTGTGCGTCTGGAGCCTGTGCTCCGCAACAAGAGAGCCCGCGACAGTGAGAGGCCCGCGCACCGCGATGAAGAGTGGCCCCCGCTCGCCGCAACTAGAGAAAGCCCTCGCACAGAAACGAAGACCCAACACAGCCAAATAAATAAATAAATAAAATAAATTTATAAAAAACTCTTCAGGAGACAAATCAACTCTTTGGGGCAGCAAGATATCACACTGAAAAAAACTAAAATGTTATTTTTTTTTTGCATTAAAAAAATTGAAGTACAGTTGATTTACAATGTTTCAGGTGTACAGCAAACTATGTACAGTTATACATACATATATATATATATGTGTGTGTGTATCTATATATTCTTTTTTTCAAATTCTTTTCCATTATAGGTTATTACAGATACTGAATATAGATCCCTGTGCTATACAGTAAGTCCTGTTGTTTATCTATTTTATATATAGTAGTGTGCATCTATCTGTTAATCCCAAACTCCTAATTTATCCCTCCCCCTTCTCTCCCCTTTGTCTTCCGTCTGTGAGTCTATTTCCCTTTTGTAAATAAGTTCATTTGTATCATTTTTTTAGATTCCACATATAAGTAATATCATATGATATCTGTCTTTGTCTGACTTGCTTCACTTGTAGGATAATCTCTAGGTCCATCTATGTTGCTGCAAATGGCATTATTTCATTCTTTTTTATGGCTGAGTATAAAAAGTAATTTTAATTTCCCAACCTGTCTCCCTTATTCTCGGGGAGAAAGCTATGAACCTGCAACAACAGCTCCTAGACCAAGGAACTCAAACACTAAAACTACCAAGGTCTTTGCAAACCAATGCAGAGTTAATTACAGATTCTGCTTCTGTTTAGACACACACAAAGCTGTGTCTGGGTACAAACCAACAAGTGGATGTGAATAAGTTTTGAATAAGTGAACCATTGATGGTAAACATGTAAAATGATGAAACTGTAACTAAGGCTTAGGGCTGGAGGAAAATTTTTAGGTTATTTTCCCTGCCTGGTTTCTATGGTCCAATGAGTAGAATTCTAAGGAACTTTTTTCATGCAAGTTTATGAAAACAGAAGTGAGGAACCACGGCATAAATGTATGGCACATGAAGCATCGCATGGGGACAGAACTGCAGAGGGTGAACACAGAACTGAGCGAGTCTGCATTCAAAACCGGGAAATGAGTGACATATCTTACTTCCCGGATGTAGAGAGGATCCAGCTGTCTTTCCCCTAACCCCCAACACACACGGAGAACCTACATGAATAGCAGCCAGAGATAAGCAGCTGGGACAGCCAAGAAGCACCAGCACCAGAAAAGACAGACAATGCAGATGAATGACCCTTGGGTTTCTGAATGAAACTTTTTCTTTCTAAAAAATGCTGTTCGCTCTGTTTAAATGGTACAGTATAAAAATGGCACTGTAACTTGTAATTTTGAGATATAAAATGTGAAACAGAAAACAAGGGGTTATAAACCAGCGGGAGACCAATTAAAATACTTAGACTGTCATTCAAAAACATTCCACAGAATGTAATAAAATGAGTGGGTGGTTGGTTCTATTTTAATAACTGAAGGCTGCAGGAAGATTTTATTTCTTCAAACTATCAGCCAAATATATCCAGGACTGACTGGAACATGGAAAGCACAGTTTTACGTTATGTTAAGCTAAAAAATGAAATGTCTCAAAAGACTGCATCTGTGTTCTGATTCACAGCAAGGCTCACCTGACAATAAACTACTCTTTATGCTCAGTATTTTGTGCAGTTAATTTCATAATCAAATTATATTCAGCTGTTATTCTACCATTTCGTCATAAATATGAAAGCAACCAATGTTCCTCAATGAGGGTGGGCTGGTATTTGGGGCAAGAGAATTCCTCCTTGTGCCGGACTATTTTCCACAACCAAAACTGCCTCCTAGACATTTCCAAATGTTTCCTGAGTGGAATGAGGTTTTGTGGTAGGGATGACAATAATCACCTATCGAAAACAATTGATTTTGACTGTTGTGATATCTGTGTTCTTTAACTGGCATAACCATTTGCTTCTTTGAAAAGTGGATCCATATTTAGAAACCAAATAAAACCTGGAAATACTGTTAACATTCCAAATTGTAGGCTTCTAATAATACATATAAAATTTGCAAGGAATAATTATAATAATGCATTATGCTGAAGTATTCAATCATAAAATGTTTTAGAGTTTAATTGGATTTATCTTTTAATTTATAGGCCTGAACCGTAAGGTAAAGGCTGATTTCTCCTGAAACAAGACAGTATTTAATAAGGAATCCTGATGTTTCTTGACTCTCCATGCTGGAAGGGATTTTAAGAGCTCAACTGGTCCAACTGCCTAAGACATCTGTCAAAACAGGTGACGAAGTGGAGGTTCTTATAAGCCAAGGGTATGCAATCAACAAAACAGAAGAATCCAAGTCTCTTGACTTTTAGGGGAGTCCTTTCCTTTAGTTTACAAATTTTGGGATTTCAAGACCTCACGATATTTTAAAAAATTGAAAACAAACAAGAGGTCACTAAGTTGTCCACAGTTTAAAGATGAAAAACACCCTGTCATCTATCATGATGATTTCATAAAAGAAAAGCCATTCTAACACCCAAAAATGTAGCAGCTACACGAAAGACTGCCCATTAGGCTGAAAACTTCATCATGGGCCAGTGTGTATAGGCTCCAATATACCACTTGATTATTTTACCAGTTCCTTATTTCTGATCCCCATTGCAGGCATTCAGTCAATGACCACTAAGGTTTATTAGGTCTTCTTTTAAAAATGCTACTGGGATGTAACTATCGGTACGTGACCAAATAAAAATTAAATATCTTACCACTGAAGAAGGCCAAGTCTAGGTATATAAAATTTCATTCTTCCTCAACAGACCAGTTGCCTGCTGTGGGAGTTTCAAGCTTGGGGATCTACCTTGTCATTTAACTAAATTGTCATTGCCTTTGAAGCAGTCATCCCATGCTTTTCCTCAGCACTTTTGGCTTGTGATGTGCAGCTCTGGCGAACGTGGAAAACAAAGTGGAGCTAGGAACTCCCCGCTCTCTGAAAAGACACTGCCCTGCGTTCCTGAGTCTACAACCTGGGACCAGCACCAACTCAACAGCAGAGTCTTTAGTGGAATCATGGGGGACCTAGCCTTGATCTAACATCTCCTCTTAGATAACACAGGAAATGTTTCTTGGGAGTAATTTCAGTTAACTAAGAGAAAGAAAGTCCCCGAGAGAAAAGGAATGAACGTTAAAACTAGAGTTTGGAACTAACATAAACACACTACTATATATAAAACAGATAACCAACAAGGGCTTACTGTATAGTACAGGAAACTATACTCAATATTTTGTAATAACCTATAAGGAAAAGGAATCTGAAAAAGAACAGGTATAGGGCTTCCTTGGTGGCGCAGTGGTTGAGAGTCCGCCTGCCGATGCAGGGGACACCGGTTCGTGCCCCGGTCTGGGAAGATCCCACATGCCCTGGAGCGGCTGGGCCCGTGAGCCATGGCCGCTGAGCCTGCGTGTCCGGAGCCTGTGCTCCGCAACGGGAGAGGCCACAACAGTGAGAGGCCCGCGTACCGCAAAAAAAAAAGAACAGGTATATATGTATGTATAACTGAATCACGTTGCTGTATACCTGAAACTAACACTGTAAATCAATTTTAAAAACTTCAATTAAAAAAAACAAAATAAAACAAAAAAAGCCCTAGATACTCCATCTCTCTCCCTATAGGTTTACAAATTTTTTTCTTTCTCACTGAATTTTTAAAATTTTTTTCACTTGTGTTTAGTGTCCAAAGGTACAGGAATAAGAGAACAAAGATAAGTGTTCTATCCATTGACTTAAACAATCCATTTTCCAAGAGATGGATCATAATTCTAAGTAGAGTAACAGTGGCCTTTTTAATATTACCTAGAATGATCAGATTTACATGAAACTATAGCCTGCCTTTGATTTTCAGCTTTCCTCCTTTACTCTAGGATTCTCGCTGGGCTCCCGTGCGTCTGCATGCTGCAATGCATCACACTGGTTGCATTGATCACCCCTTAAGCTGCCACCTGCTATCGCCTCCCACCTTTGATCCTTTGCCATCAACAGTGTAGTCCTCAAACAGCACTGCTGTGTTCTAACTGCAAAAACAAGTGCCCTCCTCAGTGGAAAAATACCACATTCCAGCTTGGTAAAGCAGGTGGTGTGTTTCAGAGGATGGAGCAGAAAGTAGTATCTCTTCCTTTCAAACAAGAAGGAAGACTATTAGCACATCAGCAAATAAAGTCGTGCTCGATGAATTTTAAGTGCTGCCTCACAAATGAAAATGTGGCAAAATCTGAAAAATCAGCTTTTAGAAAGTGTTTCAGTCCATTTTTCAAACCCAACCTCTGAGCTTTTTTTTTTTTAACCGGTTTTCCCATCTTTCAAATAATGTGGAGAGACCAGATGATTTTCAAGATGCGCATACATCTTTTTGCTCTGTGAGACAGAAAACCTGACATTTGTGACAACATCCTGGCATAACACGATGACCATCACACACAGCACTACTCTGGCACATACAGTGCAGATGCCTGACACGTTTTAGAGGTATCATCCAGACGAAATAGCCTATTTCATTTCTAGCCCAGGAAGGCAGAATAAAGGGCTTGTGTTTTCGCTTTCTGTGGATAATTAGAATTTATATAATTAAAGTACTCCGAGTCTGGGAAATAAAGAGCAAGCAACAATCATATTTGGACTTTGAAGTTTCAGCTATAGACTCAGAAAAACTTAGTGTTTTTTCATTTCTGTTCTTGAAAGAAGGTTTTTTTCCCCCTATTAAGGTCGGTTTCTCTGAAGCCAAATAGGACACGTGAACTTTCAATAATGTGAAGACAAAACACCATAACCAAGAGTGGGAACTGTCCCTCTGCCACCAACAGATCCCTGCAAATGCAGGGAATTCTGCCAGTTTTGACTGGGGCTAAGAAAGAAGAAGACTGACACCAAGTAGAGTGATGCCCTTCTCGGCAAACACCTCTGCCATTGGGTAACTTCCAGATGTGACAACTGCTACCGAGGGCCATGCTGTCATCAGCTTGATGCCATAGACACACAAAGAAATTGTTTTCCATGTTTGCACATAGTTTCACCATACACTGAAGGAATGGCTGAAGCAGAAGTTACATTTTTTTTGCCATGGATGCTGGAGCACATTTGCAAACTGGTGGATTCACATTTGAGATCAAAGGAAGCCAACATTAGACTCAGTCAGCTCCGCGGGGCATGATTCCGAAGGAAATGCAAGCAGCTTTATAATTCCAGCATAAGAGTGCCTCCCTCTATTTACAAGGGTGGTAACAGAAGGAATGATTCAGTACATATAGAAAATGCTGAGTCCGGAAACTTCAAAAACATCAATGAAAAACTGTGGAAACCTGTTCCTTACTGGATGTGTTGCCCTGGCCTCCTACTTGTCCAGAGAGTAGGCAATAACCTTGTCCCTGGGTGGCACATTCAGGTGGGTTCAGTGGCTGCTACTCTTTGCCACTGCTAAGTAGAGTTTGCCATGATGTGATGAATGACCAGGGAGCCCTCATGGCCAAGAGCAATGGATAAGAGCCCACTTAATCAGATTCCTACAGAACACCTATTCAGTGCAGAAAAGTGTGTTTTTTTAAAAAAATTGAAATATATTAATTGATGTATAATATTATGTTAATTTTAGGTGTAATACTTGATGATTAGACATTTGCATATATTATGAAATGATCACCATGGTAAGTCTAGTAACCATCTATCCCCAAAGTTATTACAATATTATTGACCATATTCCTTATACTGTATAGTACAAACCTGTGACTCATTTATTTTATAACTGGAGGTTTGTGTTTCTTAATCCCCTTCACCTATTTTCCCTACTCTCCTACCCCTCCCTTCTGGCAGCCAGGCATTTGTTCTCTGTATCTATGACTCTGTTTATGTTTTGTTTTGTTTGTTTGTTTAGATACAACATATAAGTGAGATTATGTGGTATGTGTCTTTCTCTGTCTGACATTTCACTTAGCGTAATAACTTCTAGATCCACCCATGTTGTCGCAAAAGGCAAAATTTCATTTTTTTTTATGGCTGACAAAACTCCACTGTGTATATATGCCACATCTTCTTTATCCATTCACCGACTGATGGACACTTAGGTTGCTTCCATATATTGGCTATTGTAAATAATGCTGCAGTAAACACTGGGGTGCACATATCTTTTCAAATACTGCTTTTGTTTCCTTTGGGTAAAAACCCGTAAGTGGGATTGCTGGATCATACGGTAGCCCTATTTTTAACTTTTTGAGGAATCTCCATACTGTTTTCCATAGTAGCTGCACCAATTTACATTCCCACCAACAGTGCACAAGGGTTCCCTTTTCTCCACATCCTTGCCAACACTTGTCATTTTTTGTTTTTTGATGACAGCCATTCTGACAGGTGTGAGGTACTATCTCATTGTGGTTTTGATTTGCATTTCCCTGATGATTAGTGATGTGCATCTTTTCGTATGCCTGCTGGCCATCTGTATATCTTCTTAAACGTCTTTTCAGGTCCTTTGCCCATTTTTTAATTGGGTTGTTTGGGTTTGTTTGTTTTTTGCTGTTGAGTTGTATGAGCTATTTGTATATTTTGGATATTAACCCTTTATCAGTTATGTTGTTTGCAAATATCTTCTCCCATTCAGTAGGTGGATTTTTGTTTTGTTTAGAGTTTGCTTTGCTATGCAAAACATTTTTAGCATTATGTAATCACATTTGTTTATTTTTGCTTTTGTTTCCCTTGCCTGAGGAGACAGATCCAAAAAAATATTACTAAGACCGATGTTAAAGAGCATATTGCCTGTGTTTTCTTCTAGAAGTTTAACATCTTAGACTTAGCTCTTTAATCCATGTTGAGTTATTTTTTGTACACAGTGTGATAACGTAGTCCAGTCTGATTCTTTTGCATGTAGCTGTACAGTTTTCCCAAAACCATTATTGAAAAAGCTGTCTTTTCCCCATTGTATATCCTTACCTCCTTTGTCACGGATTAACTGTCCATAGAGTATGAGTTCTTTTGTGGGTTCTCTGTTCTGTTCCATTGAACTATGTGTCTGTTTTTGTACCAGTACCATACTGTTGTGGGTTTTTTTGTAGTTTAAAAAACTCATTAATTTTTTTATTGATGTATAGTTGATTTACAATGTTGTATTAGTTTCAAGTGTTCAGCAAAGTGATTCAGTTATACATACCTACATACACACACACACACACACACACACACACATTCTTTTTCAGATTCTTTTCCCGTAGAGGTTATTATAAAATATTGAGTATAGCTCCCTGTGCTATACAGTGGGTCCCTGTTGTTTATCTGTTTTATATATAGTAATGTGTATATGTTATTCCCCAAATCCTAATTTATCCATCTTCCCACCTTACCCCTTTGGTAACCATAAGGTTGTTTTCTATGTCTGTGAGTCTGTTTCTGTTTTGTAAATAAGTTCATTTGTATCATTTTTTAAGATTCCACATATAAGTGATATCATATGATATTTGCCTTTCTCTGACTTAGTTGTATGATAATCTCTAGGTCCAACCATGTAGCTGCAAATGGCATTATTTCATTCTTTTTTTTAAGGCTGCATGGCATTCCATTGTATACATACACCACATCTTCTTTATCCATTCATCTGTCAATGGACATTTAAGTTGTTTCCATGTCTTGGCTATTGTATAAATAGTGCTGGTATGAACATTGGAACTCATGTATCTTTTCGAATTATGGTTTCCTCTGGGAACATGCCCAGGAGTGGGACTGCAGGATCATACGGTAGCTCTATTTTTAGTTTTTTGAGGAACCTCCATACTGTTCTCCATAGTGGTTGTACCAATTTACATTTCCAACAACAGTGTAGGAGGGTTCCCTTTTCCTCACACTCTCTCCAGCATTTATTATTTGTAGACTTTTTGATGATGGCCATTCTGATTTGGTGTGAGATAATACCTCTTGTAGTTTTGATTTGCATTTCTCTGATAATTAGCAATGTTGAGCATCTTTTCATGTGCCTTTTGACCATGTTACCATACGTTTTGATTGGTGTAGCTTTGTAGTATATTTTGATATCAGGGCTCATGATACGACCAGCTTTTTTTTTTCTCAAGATCACCTTGGGTATTCAGGGTCTTTTGTGTTTCCATGCAAATTTTAGAATTATTTGTTCTAATTCTGTGGAAAATGCCATTAGTATTTTCATAGGGATTGTACTGAATCTGTAGCTTGCCTTGGGGAGTATGGCCATTTTAACAATATTAATTCTTGCAATTCATGAGCAAGGTATATCTTTCCAATGTTTTTGTCGTCTTCAATTTGTTTCATCAATGTCTTTTAGTTTTCTGAGTACAAATCTTTCACCTCTTTGGTTAGATTTATTCCTAGGTATTTTATTCTCTTTGATGCAATTGTAAATGGGATTTTTTTTTTCATTTCTCTCTTTGATTACTCATTAGTTAGTGTACAGAAGCACAACATATTTCTTCAACTTTATTGAATTCATTTATTAGTTCTAATAGTTTTTTTGGTGGTGTTAAGTTTTTCTATATATAGTATCATGTCACCTGCAAACAGTGACAGTTTTACTTCTTCCTTTCCAATTTGAACTTATTTTATTTCTTTTTCTTCTCTGATTGCTGTGGCTAGAACTTCCAATACAATGTTGAATAAAAGTGGCGAGAGTGGACACTCTTCTCTTGCTTCTGATCTTAGAGGAAATGCTTTCATCTTTTCACCACTGAGTATGATGTTGGCTGTAGGTTTGTCATATGTGGCCTTTACTATGTTGAGGTATGCTCTTCAAGAACTCTCTTATTCTTTAAAATTATACTCTTCCCAAAGTGATCTGAAAGTTACGGCAGATTTTTTTGTTTTGAGAATTTTACTTTATTTTGTTTAAATGGCCTACAGAGACAGGGAGAGTTATTAATTGAATGTGAAGATGGATTTGAGATAAAATACTGGTGGCAAATCACAAAAATTCATTTCTTCTTAGGTTTGTAGCAGTTCCTCTACAAATGCAAATGTTAATTTTCACTCTGTGTCATTATCTGCAGATATGTGGAAAATATGATGGCACAGTTTAGTTGTTAGGAACGAATCAAAAGGGAAGCTTATTAGCCCTGAAAATTAAACATGTGAGGAACACAACTCTTAAATATAGCTTTCAATGGGGGTAATGCTTTCTATGAAGGTTACGAGGCACAATACAGGCTAAATGCCATGCTCCCCATGCCCCCAGCCCTCCTTATAAATGTGGTGCAGCTGTCTGGCACTTTTGCCAGTGATAGTTCTGTATGATCATTAACGCTACCTGCTTAGTATTTGTGAAATTACATTGCATGTGCAAAGAACTGAGGTGATATTTTTGAAAACCACATGGTTAATGTATTTACCAACTGTGGTTAGAGAATACAGTTTTTCCAAAAACAGCTCACAATTACCAGTGTCTAAGATTCAGTGTTGTGTTTTATTCAGTGGCTTTCGCAGAACTTGGAACAGTCTGGTCACATCCAAGTAACATTAAAGATTAGAGTTATCCTGATGTAATCAATCCCAGGGAGCAAAAATGAAAGTTTCTAATGTGATTTGATGAAATCTCACTTTCTGAAGATGAAAGACACATTTTATTTAATTTTTAGTATGTGGTCGCAAATTGGATATAGAAAATAGCAGATGACCTTATGAGATATTCTTCTTACCAAGGGGCAGTGAAATTAGGCAAATCTATCATGTGACTGAACTTGAGGGTTCATTTAGGAAAGGGGAGTTCATGCGCTCCACTGAAGAAGTGAACGTTTGCCAAATCAAGTCAAAACAAATCCTGAGTGGGGGAGAGCCATCAAAATCTTTTCATCAGGGGCTTCCCTGGTGGCGCAGTGGTTGAGAGTCCACCTGCCACTGCAGGGGACACAGGTTCGTGCCCCGGTCCAGGAAGATCCCACATGCTGTGGAGCGGCTAGGCCCATGAGCCATGGCCGCTGAGCCTGAGCGTCCGGAGCCTGTGCTCTGCAATGGGAGAGGCCACAATAGTGAGAGGCCCGTGTACTGCAAAAAAAAAAAAAAAAAAAATCTTTTCATCAGGACTTTCCTCATGGCGCAGTGGTTAAGAATCCGCCTGCCAATGCAGGCAACACGGGTTTGAGCCCTGGTCTGGGAAGATTCCACATGCCGCGGAGCAACTAAGCCCATGGGCCACAACTACTGAGCCCGCATGCCACAACTACTGAAGTCCGCATACTTAGAACCCATGCTCCACAACAAGACAAGCCACCACAATGAGAAGCCTGTGCACTGCAACAAAGAGTAGAAGCCTGCACGCAGCAACAAAGACCCAATGCAGCCAAAAATAAATAAATTAATTAATAAAAAATCTTTTCATCATTTAGGGATTAAGCTGTACAATTAAAGCTCGCCTCAAGAAAAGCCAATATATATAAATCAAAATGTAGGGAGGTAGTATTTATTTTAAAACAAAATTTCTTAAACTAGCAAGCACTTTTAGTAATGTGTTTACATTATGATTATGTTTTGACTATTTAAGTTGGTCTATATACCATTATTCATAAACACATTTATTATGCATATGACTTTTGCTTAAAGTGTGCAGGTCTTTGTTACTACAGTTTTATTGCTAAAGGCAACTTGGATTTAGCATGTCTAAAACCAAACCCCTTCCCTCCACCCAATCTATTTTCTTTTGTATTACTTCTGAATTATTTCTTTTTTTTTAACAGCATTACCAACCACTTTATCCATCCAGATGCCCATGCCAGAAATTCTGGAACCATCCCGAGTACTTACTAAGCTTCCCATCTGCTTTATTCCCCCAAGTTCTGTAGAATCTGCACTTCACACTCTCTTGAACACAGCCCTCTTCTGTGATGCTTCTGTACTAGTTAAAGGTTTCACAATGATCTGTCTCAGATTTCTACATCTGCCTCTTCTTCTTTCTGCCTTTGGTGTCAAAACTGATATACACATCCTCCCTACCTCCTCATCTCCACAGATACCAGAAGACTTTTCTGAAATGTCAGTCTAAGTTATCACTTGAATAGCTCTCTATAACCTAACAGATAAAAATCAAATTCTGAAAGTATTCCAAGTTAAGCCTAACTCTCCAGCCTTATCCCTTAACACTTCCCCACCCTCTACTCTAAACTCTATTTAGGCTGGGGTGTGGAGTGGGGAAGAACATAGGTTAATATTTAAAAGAAGAATCAATAACAGTTTAAGCTAGAAACAAAGTAAACCCATTGTTCCTAGGAGTCTTTCTAAAAAATGTTTTATCTGTTGCATTTCCTACTTTACAAGTAGCATGTATTCATTAACTGTTTTGTTACTATATAAAAAAACATAAGAAATGCATTAAGTGTGACAACCCACGTCCAAGCCTAAAGTCCTTGACTTGGCCTGTTAAAACTGGTAACAGTTGCTACCGTAAGGAATGTCAGAGTATCTGGTAACAAGTAAAGAGGCCTTTTCAAATTCTGGAAATGAAGCTGCTTTCATATTTTTTAAAAACGAGAACTGTGGCTATATCACTTTAACCTTTCTTTTACTTAGATGAAATTTAAACATCTTCATAGTAATTATAATTGTACAAAAACATCAGTTATTCACAAGTGGGACTGACTTTCCTTTTAGGACACATCCTGGAATTATGCTGTAGATTTTTTCCTGACCCACAGATGCTGAAATGTCTCTCTCCTTAGATGGGATACGCCTTCCTCCCTCCCTAACCCTTAAGAAACACTGCCTTAGAAAGCTACTATTCCACCCTATCAGTGTGAGTGAGGCATTTTCTTCACGTGTGTCGTCAGAGCAGAAAAAAAGAGAAGGCACCGTCTTAGGGATAAATGATAAGCTGGACTGAAATGTATAATTAACCGATGCTTTACTCTGAACCTGCACCATTCAACAGTCGTCACTAACCATTCTGGCTACCTTATACTGATTAACTGAAATAATGATATTTGGGATATGTTGAGTTAAATAATATACAGTATTAAAATTATTTTCACCTGTTTCTTTACCCTGTTATTTTAATTAATTAATTAATTTATTTATTTATGGCTGTGTTGGGTCTTCGTTTCTGTGTGAGGGCTTTCTCTAGTTGTGGCAAGCGGGGTCACTCTTCATCACAGAGCGCGGGCCTCTCACTATCGCGGCCTCTCTTGTTGCGGAGCACAGGCTCCGGACGCGCAGGCTCAGCGGCCATGGCTCACGGGCCCAGTTGCTCCGCGGCATGTGGGATCTTCCCAGACCGGGGCTCGAACCCGTGTCCCCTGCATTGGCAGGCAGATTCTCAACTACTGCACCACCAGGGAAGCCCTTTACCCTGTTTTTAAAGCAGCTATTGGAAATTTTAAAATTACATATACAGCTCATTAAATTTGTATTGTAAGACGCTGCTCAAACGTGATTCTTTTGAAATAAGTGAATGACAAACATCTTGTTTATTATTTGCCTTACTGTGATAAAAGCAGAATATAGAATTTATACTGGCAGGAGGAGGTGGGGAGTGGAAGGTAGTGGAAATCCAATTATTTCTACTACCTGTTTAAATTTTGAACAGAAGTAGAGAGAAAAAAAGATGTGTAAAATCTAAACATAAACCAATTCTTCAGAGGCAACCAGTGGCGTCGGGAAGGCAGAATAATGGCACTCCTAAGCATTCTGGAATATCCCCATATACCCAACCTGTGCAACAAAGTCAGCGGTCCACTGTAGCACAACAGAGCTACTGGTCCACCTGAAGTTTCGGGGGTTAAATTTTCTCCATTTTGCTACCATAAATGATTTAGACGGAAGAGCATTTATTAACTATCCAAAGACTCTCTAAAAGTGATGCCTGCAAATGCCTGAATGTCACACTTTTTAAAAACTGAAGTATAGTTGATATACAATACTGGATTAGTTTCATATGTTTAGCATAGTGATTCTGGTTGTTTGTTTTTGTTTTTTTAGGAGTATACTCCATGATAGATTATTATAAGATATAGGGTATGATTCCCTGTGCTATAGAGTAAATCCTTGTTTTATATCCATTTTATGCATAGTAGTTTGTATCTCTTAATCCTACACCCCTAATTTATCCCCCTCCCCTCTCCCCTTTGGTAACCATAGATTTGTTTTCTATGTCTGTGAGTCTGTTTCTGGTTTGCATATAGATTCATTTGTATTATTTTTTGGATTTCACATATAAATGATATCATACAGTATTTGTCTTTCTCTGTCTGACTTATTTCAGTAAGCATAATATACTCTGGGTTACACTTTCAGTATTTTATTCAATACTACCCAATTGAAGCAGAGAGCATATCCTTTATTAATAGCAAAGTGACATAAATTATTATTTTAAAAATCCATATTAATAACCAAAATTCAAAATGCAATTATAAACAGGTGGTACATTCTAGTTTGGTACTAATGTGTGCTTATAATAAAGGGATATAAAACAAAATGATTGGAAATAGGTGAATTTTAAATGTCGAGGCAAGAACATACAATGGAGAAAGGACAGCCTCTTCAGTAAGTGGTGCGGGGAAAACTGGACAGCTACACGTAAAAGAATGAAATTAGAACACTCCCTAACACCATACACAAAAATAAACTCAAAACGGATTGAAGACCTAAATGTAGGACTGGATACTATAAAACTCTTAGAGGAAAACATAGGAAAGACACTCTTTGACAAACCACGGCAAGATCTTTTTTGACTCACCTCCTAGAGTAATGAAAATAAAAATAAACAAATGGGACCTAATGAAACTTAAAAGCTTTTGCACAGCAAAGGAAACCATGAACAAGACAAAAAGACAACCCTAAGAATGGGAGAAAATATTTGCAAATGAAGCAACGGACAAAGGATTAATCTCCAAACTATACAAACAGCTCATGGAGCTCAATATCAAAAAAACAAACAACCCATTTAAAACATGGGCAGAAGACCTAAATAGACATTTCACCAAAGAAGACATACAGGTGGCCAAGAGGCACATGAAAAGATGCTCAACATCACTAATTATTAGAGAAATGCAAATCAAAACTACAATGAAGTATCACCTTGCACCAGTCAGAATGGCCATCATCAAAAAACCTACAAACAATAAATGCTGGAGAGGGTGTGGAGAAAAGGGAACCCTCTTGCACTGTTGGTGGGAATATAAATGATACAGCCACTATGGAGAACAGTATGGAGGTTCCTTAAAAAACTAAAATAGAATTACCATATGACCCAGCAATACCACTACTGGTCATATACCCAGAGAAAACCATAACTGAAAAAGACACATGCACCCCAGTGTTCATTGCAGCACTATTTACAATAGCCAGGTCATGGAAACAACCTAAATGTCCAACAACAGATGAATGGATAAAGAAGATGTGGCACATATATACAATGGAATATTACTCAACCATAAAAGGAATGAAATTGGGTCATTTGTAGAGATGTGGATGGACCTAGAGTCTGTCACACAGAGTGAAGTAAGCCAGAAAGAGAAAAACAAATATCGTATATTAACGCATATATGTGGAATCTAGAAAAATGGTACAAATGAAACTGTTTGCAGGATAGGAATAGAGACGTAGACATAGAGAATGGACATGAGGACACAGTGGGGGGAAGAGGAGGGTGGGATGAATTGGACATAAATACACTACCATGTGTAAAATAGATAGCTAGTGGGAACCTACTGTATAGTACAGGGAGCTTGGTGCTCTGTGATGATGACTAGATGGGTGGGATGGAGGGGGGAGGGACATCCAAGAGGGAGGGGATATATGTATACATATAGCTGATTCACTTAATTGTACAGTAGAAACTAACACAACATTGTAAAGCAATTATACTCCAATAAAAAAAATAAAGTCAACACAAACAAGTGTGTAAAGTTTTCTCTCAAACACACACACATAAACTAACTGAGTCAAATTTATGTCACAAAACACAAGCTTTCCTAAGTTATCACTAAGAAAATAAAGATAATGTCAGTCAATGCTATAGGTGTCAGTACGGGAAAGAGAATTGCTGGTTTAGAACTGCTGGTTCTCTGACTCACCTTATTAACTTCCTTCATAATTTTTTAATCATTTTTTTTAAATTGGAGTATAATTGCTTTACAATGTTGTGTTAGTTTCTGCTGTACAACGAATTGAATCAGTTATATGTATACATATATCCCCTCCCTCTTGGATCTCCCTCCCATCCCCCCCAACTTCCTTAATAATTTTGTAGAATATTATGAGAGTAGAGTTGTAGCATATGTGCATTTAAATTATAGAAATTCAACTATAAGCATTTGGCAGGAAGAGAGAACTTTAAAAAAACAACAGGGATTTGACTTTCTATCCATGTTCAGTCTCTCTCAATTCTTAACTCCGGGTCACTTGGCCTCAGACCAAATAAAGGAGTAAGTAACTTGCTCTCTAGCCTGATGCATAGCTGTGTGTAAAACATTGTGAGACAAGATGTTGTTAATGAATGTTCTGTAAGACTGTGGTCTCAAGGCTATAACTCATAACAGACCTCCTGTCTTTCCTTAAAGGTAGGGAGGCGTCCAGGAACAACACCAAGGAGCTTCCTGTAGGGACTTTTCCTGGCCTATGGTTGCAGGAAAAATCTCTTCTCCACTCACCAGACTTCTTTACACAAAGCCAAGTGCCAAGGCTGTTCCCTGAGAATCTGGTCATTTCCCATCTCTCTGAAATGATTTTAAGAAAAGGGACACTGTTAAGGAGGTTCATACCAGTGTTAGGGCTTCAGGGGGCTGCCCCTAAATATGCCACAATGGCATATTGATTATTTTGAATTAAAGTTACTTAAGAATCAGCGATGGAAGGATTGGGAGTTTGGGGTTCGCAGATGCAAACTATTATATATAGAATGGATAAACAACAAGGTCCTACTGTAGAGCACAGGGAACTATATTCAATATCCTGTGATAAACCATAATGGAAAAAAATATGAAAAAGGATATATCCTTATTCATATTTTTTCATATTCTTTTCCATGTATATTTCTGTCTTCCTGAAAGTAGGAAATAAATCTCGCACATGAGAGGTATACTCCTTGTATCTGGAGGTAGAAGGACACCCTTTTTGCCAGAGAGAGGGAATTCGGGGCTTAGAAGCCTATATAAACAAACCTTGTTACTTATTTTATTTACCACCTTAGGCCCAAACTCTGTTTAGATTCTTCACGAATCCAGCACCCCAAACCTAAGCTTCTTTGTCCTATCAATTCCTCTCAAATGTATCGTTTCTTTGTCTAAAAAGTATAAAAGCTCCCTGCTTTGACCACTTCTTAGGTCCCATTTCTATGAGACCTCTGTGCACATGAATTAAAAATTATTTCCTTTTCTCTTGCTAATTTGTCTTGTGTAAATTTTAATATTAGTTCAGTCACAAAAACTCAAGAGAGGTCAAGGGGAAAATTTCCCCTACCTCAACACCAGATACCTATATATTTTTTAAAAAGCTTTAATAATTATTCTCGGCTTTATGGCCCCAAACATCCTTTGGAGAACATGGGCCTTGTCAGTCTCACGGATATTTACAAGTTTTCCCCCTAATTCACTTCTTCCTTACGTTACGTTATTAATTGTTTGAAAACACAGGTAAACTAAAGGTGCTCTGATCGTCCACTTCCTGTTGTGAACTGTTGTGGTCAGCACTGATGGTATGCCGCCTCTCCTCCCTGGTGCTTTCCCCAGGCCCCCCGTATAACTGTCTCCATAAGCAGAGGTGGGGTGTGGGTGGCAGAGCTAAGATCGTGTCTTCATCTGAGATCTTATTCAGTCCTGGACTGTTTTCAGAGCGAGGGTTATGAGTATTATTTGCTAGAACTTCACTAAGATGTTTAGTTCAGGGGCTGTAACAGGGTATACAAGATTTAAATTGAGGAGATATTAGAGGAGTGAAACAATCCGAGGGAAATCTTAGACTGAACCTCATCCCCAGAGACCTATGGCTCAAGGCTGCCCCAGATTCTGCCAAGAACTAGAAGTTCATATGATAGTAAGTTGAAGAGACAGCATAAAAACGATCAACTTCATCAGCATCCTACCATGTCTTCTCATTCTTAGCTCAGACTTACAATGGACAGAACATTAGAAGAGAGACCATTTCTAATCTAGAACTTCATGGTTCTTGCCTCTAGAAGTAGAAAAGAAATTAGCAAGCCTCAAATACTTCAGAACATCATGTTACATGGTTTCATACCTCTTTTATTCAAGTTGTACGTCTCTTTTACAGATGCTAATAAATGAATCCGTTCTTTTACTAAAAAAAAAAAGGCATAAACTCCACCATTCCGTTCAATGAAATTTTGAGTAGGAAGGGGGAGAATAATTGTCTTTTTTTCAATTGGTTTCCAATCTCAAGTCTTTCATAGTGGGTTCCGGACTCACAGGTGATCAAAGACGTTGTAAATAATAATTTTGTTTCTACTTAATCTTGATTTATTTGTTGACTTCAGAATCAAATCCCCAGCAAGATGTGACTTGATTGTGTTCTGATGGCACAATGTGTTTCATTAAGTCATAATGTCAATTATGTCGGTTCCTAGCAATTTCCTGTTTCCGTCCCTCTATCCACATGATTATACTTGTGCTTTGGGAAGATCATTTTGGCTGCTGTGTAACGAACAGACAGACTGAAGCAAGAAAACAGGAACAACAGTTACTTGCTGACCTGAATTACTAAAAGGATGGGAAGGGATGGAAGTGGATAAAGGTTTCCTGGAGGGGACTTCCCTCGTGGCACAGTGGTTAAGAATCCACCTGCCAATGCAGGGGACACAGGTTCGAGCCCTGGTCTGAGAAGATCCCACATGCCGCGGAACAACTAAGCCTGTGCGCCACAACTACTGAGACTGCGCTCTACAGCCCGCGAGCCACAACTACTGAAGCCCGCGTACCTAGAGCCTGTACTCCGCAACAAGAGAAGCCACCGCAATGAGAAGCCCATGCACCGCAACGAAGAGAAGCCCCTGCTCACTGCAACTAGAGAAAGCCCGCATGCAGCAACGAAGACACAATACAGCCAAAAAATAAATAAATAAAAAATAAAATTAAAAAAAAAGGTTTCCTGGAAAAGATGGTCTTCATAGCTACTTTGAGGAGATTGCTTTGGTTCTTAACAATTACATAGTATTAGTCTTTCTCCAACATGGGTAGGCACATTTATATTGCCCTCCCAATTTTGTTTTGTTTTGTGGTATGCGGGCCTCCCACTGCTGTGGCCTCTCCTGTTGCGGAGCACAGGCCCCAGACGTGCAGGCCCAGTGGCCATGGCCCACGGGCCCAGCCGTTCTGCGGCATGTGGGATCCTCCCGGACCGGGGCACGAACCCGTGTCCCCTGCATCGGCAGGCGGACTCCCAACCACTGTGCCGCCAGGGAAGCCCCCAATATATTTTTTTAAAAAGAAAATGTTCAATGAGATAAGCTTAGAGACCTTTTAAACTTTTCCGTCTTTTCAGTAGTTTCATATTGGTTACAGAGTTTGTGACCTAAAAAGTTTTTAATACATTTAAACATTAAACATTTGCTCCAGAAACTGCTATGCTTCTGGAGATTCAGAAATGATACCAATTTTGCCTTATCTCTCACTTAATTCCAAGTCTGACATAAAAGACTTTTCTATAAGTAATATATAGTACATAAAAGACAAAGGAGAAAATGTAGAGAACACCACTGAAAATGGTAGCCCAAATAAGTTCACAATTTTCCATTGTCAACATAAGATATTGCTTGAAGCTCGGGTCATTTCCTAACTTTGAACTCAAAGGTTAATGAGTTTCTCAAGTTCTTTCTAAACGATACAGTTCCCAAAGAGGCATTCTATAAGGAGAAGATGACTTCATTTTACCCAGCAAGTGATATATATGACATCACTATATTTTAAAACCCTGCAAAACAAACAGTGCCGTATGGTTCAATTTTTTTCCAGCAGCAAACTAACAATCTGGAGTACTCTAATAAATTGTTGTTAGGAATATTTTTGGCCAAACTTTTCTTTTTCCCTTGTTACAACTGGTTTGCTAATAGATTTCTTTAGCTTTAGAGTTATAATTAGAAGACAGTCTCTACTTTGCGTAATCAAATTGTAATTGCTGTTTGGGTGAAATCCAACCCGTTTAAGCATCAGTACTTCCAAAAAAAACAATGTCTGGCAAAAAGAGGATAACAAATGCCATGCTCTAATGATCCAGGTTATCTAATAATGTTTTCCTAACAGTTGAGTTTTTATTGTTTTTTAGAGTCTGGACAGCAAGTGATATTAGAATTATCAATGTACTTTAAGGCATCACATTTGCAACTGACAATAAATTAATGTTCTCTGATGAACACTAATGATGGTAATAAGAAACAAAAATTCACTTGGGGTCAGAAACCTCCCAGTCTTAGGTCTGTCGTTTGTTAAATTTGTGCTCCAGTGCCTGAATTTATTTCCAGTGCCCGGAGAATTTCCAAACACATACATCTCTTGCTTCAGAAGCCAAAAAGCTCAGTTGCAGGCCCTGGTGGAACGAATGAACATAACTGTGTTTCTAGCTCCCCACCCTCCTGCCCACTTTCTAACCGCCTCCCTAGAAACTCTGTAAGTCTTTCAGAAAACTCCATCCTTTGTTAAATCAGCTAGTCATTTTCTGTTGCTTACAACCAAGAAGCCTCACATCTACTTCAAAAATGCATCTCAAGTCTGTCCACTTGTCTTCATCTCAGCTGTCACCACTCTATGCAGTCCAGACTCCCATGACATCTGTTCTGCACTAAAGGAGCAGCTTCCCGACTAGTCTCCCTGCACCCACCTTGTCCTTCTCAAACCCAACGTACATGTAACAGTTAATGTGATCATTCCCAAATACAAAAGGAACATTAATCATTCTTCTCCATAAAATTCTTCTAATTGATCTAAATATATACTTAAAAAACCTTTAACACAATCAATATAGCTCAATATGATTTGCCTCCTGGGTGCCTCTCCAACCTCATCTCTTGCCGCTCTCCCCCATTCTCTGTGCTTCAGCCACACTGGCCTTCTTTCTTACCTTGAGGCTTGCAGGCATACTCTCCCCTACCTGGAATACCTTCTTCTCTAGTCAGTCTGTCTAACACCTCCTCATTCTTTAGGTCTCAGCTAAAGTGTACTTGCATTAAAGAGGCCTTTCCTTATGCCTCATTCTAAAATAAGTCTTCCTACTTATGGACCTCATAATACCCTGTACATTCCATCTATTAAAATTATTATAATGTATAATTATGTGTTTATATTTGTGTTGTTTAGAATCTCTCTCTCTCCTCAATTCTACCAGGGCAGGAAATATGTCTATTTATTTTACCTTGTATTCCAGTAGCTGGCACATAAAATCCACTTAATTAATAAAGATGTTGAATAAATTTAAAAAATGCACATTACTCAGTGAAAGAAGCCAATCTGAAAAAGCTGCATATTATATTATTCCAACTATAGACATTCTGAAAAAGGCAAAACTATGGAGACAGTAAAAAGATTAGTGGTTTCCAGGAGTTCAGGGTAGGGGAAGGGATCAATAAGCAGGGCACAGAGAATTTTTTAGGGCAGTGAAAATACCCTGGATGGTACTATAATGAGGGATACATGTCCTTATATATTTGTCCAAACCCATTTAATATACAACACTAACATTTAGGGAAGTAAACTTGAGGACAAAAACGATGACAGATGTTGATAACAGGAGGGGTGCTCTGCGTGTGTGGGGACAGAGGGTATATGGGAAATCTCTGTAACTGCGTCTCAATTTTGTTGTGAACCTAGAACTGCTCTGAAAAATAAAGTCTTTTAAAAAATAAGGTATTGAGGAACAAATCTTAAAAAAAAGAAAAAAGAAACAGAATATATAACTTTCTAATCAAGCTAGATCAATAAAACAAAAGGTAGGAAAAAGAAAACATAGTAAAGCATGGTTTAAAAAAGAAAAAAAGAGGGCTTCCCTGGTGGCGCAGTGGTTGAGAGTCCACCTGCCGATGCAGGGGACACGGGTTCGTGCCCCGGTCTGGGAAGATCCCACATGCCGCGGAGCGGCTGGGCCCGTGAGCCATGGCCACTGAGCCTGTGCGTCCGGAGCCTGTGCTCCGCAACGGGAGAGGCCACAACAGTGAGAGGCCCGCGTATCGGGGGGAAAAAAAAAATTAAGATGGTGAAAAATTCTAAACATATCAGTAACTATAATGAATACAGTGAGTAAAATATCCTATTTCAAGAATATACTCTATATTTCTATTCTCTGGATTATTTTCTCAATTATAAATAATAAGATGAAAAATGTTTTGTATCTCTAACTTTTTAAAATAAAATCTAATTATAATAATCTAATATTAAAAATATTAAAATATTAAATAATAAAAAATATTAAAGCTAACAATCTAATATAAAAAGATTAAATATTAAAAATATTAATAATCTAATAAAAATATTAAAAATCTAATATTAAAAAATCTAATATTAAAATATCAACCTAACAAAAATTGGGAGGTGCATATAAAGAAGTGCTTAGGAGTTATATCATTAAATCCTTATAACATAAAAGAAGAAAAGTCTACAATTAACAGTCTAAAATTCTACCTTAAGAAACTAGAAAAAGAGGAGGAATTTACACTCAAAATAAGCAGAAGGAAGGAAATAATAAAAGAAGAAATCAATGAAATAGAAAATGGACAAACAATAGAGAAAATCAATATATGTGAAAGCTGGCTCCTTGACAACAGCCATAACACTGATAAACTGCTAGTTAGACTGGTTAAAAAAAAAAGATGACACACTGACCAATATCAGAAATGGGAGAGGGAACATTACTGTAGATTCTCCATCTTTTTTAAAAAGGCAATATTATGAACAACTCCATGCTAACAAATTTGACAATTTATATGTAATGGATAAATTCCTTGAAAGACACAAATTACCAAAACTGATTCAAAAAGAAACATGAAAGCTGAATAGCACTACAGTCGACCCTTGAACAACGAGGGGGTTAACCTGCGTATAATATAGTCGGCCTTCCGTTTTCACGGTTCCTCCACATCTACAGATCTAACCAACTGTGGACCATGTAGTATTATAGTATTTACTATTGAAAAGATCTATGTATAAGTGGACCCGCACAGTTCAAACCTGTGCTGTGCAAGGGTCAACTGTATATCAATCTTAAAAATTGAATCTGTAATGAAAAACACTCCCATAAAGAAAACTCCAGGTCCAGATGGCTTCATCAGTAGACCTACCCTTTAAGGAAGAAGTAATACCAGTCCTAAAACAAATTCAGAAAACAAGGAGGAGGGAACACTTCCTAACCCATTTTATGAGGCCATCATTAAACTGATATCAAAACCACACAACAATATCCAAGTAAATAAAATGATAGGTCAGTGGATGGAAATGAATGAATCCTTAATAGAATTTTAGCAAAAATTGATCCTTTGATATTTAAGGGGGTTTTAGCTCAGGAATCCAAAGCTGACTCAATGGTCGAAGACCAATCAATGTAACTCGACACATTAAAATAATTGTTAAGTATGCTCACGTAGATAGATGCATTTTTTTTACAATATTCAACATTTATTGATGATAAAAACTCTCATCAGCTAATTAGAAATGGAAGAGTACTTCCATGCTCTCATAAAGAAAGAAAACAATCCTGCAGCTATCATCATTCTTAACAGTGAAATATACTGAGTGCTTTCCCCTTGAAGAACAAGATAAGGATACCCATTTTTGCCACTTATATTCAGTCTTACGTTGGAGGTGCAAGCCAGTGCAAAAAGACAAAACATAAATGAAAGGTATACATACGGGAGAGGAAGAGTAATGAGTTGTCTTTATTTGCAGGCAGCATGATCATTTATGTAGACCCTCCTAAAAACAAATCTACCAAAAAAACTAAAAAACCTAATGCCTGAGTTTAGTAAGTTTTCAGTATAGTTGGTCAAAATATAAATTGTATTTCTCTGTATCAGCAATGAATAACTTGAAGTTGACATTTAAAATAATATCATCAGGCTTCCCTGGTGGCGCAGTGGTTGCGGGTCCGCCTGCCGATGCAGGGGACGCAGGTTTGTGCCCCGGTCTGGGAGAGTCCCGCATGCCGCGGGGCGGCTAGGCCCGTGGGCCTTGGCCGCTGAGCCTGTGCATCCGGGGCCTGTGCTCTGCGGCGGGAGAGGCCGCGTACCGCAAAAAAAAATAATAATAATAATATCATTTGGTGGGGGAGCGGCCAAGACGGCAGAGCAGGAAGACCCTGAGTTCACCTCTTGCCACGGGCACACCGAAATGACAACTATTTACAGAGCAACTGTTGATGCGAATGACCAGAAGAAAAGAGGAAAAGATCTGCTACAACTAAAGATATAAAGAAGGAACCACAGTGAGATGGGTAAGCAGGGCAAAGATGTGGTACAGTCAAGAGGCCATAACCCCGGGTAGGCAACCCACACATGATAGGATAATTACAACTGCAGAGGTTCTCCCCAAGGCGGAAGGGGTCCAGGCCTCACACCGGGCTCCCCACCCTGGGTTTCCGGTACCAGCAAGACGAGCTCCCAGAACATTTGGCTTTGAAGGCCAGCAGGGCTTACTTTCAGGAGAGCCAAAGGGCTGGAGAAATAGAGACTCCACTCTTAAAGGGCGCACACAAAATCTCACACATTCTTGGACCCAGAGCAGAAGCAGTAGTTTGAAAGAAGCCTGAGTCAGACCTACCTGCTGATCTTGGAGAGACTCCCTGAGAGGCAGGAGGCATCTAGAGCTCAGCGTGGGGACACAGACACTGGTAGCAACCATTCTGAGAGCTCATTCTACCAAAAGGACATTGGGGCTGGCAAGTGTCACTTTGGAATCCTCCCCCGAGCATGTTAGCACCAGGACCTTGCTTGCCCCACCCACCAGCCTGCAGGCATCAGTACTGGGACACCTCAGGCCAAGCAGCTAGCTGGGCAGGGACAGAGCCCCACCCACAAGCAGGCGGGCTTCTTTAAGACCCCCGAACCCACAGCTGCCCCAGGACCCAGCCCTGTCCACCAGAGGGCCCAAGACCTGAAACTAGGCCTAGTATCCCCCAGGGTCCCACAGCCAGCCATCTCCACAGCTGGCCCTGCCCACTGGCAGGCTGATACCAACCCCTGGACTCACAGGGCCCTGGCTCCACACTGGACCCACAACCTGGCTCCACCTACTAATGGGCTGGCACTAGCCCTGGGACCAGCCTCACCCACCAGTGGACAAGGCATCAGCCCCAACACCCTCTGGGCCCTGGCCACACAGAGTAAACTTAAGAAAATAAAAATCATATCCAGAATCTTTTCTGACCACAATGCCATGAGACTAGAAATCAACTACAAGGAAAAAACCGCAAGAACACAAACACATGAAGGCTAAACAATATGCGACTAAACAACCAACGGATCACTAAAGAAATCAAAGAAAATTTAAAAATACCTGGAGGCAAATGAAAATGAAAACATAATGATCCCAAATCTATGCGAAGCAGCAAAAACAGTTCTAAGAGGGAAGTTTACAGTGATACAAGCCCACCTCAGGAACAAGAAAACCTCAAAGAAACAACCTAACCTTACACTTAAAGGAATTAGAAAAACAAACAAAACCCAGTTAGTAGAAGGAAAGAAATGATAAAGATCAGAGCAGAAATAAATGAAATAGAGACAAAAAAACTAAGAGCTGGTTCTTTGAACAGATAAACAAAATTAATAAACCTTTACTCAGATTCATCAAGAAAAAAGGAGACAGGGCCCAAGTCAATAAAATCAGAAATTAAAAAGGAGAAGTTACAACTGACACCACAGAAGTACAAAAGATCATAAAAGATTACCATGAACAATTATATGCCAATAAAATATTTGCAAATGATATATCCAACAAGGGGTTAATATCCAAAATAAACAAAGAGCTCATTGAACTCAGTATCAAAAGTTGCCCAACAACCCTATTAAAAATTGGGCAGAGGAACTGATTACACATTTTTCCAAAGAAGACATACGGATGGCCAACATACATATGAAAGGATGCTCAACATCAGAGATCATCAGGAAAATGCAAATCAAAACCACAATGAGATATCACTTCATACCTGTCAGAACGGCTATTATCAAAAAGGCAAGAAATAACAAGTGTTGGTAAGGATGTGGAGAAAAGGAAACCCTTGTGCAGTGTTGGTGGGAATGTAAACTGTTACAGCAACTATGGAGAACAGTATGGAAATTCCTCAAAAAATTAAAAATAGAACTGCCATAAGATCCAGTAATTCCACTCCTGGGTATTTTTCTGATGAGAAAACAAACACTAATTCAAAAAGATATATGCACCCTGTGTGCATTGCAGCATCGTTTACACTAGCCAGGATATGGAAGCAACATAAGTGCCCATCAATAGATAGATGGATAAAGAAGATATCACACACACACACACACACACACACACACACACACACACACACACACTGGAATATTACACAGCCATAAAAAAGGAATGGAATCTTGCCATTTGTGACAACGTGGATGGGCCTAGAGGGTATCATGCTAAGTGAAATAAGTCACAGAGAAAGAAAAATACTGTATGATTTCACTTATATGTAAAATCTAGAAAACAAAACAAATGAACAAATATAACAAAACAGAAATAGCTATAGATACAGAGAAAAAAACAGGTGATTGCCAGAGCAGGGCCGGGGGGAAGAGGAAAGAAATAGGTAAGGGAGAATAAGAGGTACAAACTTCCAGTTACAAAATAAATGAGTCACAGATATTCAATATGCAGTGTAGGGAATACAGTCAAAAACTATGTAATGTCTTAGTATGGTGACAGATAATAACCAGACTTATCACAGTGATCATTTTGAAATGTACAGAAATATTCAATCACTCTGTCATGTAGTAAGAACTAACATTGTGCTGTAGGTCAATTATACTTCAAAAACAAACTCTCTCATAGAAAAAGAGATCAGATTTGTGGTTACCCAGAGGCAGGTAGTTGGGGAGGGAGAATTAGATGAAGGCAATCAAAAGGTACAAACTTCCACGTATAAGATAAATAAGTGCTAGGGATATAATGTACAACATGATAAATATAATTAACACTGTTGTATGTTATATATGAAAGCTAAGAAAGCAAACCCTAAGAGTTCTCATCCCAAGGAAAGGTAATTTTATATTTATTTAATGTATCTATATGAGATGATGGATGTTCTCTAAACTTATTGTGCTAATCACTAGATTTCTAATCATTTCATGATGTAAGTCAAATCATTATGCTGTACATCTTAACTTATACAGTGCTGTATGTCAATTATATCTTAATAAAACTGGAAGAAAAAAGATTACCAAAAAAAATTAAATATTATTTAGAACAGTATCTAAAAACATAAAGTACTTACAAATTAAGTTAACAAAATAATGCAAGATCTAAGCACTGAAAACTACAAATGCTACTGAGAAGAATAAAAGAACTGGGTGAATGTAAAGACATTTTGTCTATAAATTGGAAGATTTGATGTTTTTATGATATCAATTCACCCTAAACTGACCTATAGATTCAAATGTAATAACAATTAAAATTCCAATAGGCTTTTTTGAAGGGTAGAAAATGGTAGAATATTCTAAAATCTATATGGAAATCCAGCAAACCTAGAAAGATATGTTTAAAAAAGCAGAACAAGGTTGGCATACTCATACTACCTACTATCAAGACTTACTACAAAAAAAAAAAAAGACTTACTACAGCAATCAAGAGGGACCTAGAGTCTGTCATACAGAGTGAAGTAAGTCAGAAAGAGAAAAACAAATATCATATGCTAACACATATATATATGGAATCTAAAAAAAAAAATGGTTCTGATGAACCTAGGGGCAGGACAGGAATAAAGACACAGACATAGAGAATGGGCTTGAGGACATGGGGAGGGGGAAGGGTAAGCTGGGATGAAGTGAGAGAGTAACACTGACATATATACACTACCAAATGTAAAACAGATAGCTAGTGCGAAGCAGCTGCAGAGCACAGGAATATCAGCTCGGTGCTTTGTGACCACCTAGAGGGGTGGGATAAGGAGGGTGGGAGGGAGACGCAAGAGGGAGGGGATATGGGGATATATGTATGCCTATAGCTGATTCACTTTGTTGTACGGCAGAAACTAACACAACATTGTAAAGCAATTATACTCCAATAAAGATGTTAAAAAAAAAGAGACTGTAGTACTGGCATAAGGATAGACACACAGATACAGAACAGAGGAGAGTCCAGAGCTAGACACGCACATATATGGTCAGTTGATTTTGAAAAAGATGTCAAGGTAATGCAATGGGGAAAGGCTAATCTGTCCAACAACTGTAACAATTGGATATCCATATGGGAAAATAAAAAGAAACCTCAATCCTTACCTATAACCAGGCAGAGTTAAAATGAGTAGAAAATTTCTCCTCCAAAAGTGGCTCTCCTGAGTCCTTTATGTTTTATTTTCTGGTACTTACAGGCTTTACCAACATGCCTAGTTTACCCATCAGGACAGGTCAAACACTGAAATGAGCATTACTTGGACTTTGAAAGAATTTGGTGTTACCAACGGTATTCAGTCAGGCCAATTCACAGATGTCTCGTGCTACTGCAATAGCTTGGCACACATCCCAAGAATTGAACAATTCCTTCCGACTAGTTCTACGCCCTACATCCCTGGAAAAATCTTTAAATTCCCTACTCTGGATTTCAAATCTTTCTTTCTTTTCCCCAAATTTCCACCACTAAACTGGGCATGTTTCATTGATTATCTGGGCCCAGGCTCATCATCTTTTTCCAATAAGGCTAAAATACTGTCTTGGCTAATGGACCACTGAGCTCTGCCCGCAGGAAATCTCTGACTGGCCTTTGTCTTTACTGACCTTGGCCTCCTATTCACTTCTTGGGCCAAACTACAGTATTGGATTTTCGTTCTGGCTCAACTCTTCACACTCCCGTCTCTTTGTATTCCTCTCCTTATCCTCTTAAAGCTCATTTTCCTAACTCGCCATAGAGATCACTAAAGCTAGTATTTTCCCTGAAGATTAAAAAATACTTAAGATAACATGTTTATAATTAGTAACTCCTCATTTTCAATTCACAGTCTCTTTCGGAGGGAGCTGTTATCTTTTATAACCAGACATTACTAAATGAATAAGTGATGAAACCTTCAGAGAGAGGGATCAGTCATTTAAAGGCTGCTGTCCCCACTGTTAGCACTGACACGCCTCGAACAGGTCACCTCACGCCCCACCAACTTATTCCTCCTCCATAATCTTTAAAATTGGAAAGAATTTTTTTTCCATCAATGATAGATCTTTAGGTCCAAAGACGAACACTGCTCATTCACATGCTCTCTTACATACTCTTGTGCTCTTCCTATTTAGTTTTCTCCCCTGAAGAACCTGGAATAATTCAAGGGATATTTTGAGGACCTCACCTTATAATGCATTCACCCCTCTGCACCACCCCCCGCCTGCCCCCCACCGGAAACAAAAAAAGAAAAAAAACACTGTTTCTTCCTGAAATCAATCAAGCAACATCCCGTGGGTAAGTGGACTCTCTTGCATTAATATAACTCATGTAATTAATATAATGCAGGAGTCCCGGTGGCCTTGCGAGGCAGTCTCAGACACTTCCATCCAGCCTTCCCTCACCCCTCTCCCTCACTGGGCTCAGACCTGCACCTTAGTCTGACTCGCACCTCCTGCCTTCCCTGCCTCCACCCACCCCAGGTGTTTATCCTAATAAAACACTTGCACGTTCAATCCTATCTTGGCATTTGCTTCTCAGATGACCCAGCCTGCCACATCTGGATTAATAACTTACTTAAATTTATGTTTTCCTGAAACTAGCAGCTCTTAAATGCGTCCTCAGAAAATGGGTAAAGAAACGGATTTTGTAATGCAGATCTCAGATACAGAGTTCCTCCTCTGTTCCATTTATCCCCATCTTGAAAAAGATATTAATAAAAGGAAATTAGGCTTTTAAATAGTTGTGTCACACTAACAACTTTCCTAATACTAAGAGATTCTCCATTACATACAAATTCACCCAGTTCTAATGAGAAGAGAGCAAGTTATTTGATATTAACCACTTAGGTGTCTGGCTCTCTGATGGTAAGGTCCTGGAGGGTTAGCATGCTGCCTCATTCACTTTTTTACTGAGTACTGAGTTCATAGCAGGTACTCAATAAATGTCTATTGAATGGAGATGAAATCAGTGATGCTTAATTGCAGTGAGGTACAGTGATTAAAGAGGGGCGTGGTTCTCAGAACTTTCTAGGGATATGAAAAAACATATAAAATATACCCATTGTTTTCATTACACAAACCATAGAAAAAACTTCATATTTCATCTTACAAACCACAGAAAGTGAAGTTCAACAAAAATCCTGTTAGCTACAGTGGCAATAAGCAAAATATAAAGTGAGAAAGATTATAGAGAACTGATTTTAAACCAATGAGGAGCTCTGCACCAGTCATACTCTATTCACCTAAAATCGTTGTCCTGCCCTTCTAAGAGCTGGCCAATACCTAATGTCTGGATTTAGAAGAGTAATAAGTTGCAATAACCATGTGGCTAGATATAGCGATACAGAATATGTATATGGGGTATATATAATACACGTGTGTTATATATGATATACTATATAAGATATAGATATAAAGGTTTACTCATACCAATATTCCCGTATACCCGTAGACTTACTCAAGTCTCATTATTTACGTACTGCCAACAGATATAACGATTTCTTCTAAAAAAAACAAAAAGAAAAATCCTGTATCTTCCTACATGTCAAGTAAAGGAGTTTCTTTAAAACAAAATATTGATCTATTTAGATGACAGTGGAAAGTTTACATTTACAAAATAACTTGATAACAGTAAAAGAAAATAGAACAGAAAGAGTGGAGAGTTAGATGAACTCCACAACTTCTGATTCCTTCATCATCACTTTAAAAAAGAGTAATTTATTTCACCAACTGTTGGCATATTTGTGATAATTAAACTCTTACTACAGCAATGAAAATAAGTGTATCACTGGAGATCTCAAACAATGAAGCTTTAACTAGTCTTTCCCATAATAGATTAACACATCTAAGCTATACCTTGTCATTGGGGAATTGTTGCTGCACATTAACTGGGTTTCCAATTAATGTCCCAATATTGTTTAAAGAACTCCATAATAACACTGGCTTGACTTTTAAGTGCACCCAGTGAATTTGAGAGGGAAGAAAGAATATTCCACACAACAGAGCCAGAAAAGGCAGAAAACATTTTTCTTCTTCCTCTCTTCATTATTTTCCCCAGAAACTACTGCAAGTGGGTAAAAATTAAAGACTAAAGATATACCTAAAACCATCGATGACAAGTTAAAATTATGAATTCCAGGTCTTTGAACATATAAAATGGTCTAATGAAAATTTTATGTAGAGTAAGTTCTACAGAATTGCAAGTTGACCCTAAACTATGTAATATTGGGAAGTCTAATTCTTGTCCTACAGGCTTAGCAAAAAAATAAAACCATAGCTCTTCACATTTCAAATTACATGTCATTTTACCTATGAGTCAACCAAATAACGGATATGAACTGAGGTGCCTACCAGGTTCAGGGCATGATAAGACATTTCATAATGAACCCCCAGTTAAAGGAACTAATCCTAAAGAATTCAGCATGTATTTTATATGAATAAATGAGAAAAGCAAATAATTCCAAGTAGTTAAACAGAGGTAATGAATATATGAAAAGTTTCAATTAAAAGTTAAGGAAAATAGAGAGGCCTATAATTTTATAAAGTTTGACAAATTTGGTAGAAGAATAGAAAAATATGTATTTTTCTAGAGAAGATACTTTTGATTTCATATAAAAAGAAATGAAATTCTAATTACAAAAAGTGAATCAGTAGAAAAGGAACATTTATTCCTTTTCTAAAGATACTATTTTCCTAGTTAGCTATCAGAAACCACTCAAACAAACGCAGAACTTCTCAAACAATTGCTTATAACGTTTCATTATAGATGTTTTTTGGTAACAAAATATATTTCACATATTAAAAATAAGCAAGCTTTCATGCTACAGCATCTCCTTTCTTTTCTTCATTCAACAAATATTTATTGAGCTCTTAATATATAATTCAACATGGTTTTAATACTAGGGCTACACCACTGAACAAGATGGACTAAAATCACGGCCAACATGGAACTTACTTTCTAGGTGAGATAAATGACAGGCAAGAAAATAAGTAAAAGGTCTAGCATGTATATTCTACTACTATTCCACTGTCATTCTGCCATAATGTTGTCCTTTGGTTCAATGGCGCTGGATGTGGTTTAAATAGAATTACAATGTAATAAAAGCCTTTTAATATTTCAGATAAACCCTCTTGGCCCAGTTCTAAGCTAGATCTGTCTTAAAAGGATTACCATGATATAAACCTGGGATCACCAAACTTTTTCTATAATGAGTCACACATAAATATTTTAGGCTTTGCAGGCCATCTATGATCTATATCCCATATTCTACACTTACTTTTCCCTTTAAAAATGTAAAACTATTCTTATCTGGCAGGCCAAACAAAAACAGGCCAGGGGCTGAATCTGCCCTACAGCCATAGCTCTCCAACACCTGACCAAAAGATATGAGTATTCTTGCTTTTAAGTGGCTATGCTCAGTCATACATTTCATGTTTCTTTTATTTTTTTATATTTATTCTTTTGCTCTTGTTGTTCATTTGCCAAAATCTAATAAAACATTCTTTTCTAGAGCCACAGTAGTTCCAACTACTACAGCCTGAGTCAGTTCTGAAGAGCACGGCCACCTGCTCTATTTCACACAAGCAACAGGAAAATGTTCTTGGCAGAAAAACCTTCCTAAGTCTATACTTTAGAGAGATACGGCGGAGACTATACATGCTCTCCACTGACTTCCTGGAGCAGACACATATAAGGTCTAACGGTCCCTTACCTTGCTGGAGGAACGTCAATATTGGAAGAAACAACTTTTCGTTTTTGTTCAAGGAGACAGATGGAGCGAGTGTTTTCTTTTTCATGGTCAAGGACTCGGTTGACTTTTTTGGTGTCTGCTGTTTTCACATCCTCCTCCATGGCCAAGGGGAACAAGTGTTGATGAGACAGTTTTTTACTAGAGTCACGTTTTAAGTCCTCTGGTTGAAATGTGAAGGCCATTTCCCGCTTAATGCTCCCCACCTGTGAAATGAAATGCAAAAATTCTTAGTCACCCAAAATATCAGCTTTGCATGACTATGTGCAGATGGCCATGACGGGAGACCACAGACTCTGCTGTCCCTGTTCATCTTGAAGATTTTATAGTTTAAATGGGAAAAAAGTCACACAGAAATCAAATAACTGACATTACAAAGTAATGCACAATTGATGCACCACCTGTCATAATGCAAACAAGAAGCATCGCAAGCACAAGAAAAGCCTTTCAGATGTGCAAAAACTTCGAAGGCTTGAAAGCGTGAGACTTAGAAAAATCTAAAAATTTAAAACATTATTGTTTTCTCTTCTACAACTGAGAAAACTCAATTAAGTAAATAAATTCTTAAATATTTCATGCTGATTATGTTTAATGAAGAGAGCTATATATATAAAATCAAGCCTTATATCTTTGACTATGATACTGATCTTAACCACACTCTTTATCTAATGAAGAATTGTTTTTTATCCTTTATTTATAGCAGTTAAGATCTTAATGAAATCCTTCATTAGTATGACAATTAAAAAATCATATTAATTTTTCTTATGATTTTTTACTAAATGCAATGGTGATTAAAGTTTAAGACTAATATGAATTTAGACCTCAAGGAATTAAAACTGGTTAAGGAAAATAAAGAGGCCTATAATTTTATAAAGTTTGACAAATTTGGTAGAAGAATAGAAAAATATGTATTTCTCTAGAGAAGATACTTTTGATTTCATATAAAAAGAAATGAAATTCTAATTACAAAAAGTGAATCGGTAGAAAAGGAACATTTCAGATTTTAGGACTGTGATGACTGAAAAAGGAGACTAAAGTTAAAAAAGAAAAAGGATTTTGTAATGTCATTGGTGCTGTAAATGAGGTCTGGAGTGAACTTGTTAAAGTCCTAAGTACACAAAGAAGAACCAGACTATCTGGCAACCCAGAGCCTCACTCATCAGCAGAGTATGTTTCAAAATATGTGCATGTATAAGACATTTCACAGGTCCAGAGACAGTCTCTCCCTTTCATGAAGTCAGTGTACATAGTCAGTAAAGCTTCACTCACCCACTTAAATAGAGGATATGCTTATTTGTTTCTTTTTAATTTTAGTTAGGAGGAAAAGCACAAAGCATGTGATCAAACAGATTTAGAATAATAGGAGCTAAAGCCATAAACATACAGCATCTTCAGAATAAAATGAGAATATGTGGGCCCAGTAACAGCAGAGACTGGCAAAGTATGGTATTAATGACTAGAAACTCTCAGACTAAAGGAAAACTCTGAAGTATATGTGTGTTGGGAGTCACAGGACCTGCTCACATATGTATTCTTCCCGAGCCCAGGGATGACTTGTGCCTCAGGATTGCCTTGGCTGGAATGTATCTTTCACAAGAACACAGAGCCCTAAACTGAGCTCCCTGCTCTCCTTGGCCTGCACTTGTCAGGAAAAAGAGAGTATCTTCCATGGTGTTCCTGCCAGACCGAGCCCCAGCTCCACAGGACAATGGTCAGCCACCTGGGTCTACTTGCAACTCATTAAAGAGTTACCATATTTCTTAGAATGCACTAGTTAATGAAGCAAAGTAAGAGTCCAAGAAAAATGAGTGCTTTTAAGAGCTAACTGTTTAAATGACATCGATACTCAATAGAAAGGAATAAGAAAATATTTCACACTTCTAAAATGCAATAAATTTTCAATAAAAACGTAGTTTGGAAAACTGACTAATGTAATTATAAATTTTTAAAATATCCATCACTAATCACTTTCAGTGCAACTTCTTCTGCCTGGAGGTGGAAGAGAGAGGGAGGCATTTTTTCCACCTCTAGAGCAGCTCATTCCCAGCGATGTTACAACAGGAATATGCCAAACGCCAGGCATGAAAGATGAAAACAAAGGCGTGGTTTTGATGATTATAAATAGTTTCTCCCTAAGTGTCAAGTGTTACAGTAATTAAATATTTAAGTAGTCATTAGTATTAAGTTGTAGCAATAATTGACATCCATACCTCCCTTGGGGTCAACTGGACTGGTTAAATGAATTCAATCCAAAGAGAGGAGGGTTGAGGGAGAACATTACAGAAAGTTTAGCTTTTAGCTCCAAATATTTGGGGAAAAAAGCCAGCATCTAAAGCAAATTAATACAAAGTAGAATAAACTTCCTATAGAAATGATATTATAATTGTATGTCATGCTCTTAGCTGAGACTTCATAATAAAATAAATTATGGTAATATTCAACAATGTAAGCTATAAATCTTCCATAATACATTCTAAACATAAAATTAATCTCTCAATAATAATCAGCAAATTTTAGCAATGTAATGAATTTCAAAGACTACTTAGCCCAGACTCCTTTTTAAAAGTGGAATTAAAATGAGTTAGAAATGATCAAAGAAGAGAAAAAAGTGTAGAGGTGAGCAAGAGACTTTAGATACTTTGAGTCATAGGTTCCACTGTTTGTAAGGCTGGTGGAAGGAGTGGGTCACAGGTGTAGATGTTCATTATATCACTATGCCTTAAATGTATATGTATATTACATGTTCTCTTTTTTAAATTTATTTTATTTAGTTATTTTTGGCTGCGTTGGGTCTTTATTGCTGTGCACAGGCTTTCTCTAGTTGCAGTGAGCGGGGGATACCCTTCGTTGTGGTGTGCGGGCTTCTCATTGCGGTGGCTTCTCTTGCTGCGGAGCACGGGCTCTAGGCGCGTGGGCCTCAGCAGTTGCAGCATGCGGGGTCAGTAGTTATGTCACTGGGGCCCTAGAGAGCAGGCTCAGTAGCTGTGGCGCACAGGTGTACTTGCTCCATGGCATGTGGGATCTTCCCGGACCAGGGAATTGAACCTGTGTCCCCTGCATTGGCAGGCGGATTCTTAACTACTGCGCCACCAGGGAAGCCCCTATAGTTTCTTTTTAATGTTCTTTTATTCATATCAGATATTATATTTAAAAATATTTTTTAAAAGGAGAGTACACGGAGAGAAGAGAATGGAGCAAGTATATGAAGTCAAATCTTAAGACATGGGCTCAGAAATGGCCCAGAGAAATAGGGTGGTGGCTGGGTCGGATGCTGGACAAAGGAGAATGCTCTAAGATGGGAGGTAATAGAGCCCATTTGAATGCTGAGGCAGGATGGAAAGGAAGGGATGAGTGAGGGTTTGGAGGAGGAGTAAAAGGGGGCAGCCATTGCACCTCCAGCAGATCAGCTGAGGAAAGCAGATAAAGGAAGATATGAGCCCATTTATATGAGATTTCCGGAAAAGGCAAATCCATAAAGACACAAAGCAGACCAGGGATTGCCTGGGGCTGGGGTTGAGAGCAGGAACTGATTGCAAACGGGCACTGGAGAACTTTTTGCCATGATGGAAATGTTCTGGAACTAGACTGTAGTGATTTGTACAATGCTATGAATTTATCAAAAATCCCTGAACTGTATTCTTACAATGGGATGAATATTATGGTATGTAAATTATACCTCGATAGTACTGTTGATTTAAAAAAAAAAAAAGGAAAGGAGGAAAGAACCAAACCAGGAGTAACTGGTGTAGAAAGTATATTCCCCAAGAACCACCTGGACCAGAAACTGGGAAACGGTGCCACAAAGAGGCAGCCACGAGGTGCTTGACAACCCAGGCTGCTGCAAGTAGCTGTGCTGTTACACCCTGCACACAAGAAAGATCAGCTAAAATCCAGTCCCCACTCAAGCCAGGTCCCCAGGCCTCTTCACCCATGGAAAAGGGACATTTTTCTAATTCATCCACCCGGAGAAGAACTTTTTGTACTTCATCTGCCCAGAGAGGGCACTCTTACTTATTTTTTTCCCAACTTGCACAATGTCCTGGTGACAAAAGGAAACCCTTCTGGTGATCTGCAGGGCCTGGGCCGAGTTAGCTTCCTTCCTTGAAGCCGATATCAATTAATGATGTGACTCACATGAGCTGATATTTTTGTTAAAAGAAAAGTTGGGGAAATCTGAGAAATCTCTCTGTGAAACAGCTCAAGGGGAGGCAAAGTTTCAACAATAGAAGACAACCAGAGAAAACAAACAAATGCCCCAAATCTAGAAGCCCTAGGTGGCAAATAATGAAGAAAAAACAGCAAAACTCTTAACCAGGAATTTCGAGGAGAAAATACAAGGCAGAGGTTTGGGAATAATCTTAGTCTAGATTTTTTTTAAAGTGTCTCCTGCATGAGGAAGGGTTAATCTGACTGTATCCCACAGTGACAAGACTGTAAATTGGAAGGCAGTAGAATATGATTCTGGTTGTCAAATTTCAAGATGGACATTGACAAATCGGAATAAACACAGCAGGGTGATCAGGATGACAAAGGATCTTATTGGGAGAAATCTGGGCATATTTCATCTAAAAAACAGAAGGTTTAAGGCCCCCATAGCTTCTCTTAAATACGTGTTAGAGCCCTTTTGAAGAGGAATTTGAGTTCCGTGCTCCTCCGGAACCAGGATCAGTGGTGCCCACTCTTGCTTCTGGCTGACCGCGTTCTGACCTTATGGTTTACTCTCTCTTCCTCTTTTCTTCTCACTCTTCCACCACACTGTGAATGAGACATTTTGTATCTATAAGAAAGATTTACTACTTTTTACTTGACTGTGATTTCATGGACTCATAATCTGTTAAGCAGGTGGAATCTCAGAGACTACCTAGTCTCACATAAACATTTTATTTTGCACTATTCCTATAGAATCTGAATGCACTTTTCATTTTTTCAAATGTTCATTTACTACAAAATATATGCTTGTTGTTAAAATTTCAGTAAAAATGTGTATAAAATAAAATGGGGACAGTTTTCTATTCTTCCCCACCCTCAGGTCTAACCCCTAGAAAGAATAGCTTTTAACAATTTACTGCAAAACTTCAACTTACTTAAAAGGCATTAAATACCTATCTGCGTATATATACTGTCTGGAGTGTCTAAACATGAATGTGCTTATACTGCATGTATTGCTCTGCAATACACAATAAATCATGGGCATCTTTTCATGTTAGTTGTACTATATTAAAAATTTTTGAATACTATAACATTTCACAGGATCATATTTTTTAACCCATCCCTTCCTCACAGACATTGAGGTATTTTTCAATTTTTCATCGTTAAACATAATGCCACAATGAATATCCTTGTTGTATGTATGCATGTACCTTTATACTTGTGCAAGCATTTTTGTAGGAAAACGTGGAGGTTCGAATTGCTGACTCAACCAACCAAAATTTTCTTTATGGGGGAACAAACTATGGAACGCCCATACAATGGACTTAACCATGAAGTCACTAAAAAGAAGGGCATCAGAATAAATCCACAATCTATTAAGAGGAACACATTTGCTCATGATCTACTAAGAGAAACAGGTAAGTTGCAGACTAGCATGTTAGGCGTGATTTCACTGCTTTTCAAAAACAAAGTAGTTTGCTGAAAAGCTACACACCTTCTGGGCCAAGAAGGTTCTTCTACTTCTTTTCTTGTATAATTAGATACACGCGTACACACATACAGACACACACACAACTTCCAAGTGGTGAGATTATGGGGGATTTTTCTACTTTTTTAAGGTTTTCAAATTTTAAAAATTAATACAAAGAGAATTTTTTAGAGGTTCACAAAAAGTAGGAGGAATAATCCTCCGTGCTGGTCAACATATGAGGGAACTGGCACTCTCAACACCTGTTGGTAGGGATATACATGTTGAAGGGGGACAGCATGGCAAAAGGCAGCGAATTTAATGGTGCACCCCTCTGATTTAGCAATTCTACATCTAAGGGGAAAAAAATTACCTAGAAAAGCACACAAGAATATTTAGCACAGAATTTCTTACAATATTAAAAAAATGCAAATTCCCTAAACATCCATCAATAAATTTGGGGTTAAATATGAACAAATAAAATGTATAGTTAAAAACAAAGATATATTTCTTTATTTATTGAAATGGAAAGACATTTAATACATTACTTGAAAAAAGGAAATCCAAATGAGTTTATGCAATATAATCTCGGGGAGGAGGGATGTATATATATAAAGAGGAAAACAATTCTGAAAGGACATTCCAAAATGTTAAGAATGGTTCTCCTTGGAAGCAGAATTACAGTCCAATTTTGCAATTTTTACAATGTTCGTGTATAGTTTGGTATTTTAAAATTTATAAAGTTATTCTGTTCTAAAAAAAATACACATCATTTTTACATAATTAAGTTTCTCAAGAATCTGGCATTTATATAACTAATACCTTTTTCTTCTACTTAGCTTTCAGTTACTAGTATATATGCACATACTAAAGGGGAAAAATGAATTACTTAAAATGATCCATCCAACTGCACTATTACTTTCCTTGCTTACCAGCACCTCTCAGCTATACTGTATTACAAGCACTACCATTGAATTCCTTCTTCCTACCCAACACAGAAGCCCTTCAACAGCACATCACAGACACACGCTTTATCCAGTGTAATTTCCTGCAAGGGGACAAAGCTTGAGCTAACTGACAAATAAAACTCAAAATTTTTATTCCAACGAACAGCTTTTGTTTTCCTAAATGAAGATAAACAGCCTAACTGTAAATATGATATACTGGGGAAAATTGCAATTTTTTAAACAAGAAGTTAACAGTATCTATTTCAATTCTGAATTTCTCTAAATGGTGTCCTTTGTAAACTGGACTGAAGCTCGTCAGCTTTTCTCAATACAAAAACATCTGGTTTCCATAGGAGGATTCTAACAGCACATCAGAAAACAGAATGGCTTCTAGCATCAGTCCACTTGCTTGGTCAATCCTTCCTTCTGTCTACACTCAAGTGCATTCCAGGCTACCTTAATCCCAACACCCTCCCCATGAATATACGGTAATAAGATGCCAAAACGCATGTGTCAACACTCACTCTTGGAAACTGTCCTCACTTACTCATCTCAACCCAATAAGATTTGAGGAATTGGCTCTGGAGATTAACTGGATTTCCAGGAATAATCTGCAAAAAGTCAACCCATTTGCCTTCTGGGGCTTTCTGAATAGTAAGAAAGTAGTATAGAAATTTTGGAAAAGGAAATGAAATTCAGGCCACAGCAAAAACCACTCTCGGAGAGCGAGCCACGGGAGGCAAGTGAATGGTCCATTTGGCCAAGCAACGCTTTAAGACTCTTGCATTCACCAGGCAACCACACAGTCCCAGCTGACAAACTATAAGAGAATTTTCCCTATTTCAGATTGTGTTTCCCCACCTTAGGATTTATTTTTTAAACTTGCTTTCAAAACACATAAATATACATATTTAGTAACAGATGACAATGACACGCCAACTACAGTGTGGAGCACGTAATCAGACTCCCAGAATTTGAAACATGCTACAAAAGAAGCAAAGGTTATGTTAATAATAGGAACAATTGATTTTTAAGTTAATTTAAAATATTACTACCAAGGGTCATGCTCAAAGAAAGACCAGACTCTTGAGTCGACTGACAAAGACTGTGTCCAAAAACAGTCAACAGAACTTTACTCATCACTTCAAATTAAATGCTTCAAATTTCATGCTATGTACACAGAAAAATAAGTTGGATGGCAAATCTATCCAGTCCTAATGAATAGCTGTAGTAGAAACACTTTAAAAATAATTGCTTCCAATTGCTAGCCCCTTGATTATATTATTCCCTTAGCCCTCTGAAAACAATGAAGTGTTTTTTGACTGCTTTACCCTCAAGTTTATTATCTCTCTATACCAAGACAGAGTAACTAGCTGGTGAAAATCATTCTGGTTTGCTGGTGTGATGATGGTGCGAGAAGTAAAACTCAGCACGACAGTGCTGAGACCCTCACTGTGATGGCAGCCACACAGCTACACTACCGCAGCGATCAGTGTTGTTAACGCCGGGTTTACTACAGCATGTTTCACCTCTAATATCTTGACAGTTTAATATTCAACAAAGCATGACTTGGTTTGCCTAATGGCAGATGAGTCAGACACACATTTAGGAAAGTTATTGCAAACATTTTTGGTGGACGACTACTTGGCTGAAGTTTCAAGCCTTCTATTAACATGATGCAAGTGAGAACAAACTGCGTATTTTAAAAAATCCTTTCTAAAATCCTGAATGGAAATACCTATTTCTATAAAGTTCAATATTAACTTCAAGCCGGGCTAAAGTCACCTGTGTATTTTTTCCAACCAGGTGTAAGGAGAGAGAGGAAATATCAATAGGGATCTACCTCACTGGATTTAACTTTAGTATAGAGAATTTTGAACTTAATACAGTAATTAGGTATTCCATTTATTTTACATAAGTCAGAGTTTAATTCAACCAATCACACCCAGTCATGTGAAAACCCTGTGGCCTTTACCTTCAGAATATATCCAGAATCCAGTCACTTCTTATCACCTCCACAGTTACCATCTTGGTCAAGCCACCATTATCTCTTGCCTGAATGTGTACAATAGTCTCCTCCCTGGATCCCTGTCTCCTTCCTTGCCATGCCTTTCCCACCCCCCAGTTCCTTCTGAATAACAGTAGCCACCTTGTCCCTTACCAACCAGAGTCAGATCATGCCCCTCCCCAGCTCAGCACCCTCCAGTGGCTCCCCATTTGACAAAGAATAAAAGCCAAGGTCCTTGCGGTGGCCTCCAAGGCCCCATTTGGTTTGGCCCCCCCAAATCCTTCTTTTTACCCTCTCCTACTTCCTGCCTCCCCTCTTACCTCTCCCTCGACCCTTGCTGGCCTTGAGCAGGCCAGGCACACCCCTGCCTCAGGCCTTCTCACTGGCTGCCCCATCTCCCAGGACTGTTCTTCCTTCATATCAATACATCCACACTGCTGGCTTCCTCACCCTTTCAGCCTTTGTTCAAACATCTCTTTCTCAGTGAAGCCAACTCTGACCCTCCTATATAAATTGCAGTGCGCATCTCCCACTCTTCATCTCCCATATTCTATTCTACTGTTGTTCTACAGCACTTACAACAAACTGCATAATTTATTATCTATTATGTTTATTGTCCAGGCTGCATTGCCAGAATCTTGCTCTACGAGGGTAGTTTTATTTTGTGTACTGATGTTTCCAGTACCTGCAAGAGTCTCTGAAACAGAGGGTGCCCTCAATAGGCATTTAGGGAGTCAATAAATGAATGCAGTTTTAGGTGATTATATGTGCTATAGGGTAGCACCTACTAATAAAATCTGAGGAGGATGGATGCCAAGTTCCTGGACCTGCAAAGAGTGGGGTCATAGTCAATAGAAATTTCCTAAGCTACCAAGAAGGAAAGAGTGAATTGTGCTATAATTTGGAGAAGAGGTGAGAAGTAATTACAGGATGGCCTATATTACTCCTTTCCTTATCAAGTGTTGAATTTTATTTCATGGAGGATTTTATCTCCAGGAATGTGATCTTTATTGTATAATAAAATCTATAAAGAAAATAGGGTTTGTTTTACTTTTAAATTAAGGGACTCTGAACTTTGCTTCTACAAATATCACCCAGTTAATCCAGGACAAACCTGTAGAGAGATAAGGCAGAATTTCACAACCAAGTCACAGTTATAAAGTTCTATAATTTTCAAAACTCCTGGGGAGTGGAGATTCCTATAAGGGGCAGGACGTGGAGCAGTCTGGTCCCCAGGGATGCCCAGAAACACTTCCCACACCTATCTGAGGCTCATAGCAAATCCAGGCCACTTATTCTCCCAATCAATTCTAACATTTATAGTCAAGAATAACAATATAGGGCTTCCCTGGTGGCGCAGTGGTTGAGGGTCCGCCTGCCGATGCAGGGGACATGGGTTCGTGCCCTGGTCTGGGAAGATCCCACATGCCGCGGAGCGGCTGGGCCTGTGAGCCATGGCCGCTGAGCCTGCGCGTCCGGAGCCTGTGCTCCGCAACGGGAGAGGCCACAGCAGTGAGAGGCCCGCGTACGGCAAGAAAAATAAAAATAAAAATAATAACAATATGAAATTCAATGTCATCTTTCATTTCTTCCACATTTGGTTCATAGTAACTATTTCTGATGATAGGGTTTGGGTCCCACCTGAAGTATTTTCTTAGAAGTTTCTTTCTGAAGGAGAACAGATAGCTGTTTTGCTGAGGGGCAGCTAACCTATGGAAGACTTGTCCATACCAATTGCTGTGACTGCCACATAGAGCCCACGATTGCCACTGCCCACCACCACTGCCAGGAGGACCGGGGCCCCTGGGCACAAAACAGGCATCACTGTCTCTGACCTTTCCTCATTGTAATTTTGCCCCAGGCGAATCTCACAGTCTCCTCTCACTGGAACCTTCCTCTGCCCATCACACGAAACAGAGAGCTACTCTGGAGACTGTATACTTCACAGAGCCTCTTCCGTGGCCGCCTACTGGAGCCCATCCCCATCTCCCTGAAGTCTCCTCTCCTCCCCTACTGAGGGTCTCTGAGCAACCTTGTCCCCACCTGGCCTGAATCCTAGGCACAAACATACACAGCAAAAAAGAAGAGATTCTTGGCAATTCAAGCAATGTGTTTGAGTTCATTTTCTTCATGGGTTTATATGGTTGTTTGCCATTGACCTGGGAATCAAACGAGACTTTAAAACATGATTTTTCTGACCAAACCACACATTTCCCAGAAGTGGTTAGAACAGAACTTTTTGGTAAGTTTGAGAATGTACTCCTGATACGTATAAATTAAAGGACAAATCAGTTCTCGAAAAGGACAATGCACAATTTCTCTGGGCACAAACAGGACCAAGAAAATCCTTTCTTTCAAGAACCTAATCTGAGAGACCAGAAACTGATGTCAATTAGTGCTGGTGGCTCGGAGTGACAGCATGGGTGACCAGGTCAGGCCACGGGCATGTGAGAAAGTAGAGGAAACCAGGAAAGAGTGAGGAACACTTTGGAGAGAAATAGGAACAGAGGGCAGGAAAGTCCTCAGACCAGGCATCTGACAGCTGCCTCATCCCCCCGCCCCCCAAGTCCTTGTCCACCCTGAGCCTGAGTGGACTGTCTGTAGGTCGCCTCTGTGCCTGGACACCTGCATCTCCCGCCTCATTATCAGAATCTCCACGCCCCCCCCCCACCTTTCTTTTTTTGCAAAACCTGAGCTGGTTTCAACTTCTTGCAACAAAAAGAGTTGGACTAACTAACCCAATGCCTTGAATTCCTCTGGCAATAAGAACTATAAATGCAGCATTTCCAGTTCATCGGTGGTTGCCACAGGCTAACACAACTTCTTTAATGTTCAGAGCAGATTAAGAAGCAGCTTTTAAGTAAAAAAGAATTGTCAGTTGCTAAGTGTTCTTCCTTAAATATACATTTTATTTAAATACAATTTGTCATTCCTTTGCGCAGTAAACAGCAGGTGAAATTAAGAACTCAAGTTGAAAGCTAATGAATTCACATTTTAGCTTGCATGTGGCTCTTAATTCACAGACAGCCAATTACTTCTACTAGCTGCACAGATGACTAAATAAAATCTGCTAATAAATGCAGCTAGAGTGTATTCAAGAAATTAAACAGTACATATTAGAATAAATCTGTAAATCTGCTTATCATAAATTTAATTCTTTAGAATAAAGGTCCAACAGGTGTATGAGAGAGTAGATGGAAACATGAGAGAGAAATACGTTCCACTTCAACACAGTCCTTCATGAGAAGGTAGATGGCTCAACGGAAGAGCTGGGCTAACCCATGACAATGAGCTTTAGGAAGACCTTAAGATAGAAAGGTGTGCTCGTGGGGTTTCAGTCTGGTCACGATCCTTCCTTCCTGCCTTGCTGGCGTGGACTTCAGGCTTGCTTAGCCAGCTATAATAAATAAGCAAATGTGTGCCTGTATGTGTGTGTGCATGCATGTACATACAAATGAAAAAATACAACACACATACACACACCCACACATACCTCCTAGCAGTTCTGCTCCTGTTAGAACCCTGACTGATACAATATAAAACTTGTATAAGGTAGTCATGCTTCCCCTAGACCTCTCCTCTAGTGGTCCAGATGCTACTTAGACGCAGAGAACAAGTTTTGCTCAGTTTTGTATCCCAGACACCTGATGTATGCACACTTGGCACATTCAAGGTGCTTGGTAAATGTTTGCTTAACTAATGTAATTAAGTGATGATAAGACAGCAATGGGGCCAGCCTATAGGAGCCGAAAGGAAGACTTGTAAAATCTGGAGACAGAAGTGATTCCATACTCACAATACTCTGAAGTATACAGAAGACAATAGCAAAAGTAGTAGGAATAATAACAATGGCCACATTTATTAAACCCTTACTAAGTACAAGACACTGCATTAAAATTTCTTCATATACATTATTTCATTCCAGTCCCAAAAAATCCTAAGAGGAAGATCTTATTAACCAAACTTTATAGGTAAGAAAACTATAGATAAGAAAACTAAAACTAAAATTACTACGTAACTGACTCGAGGTCTCACAGGTCTTTGCCCTCATTGCTCTCTCCTCTCTCCTGGATACTTCCCATCAGCAATCAAACATTCTCCAGTATCCCCCATCTTTAAAAAAAGAACCCACCTTATTTGGACCTCTGATCCTCCTCAACTACTGCACCTCTGCTGTATGCCCTGTTGAAGTCGAGTTATCAGTAGAGATGTGTACATGAGCTGTCTTCACTCCCTGCCTCCTATTTACTCTTCAGCTTATTGTCATTGATTTCTACTTCCTCCAAAACAAAAAGAAAGCATGCTTTTGCTAGAGTCACAGTGAACTATACAGAGTATATCACTAAATGTAATAAATACATACTTTAAAATTTCCATTCTCTCAGTACTAAACACAACTAGCCTCCTTGAAGCATCATCTTCTGTTGGCTTTATGATAGCAGGACCAGTGCCAATTCTTTTTTTTTTTTTTTTTTTCGATACGCGGGCCTCTTACCGTTGCGGCCTCTCCCGTTGCGGAGCACAGGCTCCGGACGCGCAGGCTCAGCGGCCATGGCTCACGGGCCCAGCCGCTCCGCGGCATGTGGGATCTTCCCGGACCGGGGCACGAACCCGTGTCCCCTGCATCGGCAGGCGGACGCTCAACCACTGTGCCACCAGGGAAGCCCCAGTGCCAATTCTTATTTGCAGAGCAAGACAACAGACTCTTTAAGAACCCTGGAGAGTCAGGCTGGGATGTTCAACTGCACAGAGCCGAGAGGAAGGTCTGACCACATCCCAAGTCTGAACTAGCAGAAGTACCACACGACAACAGGTACCGAAAGCTACAACTTCCACAACAGATGCTCCTGCAGAGCCAGGAAACTCTGACACTGTGTTTTGCCAGAAGGTCGATTCTGTACATGGCTACCTTTCACTGCCTTATTTGTGCCTAGTCACATGCCTCAGGTGGGTGCATTGCTTTGACAGAACCTAAGTCACACAGAATTCTAGCTGCAAGGTATCTGGGAAGTTCCAGCTACAGCAGCACAGAAAAATAATATACGAAGGGGATACAGAGGTGTTGAACGAGCCAATGTACAGTATTGCCATGCCACCACACGTTTCCGGATTTCTTTCTTTTTTTTCTTTGCAGCCTCCTCTATCTGCTACCCCCAACACATATTTTTAATCTATGTACTTTTCTCTGTTTTTATTGCCACCATCATTTTTTTTTTTGGACTACTACAATAACTTCTGGTCTAATCTACCCACTTCTACTCTTAACTTCTCAGAATGTTATTGAGAGAATAAAATAAGAAAGAAGATTTCGTAATTTTAACATACCATTTAAAAATTAATGCTAATAAACTAGTGTTCTTAGTTATAGCTATAAAACTTTTAAAAACATCATTTAATTAGGCAACTACCTATGTGATACAACTTGAAGATGCCATAAAGATACCTGGTTGAGATATACGTTCCAATGGCTAAGAATGCCAGAAATATTATCAATAGGGTTAAATCATAGGGTTCATTATATCATTAACCCAGCATCCTTGGTTAAACTATAACTAAACCAGGAAAAGGAGTCTATGTTTGTTGTGAAATCATGTACAACTGAAATCAAATCCCAGTCCTGCCACTTGCTAGGTAGTTGATCTGGGGAAAGTTTATTAACCTGTCTGCACTTCAAGGTCTGGTCCTCACCTATAACACAGGGATGATAGGTTGGTAGAAAGGACCAAAGGGGAATATCTAGTAAAGTGACTGATGCACGGTAAATAGACATCATTTCTCTCTGGCAATACCTTACTGAGAATTAGTTTGTGAGACTAGTTAATATCCAGTGTGCTGGGAAGTGAAAGACAAAGTACTGTAGCAATCTGACACAGGTTTAGTGCATCAGAGGACACGCAAACATACAAAAACAGGAGGTTCCGGTGGGGGAGATGGGGCTCTGCTCAGAGAGAAGAGTTTGGGTCACCAGGGGCAGCTAGAGGTAGGTAAGGCTTCTGGAAGCCTTGAGTGGGAAACGGGTCATAAGAAAAATAGAAATAGCAAAAAAAAAAAAAAAAACCCAGGAAGAGATAACGAAACCCATCTCTCCCTTAGAAGTTTTGCCTGGAGTGAGCCCAGTGGGGTGCCATCAGTGTCTCTGACCATATGGTCCAAACCATCCCACTTCTTCAACTCTAACCTTACTCAGGAACGCACAGGAAGGGCAGGATGAAGGAAGAGGAAGTGTTCAGTGATAGCACATCATCCCTTGCTCTGCTCTACATCCCAAACCTTGTTCAACAACAGTAGCAATCTTCTTCACATCAATAGGATCCTGCACGAGTCTCCCTAACAGACACAGAGGGCAAGCCTACGAGCTAGAAAACATGCCAAATAGAGGTTCACCTTCTCACCTGCAGACATCTGCTTTCATCTTCAACTCAAGAAATGAGCAAAAAGACAACTCTACTTTGGCTGTTGCTAAAACGTATCTCGTATATTAAAACGTATCTATGGCTGTTTACTGCTGCAAATCATATGGAAGAAAAATTTTTTAAAAATATTTAGCCTATGGATTAATTCAATTTATAGTTTTTTTTAAAAAAAAAACCAGGAGCTTTGTATTAGTATAAACTTTACTAAGTTAATGAAAGAGGAACGTATATTCTAGAATGGTGGCATCTAATTTACTACTTTCAAAGACAGAATTTGTAGACGGTGGGATTCTGTAAGTAGTTTGACAGGCGTTGTATACTAAAATTCACCTGATAAACACAACCATGTGGCCCTGACATCCCTAGTAGAAGAAATGAAACTTGGCTGGCAGCCAAATAATACTTATCACAGGACCCTACACAGAGCAAATGATTCATATGTCATATGTTTATGAATGTCAAAGAGCACACATTCAGGTTTTTAAAAGTTGAACTCTTTTGTTCATATGTTAAGCTATTTAAAGGATATTCTGTTAAAGGAAAAAGGTAAAATATGAATAAGCCACAATTTATTCTCTAGCTTCAAAAGGCAAATAAGTTGTTTACAGCCAGAAGCATGTACATTCTTCCAGGAAAACAGCAGACCAGTGATAGACACTATATAAACACCTTCTGTATCTCTGTATAACACACAATTTTAAAGTATATGTTAATACATTAATTCCCAACTAAAACATCTCTTAATTTTCTTATTTAAAGATCATTTTCCTGGAACACTTTCTAAAAGAGGTTGTATAAAAGATTTTAAAGGAGATAAAAATTCGAAAGCTTGAATATTTATTCCAACCCACACATAAATCCATCTCCTTTTTCCTAGTGATAATAAGAAAGAAAGGTATTTTAGTAGACCTTTGAGAAGAGTGTTTGCTTGAAAAGTAGGCATTCATTTAACAAATATTTCTACTAGGTACTGTAGGCACAAGAGATAAGAGTGATAAATACATATATCCATACATTAAAAAAGTACAAAGGTCGCTATACTCATGGAGCTTGAGATCAGTGGGAAGGAGGGTCAGAAATAAATGAACCACACAAACATAAATAATACTTCAACTGCAACAAATGCTCTGATAGAGAAGTATATGAGCTATGAGCACATGAAAGGTGAAAAATCAGAGAGGTCTGAGAAAGCATCTTTGTCGGTTTGTGCTGCTATAACAAAAATACCATAGACTGGATGGCTTAAACAATAAACATTTATTCTTCACAGTTCTGGAGGTTGACAAGTCCAAGATCCAGTCCCTGGAAGGTTTGGTACCTGGTGAGGGCTAGCTTCCTGGTTCATACACAGCTGTGTCCTCTGTGGCAGAGAGAGAGAGCGCCGGACTTTATAAGGACATCATTTCCATCATGGGGCTCTATCCCAAGACCTCATCCAAGTCGAATACCTCCCAAAGGTCCCATCTCCAAACACCATCACATTGGGTATTAGACTTCAACATATGAATTTGGGGCTGGGGGCGGAGGACACAAACACTCAGTCCATAGCAGGAAGTGACGGATGGACTGAGGTCTGATGAGAGGTGGAGCTACCAGGTGATGGGTGGTTGTGTCAGGAAAGCACGGCGAGCTTAAGAACTTGAAAGAGAGTCAGTAAGGCTGGAGACCAGAGTAAAGCATGGTGTGGAGTATGAGATGAGGACACGAGAGAGAGGGGGCTAGACCATGTGTTAGGAGCTGAATTGTGTCCCCCCATGCCCCAAATTCATATGTTGAAATCCTCATTCCTAGTACCTCAGAATGTAGCTGTATTTGGAGACAGGGCCTTTCAAGAGGTAATTAATACAAAATGAGGTCTTATAGGTGGGCCCCAATCCAATATGACTGGTGTCCTCCGAAGAAAAGGAGACTGGGACAGAGAAAACATGCAGACCAAAGGATGAACATGTGAGGACACAGAGAGAAAGTGGCCATCTTCAAGCCAAGGAGAGACAGAGCTCAGAAAAAACCAAACCTGCCAGAACCTTGATCGTGGATTTCGAGCCCCCAGAAGTGTGAGAATAGAAATTTCTGTTGCCTAAGTACCAGAGTCTATGGCATTTGGTTATGGCAGCCTTAGCAAGGAATGGTAAAAACTATGGTCTTGATCCTAAGATCATGGAATTCATGGATGGGGTTTAAACTGGGAAGAGGAAGGTTATAGATCAGATGTGCCATTTGCTCTGGCTGCAGTGTCAAGAGGCGAAGTGGATGCAAGATACGGTAGGCTGAATAATGGCCCCCAAAGACATCCACATGCTAATGCCAGGAACCTGTGAATGTTACCTTATTACGGCAAAAGTAACTCTGCAGATGGGATTAAGGATCTTGCAACCCCTACAGCCTCCAGAAGGAACCAGCCCTGACAACACCTTGACTTTACCCAAGTCAGAACCACTGTGGACCTCTGACCTCCAAATCAGAATACATCTGTGTTGGTTTAAGCCACTAAACTTGTGGTACAGTAACCTCTTACAATGGCAGCAGAACCCTAATACACAGGGAGATCAGCCAGGGGGCTGTAGGCAGCAGCCTAGTGGAGAGATGCTTGGATAGTGATGGCACGGATGGCGAGGAGACTGACTTGAGAAATACTCAGGAAGTAAAATCAACAGGAGTGGGTGCCGGGTTTGATTTGGGGGAGAAGTGAAGGAGAGGGAACCAGTGAGAAGCGTTTGTGTTCTTTACTTCCCTCCTACAACCTCCAAATACGGGCAGAGCGGTGGATCCACCATCCCACTTTGGGAGTCAGGGATCTGACAAGGCATTTAAAGATCTGAAGGCAGGAAACAAAAGCTGTTTTTCTCATTTTACTTCATCTTGGAGTTTAAATTTTAAAATGCTACCTCCAAGCTAAATAGGCTATTAAAATTTTATGTGGAGACGATCAAAACCCTCAGTTTAAAAATTATTTCTGCATGTGAAATATTTCTTGACTTTGATTTCAAGAAAGCCTGGAGCCCCTGAGGTGCTTACCATAAAGATTTACAAATGGAAGCTACAGAGGACCTATATTCTTCTCTTCTGTTCTATTTGCTTATCATATATTTATGCTCTCCTCAATAAACTTTTAGCCTCTTAAGACCACCAAAACCTAATATACACAGAAGAACACATATTACTTCATAATATATAGCCCTACAGCACCTATGCCACACCCTTCCTCGCTTTTGTAGTGACTCTGATCCCACTGAGCTCTAGGCAAACACAGTCATCAGTAGGGCCTTCTCGATGCCAAATCTAATGCAGGTCATTTCCTGCACTTGCACTTCAATTTCCTCACACCGGAAGCTGACCCTGCTGATAAGAAGGGTCTTGGCTACACTTAGGAGGTTCAAGCACTTGATGATTAAAAGTGGTGCTGATGTGACTTGTGCTGTTTGCGTCTCTCTCACTAATTGCCTAGCTTATATCAGAACAAAAAAGAGCTGGTATACTCCAATACTCTGCGTTCCTCTTTTAAGGACAGAAGTACTCCACACATCTAGACACAGACTTCTACAAACATCACCAAGAATTTGGAAGGTCTCTCAGCATTGAGAAAGGAACCAGCAGTCTTCAAGACTGTGGGCTTTACTGTTAGTAAGATGATAAGAAACCATCCTCGGAATCATGAATTTAGACTTGATTATCAAGTAAGATTTTGAAGCAGAAGAGGCACAACCAAATACCCCCAAAGGAAGAACACACAAAAAAAATCTGCAAAATTTAGCAATTAGGGGCCATTTCACTCAGATGTTAATAACTCTGAATGACATAAGAGTCTCCACATTAAAACCCCAGTACCTGATATTCCTAAGTCACCATGTTCATCCTCAGTGGGGAGGGAAGTATGTGCTTTAATTTTAGAAGATTTTTTAATTGCTAAAGTCAAATGCCTAAACCCCTAACCTCTGCGACACCAAAACCTGTGTTGCACTATTCGTTTATAGTAATACTAAATAAATGAAATAAAGAATGTCTTGTTGATTTCTATATTGCTGGGTTTATGTGTTGGATGTTCAAGCTTTTGAAGGACAGGACGAAGCTACCTTGGATTGTTACCAGGAAACGCTGTTCATGAATCATGCATGACTAGCTCAGCCTTTTGGTTTTGCAGAGATCTGCATCCCTACCAAAGTAATCCAGGGCCATACTGAGGGACTCGTTTCATGGACAACGACTTACATACTCTTCACTGGTGTTTTTTAGCAGGTGCTTGTGAGTGAAACGTGCATGTAGTTTCCAGCAGCAACTATTTATTTCCTAAGCAGAAACTTTAAAATATAATTGATATTTATTTTGGAGGGTACAACTAAAAAACATTCCAGACTTACTGAGTAACCCAGATTTTAAAGTAAAGAGACCTAATACACACACACACACACACACACACACACACACACACACACACACACACACACACACATTCAAGTCTTAATTCTCCTACTTTGAGGATACTGTTACCAGACCATTTTTAAAGGAATCAAGAGACCTTTGGGGTTTACTGGGGAACTAAATAGATTATCTAAAGCCAAGCAGTGTGTCTTCCATGAAAAGCTAACTATAGCATTGTCAAAACTCTCAGAGAAGGAGGCATTTTCTGGGTGGTCTATTGAAGTGGTCCTGTTTTTGGTTAATAAGTTCTTCTTTGATTGGACTTAACCTGGTTTCCACGCATTCCATCTTCATTGGAGATGAAGAATAACTAGTCAGTGTACTTTTAGATTTTCAGAGCTTAAAGGACTCCAAATCTAGCTCACCAAGATCATAGGATACAAGATTAACAATGCAAGAAACAATCACATTTCTATATACTTAGAACAAACACATGGAAACTGAAATTTAAAACACAGTTACACTTACAATCACTCAAAACGAAATACTTAGATATAAATCTAGCAAAAACATATACAGAATAATCTGTTTCCTGAAAATTCAAAAGCACTGCTGAAAGAAATGAAGGAAGACATAAATATATGCAGAGACATATTGAGGCAGTGGATTGGAAGACCCAACCTAGTAAAGTTGTCAATGTAGGTTTATCAAAATCCCAGCAAAGTTTTTTTTTTTAATTTTTTAAATTAATTAATTAATTTATGGCTGCGTTGGGTCTTCGTTGCTGCGTGTGGGCTTTCTCTAGTTGTGGCGAGCGGGGGCTACTCTTCATTGTGGTGCATGGGCTTCTCATTGCAGTGGCATCTCTTGTTGCAGAGCGTGGGCTCCAGGCGCACAGACTTCAGTAGTTGTGGCTCACAGGCTCTAGAGTGCAGGCTCAGTAGTTGTGGTGCATGGACTTAGTTGCTCCACGGCAGGTGGGATCTTCCTGGACCAGGGATTGAACCCGTGTCCCCTGCATTGGCAGGCAGATTCTTAACCACTGCGCCAGCAGGGAAGCCCCTAATTTTTTTTAAATTGAAGTATAGTTTATTTACAATGTTGTGTTAGTTTCAGGTATACAGCAAAGTGTACACCAAATTCAATGTGTACATGAATGTTCACAGTAGCTTTATACATAATAGCCCAAAACAGGAAACAAACCAAATGTCTTTCAATTAAACAAACTGTGATACATCCGTACCATGGAATACCACTCAGTAATTAAAAGGAACAAACTACTGATACATGCAACTACTTGGGGTTCGTTCAAAACTTGGGGGCTTCCCAGGTAAAATCTGGAACTGGTCCCCATACACAGAGGGCAGGGAGAGACAGAAGAAAGAGGCAGCCACTCCAGATTGTTGGGTGGTGGTTTTAATAAGCGAGGGAACTTACACAGGAGGCTTCCCTTGGGCGACTGCAAGATGACTAAATCTCCACACACCCACCAGAATCTTAAGAGCTTGTACAGAGGCCTTAACTGGGTTCAGCCACTATCTAGTCCAGGTGGTCTCGGCAACACCTTTCTCTCTTAAGGCTGCATTCTTGAAACAGCTCCTAGTGTGCAAACAGTGGGCAGAATGTACATCCCAAGGACAGGGGCGGGGGTGAGGAGCCTCCAATGGCCCAGGTCCAACTCTGGGGTCAACCGGTGGTCACATCCTCTCAGTGACCTCCTCCAACACTTGGGTGGATCGCAAGGGAATTATGTTGCATGAAAAAAGCCAATCTCAAAAGGTTACAGACTATACAATTCTATTTATATAACATTCTTGAGTGATAAAGTTATAGACATGGAAAACAGATTAGTGGTTTCTAGGGGTTAGGGATTTAGAGGTGGGAAAGAGGTGGCTGTGGCTATAAAAGGGCAACATGCCACAACTAAAGATCCCACATGCCACAAATGAAGATCCCACGTGCCACAACTAAGACCACGCATGGCCTAAATAAATCAATAAATAAATGGCAACAAGAGGGATCCTTGTGATGGGACTGCTCCTTATGTTCACTGTGGTATCGGTCGCATGAATCTACACGTGTGACAACGTTGCGCACACACACAGATGCATGTAAACTGGTAAAATGTGAATAAGGTCAGTGAACTGTTATCAATGTCAATTTCCTGGTTGTGATATTGCACTGCAATTATGCAAGATGGTCCCACTGGAGGCAACTGGGTGAAGTATATACAGGATCTCTCTGTATTATTTCTTAGAACTACTGTGGGTGAATTTACAATTATCTTTTAAAGCTTTTTTTTAAAGTTAAAAAAATGTAAGAAAGAAAAATATATAGTCTACTCCCATTTTACAGGTGAACAAAGGAACAAGCAGTAAAGAAATTTACTCAAGATTACACTGTAATCTTTTAGTTAAGAGCTAGGTTAAAAATAAGATTTAGGCCTCTGAATTTCCCACTATGTCACAGTCCTTAACACAAATAATAAAATAATCAATCACTACTGTCCCACCCCATGCTGGGGGATTAAAATAATAAAGGTACCTTCAAGCAGCTAAAACTGTAGTTGAGGATACATGGAATAATATTAAGGGGATAAGTGAGTACTACATTTAAGTATTATACGGTTCTATCTTAAATATAATAAGAATATATATAATAAGAAGAATATAATAACTCAGAGAAAAAAGGTACAGACTTATATTTGTCACACAATTCTACTGCAAATCTGAACAAATTCAAGGCAAGTAACCTCATTTATATACGATAACACGTATGAAAGAGACTTCTATTCAGATGCCCAGATTTACCTCCAAATATGTTCTATGCTTAGGATACCATGTTATGGGCAGAAGGTGGACTGCCACAGGAGATGGTAATCACCAGCTACTGGTTACCAGACACCACTGCACTACCCTGACCCTGCCCTCCTCAGTGGCAAGCCCAGCAACACAAAACATCCTAGGAAAGACACAGGTCGGTCCTTTTCTTCACAGAAATAAGCCACATGCAACAAATAAGTCCAGCTCATCTGAGGTGGAATTAATTATTTCCCTCACACTTAAGATTTAAATTTATTACTATTGTAATCTGTGGCCCAAAGATGATGACAAAGGCATTACTATAATACTCAGTTCCATCTTAACAGTAGAAACTTTGCAACAAAACACTATAAGGAACTGGAGAGTGGTAACCTGCATAGGGGGCTGACTAAATTTGCACTGCAGTGAGTTCCAATAATGATCTGGATTTTGGTAATGATGGTGGATTTTCAGGCTCTGTTTACCTGGCTCTGAAGATGATGGACTTTTCAGCTCTGAGGATGAAGATTAAAACTTTTATGATAGTTCTGTTACCATTTTAGGAGCTTGTTATATAGCTTTAAAGTTCACTGAAATATGTTTCTTTTTAGAAATCAATTTTTCTTGCCCGATAAAATATGTGTTTTTATTGTTCCATGAGCATCACATACCAGGATTCCATTCAGTTTGTTTTGCTGTGTTTCACATCAGTTTTTCCTGAAATATTTTTTTTCGGAAATATTTTTTTGCATTCATATTCAATGGTAACTTTCAGGTTCCTACTCATTTTTTTTGTAACTTTGATGACTTTGTACCTTTATATTTGCTTTTCAATCATGTACTGGATAGAAATTCATTCTTAATCTTGACTATTATTGTGGCTTGCTTTTAAATTACAGCCCCATTATTTGCTTTATATCACATGCATGGTATGGGATTAAACTCACCATACCATGAGGGTTTTTTTGTTTGTTTGTTTTCTGTTTGTATCCTCTAACATAGAAACTTCACTGTTTGCACATTGTTGGCGTTTTTTTTTGTTTTCAGAATTGACAGTCTATCACAATCTTTCCACAGCTCGTTATTTCTGTATTTATAGAAACACAACTTAAAAATCATGTATAATACATGCATGGGATAAAAAGTACTTAAGCATCCCCCTCCCTCCAAAATTTAAAAAAAAAAATCTCCCTATAACCTCGAAATGCTTCTTAGATGATGGCATGTCACCGGTAAAGTCAGCAAAACGGATGCAGTCTGGCACTAAGGCCTGCCACCCTCACCCTGTCCTTCCACCAGGCTCCTTCCTGTCCCCTGGTCTCTGCACTTGCTCTGTGCTTCCCGCTGTTGTTTTATTTTGCTTTGCTTTTTGCCTAGAGTGGCATTCTCCCCCTTCTCACTTTACAATCTCTTTCTCAGCCTTTAGACTTAGTTCTAACATCATTTACTCCAAAGCCCTCATGGACTCCCGTGAGTAGTCATTTCCCCCTTTCTGTGTTCCCAGAACACTTCTGAGCTTGTTCCTACAGAACTCAAAAGGCTGGACTGTGAATATCGCAAACATGTTTGTTTCCCCTATTTGACAGAAGCACCTCAGGTGGGGACCGTGGGAAAGCGCCTGACATAAAGCAGGTGACACACTGAGCAGGCTTGCTTCCTGATTGGCCCCAACCATTGGCCTGATAGATTAGGCTATTGTTTCGTTTTTGGAAAACAGGGGCAAGTTTATTCTCATGATCTAGGAAAAAGGCATGCGCCAAGTACACAGGCTGGGACATTTTTGTTTTTTCCAGCTGACCCAGGCAGGGATCTCTCAGGACTCCCAGTTAGAAGTAAGAGCTGAGAGAGAAAAGCCATGCTTGTTCAGAATCCTGTATGCTAGTAGCCATGTAGGGTGGGACTTACTTTTCTGGTAGGTGAATCTAGAAGGCAATACAACTTGGAAAGCAATAGCTAAGAAAGAAATCCAGTGCCCTCAGTCAATAGGGATCCTCTTGAAAAAACGCACTCCATGTTATATGTCCAGTGTACTCTGGACACTAAGGTTAGAATATCACCTCTTGTATCTTTAAGATCTGCACCTGGAAAGGAAGGGCAGGGAAACAACATGGGGCTTTGGTGACAAGGACCCTTAGACAACTGTTGGGGATGAATGAAATTATTTGGGGACGTACCTCCATACTGATGTACTCATGGTAAAAATGAGAAGCCTAACAATGTTAGTACACTTATGCCACATAAATCAATTTTTAATAAAGGAAGTTTCTACTGCTTTGGCTGATAAACTTTAATAATTTTTGTTGTAAATTTCTCAGAAATGTATTAGTTGCTTTCTTGCTTCTCTACTGAGCATAACAAACTTCGCTTGATGGTACAATGTTATAGAAAGGTTATTAAACTGTAACATAGAGTGATATGCCCTCAGGAACTCCTTGCTACGATGTTAAACGGATCCAGAGTTCTAAAACTTTTTATTTCATATGATCTCTTGCACAGTGTTTTTAATATAGGTTCCATACGCTCCATCAACATCAGTTTTACGCTTGCTGCTCTCAGGACACTGACGGTTAATGGAGAGATGTATTCTCTTTCTGCTAATTCCCAACTTTTCATTTGCTGTGGGCCAAGAAACCACATAACCACATTTGTTGGGACTGAGTGTTAAGCGTGAATAAGGCAACAGGCTGGCGCTTCTCACTGGACTGACTATTCCTAGAAAATAAATAATCATTGCTACCTTTGAGCCCTCAGAGTGCCTAGCATGGTGTTTTGTATACCATGGCCCTAAATAAATGTTTTCTGATTTGAATTAAACACATATGAGCTGTATTTTTACATCTATTTCAGTTCCTCAGGCATTGTTAGCTTAATTTTCTTTTAAGGTAGGTCACCAAGAACAGAGGTTGCCAGATAAGTGATCTCCCTATAAATGATATCATTTTTGTGGTCCAGAAGAATATACACAGCAAGGTGAAAGATGAGTGGAATTCTAGGTGATTATTAATTCCTTCCTTCTTCTTATGGGGACTTGTGAATTATAAGGACAAATGTTACTTCTATGATATGAGAAAGTTACATAAAACCAAAGATTATTTTAGCAGGTTTGTGGAAAACAGACTTTAATGAGGAGGGAATGGAAGCAGAAAGTACGCAATGAGGATACTATAGGAATAAAGAGAGTAATTATTAGGGAAGAAAAAAACATGGTAGAAAAAATAAATATGGCTTGGTAATAAATGAGATACAGAGAAGGAAGGTGGTAGAGGAAAATCAACAGAAAATGTACAATGGCATGCTTGTTCTTTCATTTTCTACGCATATAAACGTTTATTGAGCAATCACTCCTACTCAAGTATCTTTAATGGGGTCTGGTACCACTAACAATAGAGAAAATCAGAATAATAGGACTTTTCGGAGGAAGGAAAGACAATGATGGCTTGGAAGTCACTGGGAGACAAGATAAGTATCACTAGTTCGACATGGGAAAACAGAAGACTAAAGCAAGAATGAGTCATAATGAAACGTATCAACATGAAAATCTACAAATATATGGCAGATGAGACAAAAACAGGGGGAAACTCAGAAAGAAAGGATTCAAAGTTGTTTATGAAGTCATCCTGAAATAGCCATTTAACCTCTGCCCAGGGTTGCCTCATGATTAAACTGAAATGATGGTGACTGTCAAAAGCATAAGAAATACAAAAGGTACTGTATGTGAAATGATCTAAAGAGTACAAAGCACTGTAAGAGCACAAGACACAATAAATATTTTGTTGTCACAAATGCAAGGGTAAAAAGAAGGACAAAAGCATGCATTTCCCATTACACATTTACTTTAAAACGTAAAGTCTTCTCTCCCAAGTGAGATGCTCCAAGTCCTATATTTTTCTCTACTTCTGCTTCCCAGCACCTTCCTGTTAACTTTGCCAACTTTTAAAAAAAGGATACACCAAAACTAGTTAGCAAAGCAAAGATCAGACGGGCTGCCTGCACAGAGCTCTCCTTTGCAACTCACTGGGCACTATACAGCAAGAGAATATCCTTTGAGAAACTTGCCTAACTTTGATGTCGACCTCATAGTCTGAAAAACTAACTTTAAAACAAGGCTTTAAAACAGCAACATTGAAATGGAATTTCCTTAAATAGCTACAATTCCATTTCTCTTCCTAGTATACTAAAAGCGTGAATACCATTTGCTACTTGATCCTGGCCACTAAGCTTAAGTTTAAAATTCTGCTCCCTTTGCTTAGAATGGAAAGAAAAAAAAAAAAAGGGTGGAGGGCAAGGGGGAGAATAGGAGTCAGCAAGTATGAGCTAAGACTGCCTTTGCACCTTAGTAAATTCTTAACCACTGCCAGGTTTCTACATTTGTAAAATGAAAACCATAATATGAGTGTTATACTTTTCCCATCCTTGCAGTTGTCATTTCATATTGTAATTATTTATTTGGTTGTCTATTTCTCCCACTAAACTGAATGTTCCATGAGGACCACATCTTTCTTGTCCAACAGTATATTCTCTGCATCCAGCAAAGGGACTGGTACAGAGTAGGCAAAAAATGAATGCAATGTTTGGATATTCCCAGGTAAAAGTAATAACAGAGGAAATCTATTTAATTATTAATCTATTTTCTTAATTGTGTCCTTTGATGGTCATACATATTTAAATTTGATAACATCTAATTCATTAATTTTTTTTCTTTTATAGTTAGTGCTTTCTTGTCTAGAAATTCTTCACCTTCCCTGAGGTTGAAAAGATTTCTCCTCTATTTTCTTCAAGAAGTTTATAAGTTTTAGCTTTTATATTTATATATATGATTCATTTTGAAGTAATTTTTGTGTATGGTGCAAGGTAGGGATAGAGGTTTTTTCTTTTCTCTCTATGACCGTTAGTTGAAAAGACTTCTCCACTGAATTTCTTTGGTGACTTTGTTAAGCCATTTCTATGTCAGTCTGTATTTGGCCTCTCTATTCTGTTGCATGACTCTACCTTTCTATCCTGTAGCACCAGTTGCACAATGTCTGGATAACTCTCACTTTATAGTAAGTCCTGAAATCAAGTAGAGTAAGTCTTGTAATTTTGTTCTTATTTTTCTATTATATATTGATATTTTGTATTTCCACAGACATTTTCTATTAGCTTGTGAATTACTACAAAAAGTCCTGCTGAGATTTTCACTGGGAATGGCACTGAATCTATACATCAATTTGTGAAGAACTGATATCTTAACCATATTGAGCTTACTAATTGAACATGGTAGGTCAATTCATTTGTTTAGGTCTTCTTTAACTACTCCCATCACTGTCTAATAGATTTCACACATATTTTTTGTATATTTTCATTAATTTTATCCGTAAGTGTTTAGATTTTGATGCCATTATAAACATTTTTTTAAATTTCATTTTTTCAATGCAGTACATGAAACTGATTTTTGTAAACTGACCTTGTATACTGTGACCTTTCTAAGTTCACTCATCATTTCTGGTAGTTTTGTTATTCCTTAGGATTTTCTCCATAGATGATCATATCATCTGCACATAGAGACAGTTTTACTTTCTTTTTTTCCTAATCTTTATGCCTTTCATTTATTTTTCTTGCCTTATCACACTGGCTAAACCTCTAGCACTATGTTGAACAAAGGAGTTAGAGCATACATCCTTGTCTTGTTCCTAATATTGGTGGAGGAAATTGTCTTTTGCTGTTAAGTGTGATGTTATACGTTTCTTATGTATGCTCTTTATCAATTCGAGAATTTCCATCCTACTTCTAATTTGTTGAGAGGTTTTTTTTTTTTTAAATCATGAATAGGTGTTGAACTTTGTTTTCTCTACATCTATTGACATGATCATGTGGCTTTTTCCTTTCTATCTAATTAATATAGTTAATTACACCAATTGATTTTCAAGTATTTAACAAAAATTATATTCCTGGAAGAAAAAAAAGAAACTTTGGCCATAATGTATTATCCATTTTTATATGGCTAGATTTGATTTGCTAATATTTTGTTTAGTATTTTTGTATCTATGTATATTAAAGTTCTATAATGTTCTTTATATGTAATGTCATTGTATGTTTTTAGTATTAGGGTTATGTTGGCCTCATAAAATTTATTGGGAATATACCATCTTCCTTTTTTTTGGTAAAGGGTTTTGTAAGATTAGTATTACGTATGTCTTCCTTAAGTATTTGATAGAGTTCATTAGTGAAGCATCCAGGCCTGGAGTTTTCCACGTGCAAAGGTTCTCAATTATAAATTCCATTTCTTTAACAGATGGTAGGTTATTCAAACATCCTGTTACTTCTGGTGGTCAGTTTTGTTAATTTAGGTTTTTCAAGGAATTTTCCCATTTCATCCAAGCTGTCAAACATACTGGCATAAAGTCCTCTACTAACATAAAGTAATATGTCCTAATTAAGCTTTTAAAGTCTGTAGATCTGTACGACATCCTCTTTCATTCTGGATTTTGGCAGTTTGTGCTTTCTCTCTTTATAAAATTGGTATAACTAGGATTTGATCTTCTCAAAGAATCAGCTTTTGGTTTCATATATTTTCCCTATTGTTTTTTATTTCTTATTTCATTGATTTTCCACCATACCTTTTTTTATTTCTTTCCTCTTCTTTTTCTAGCTTCTTTGGATGGCAGATTAGATCACTGATTTAAAGCTATATATTTCCCTCTAAGCTGTGATTTAACTTCTGCAAACTTTGATAGGATGCATTTTAATTTTCAATTAAAGCTCTAATTACCATTGTGATTTCTTCTTTCTTCCAAGTGATTATTTAGAAGAATACTGACCAACTTTCATATATTTGGGGATTTTCTAGTGACCTTTTTTTTTTTTTTGCGGTACGCAGGCCTCTCACTGTTGTGGCCTCTCCCGTTGCGGAGCACAGGCTCCGGACGCACAGGCTCAGCAGCCATGGCTCACGGGCCCAACCGCTCTGCGACATGTGGGATCCTCCCGGACCGGGGCACAAACCCGTGTCCCCGCATCGGCAGGCGGACTCTCAACCACTGCGCCACCAGGGAAGCCCTCTAGTGACTTTTTAAATGATTTTTAAATTTAATTCCATTGTGGTTAAAGAATTTACTCTGTTTAATTCAATCCTTTGAAATTTACTGAGACTTGGCTTTCCCTCCAGTATACAGTATATCTCTGTAAATATTTATTATACAATTAAAAGCAGTATTTTTCAATTATTCAGTGTAGTGTTCTATAAATGTTAATTAGGTTAAGTTGGCTGACGATATTGTTCAAATATTCTATATTCTTACATTTTCTTGCTACCAACCATCAATAATTGAGTGTAATTAAAATATTCAGCTATAACTGTAGATTTGTCTATTTCTCCCTTTGGTTCTGTAGGCTTTTGCTTCACATATTTTGACGCTGTATTAGGTGTATAAATATTTAGGGTTTTATGCCTTCTTGATAAATTGACTCTTTTAACTTTATGAGATATTCTTCTTTATCTCTGATCATAGGTTTTAGGTTCTAGGCTAGAAAATGGCCTAGATAGGGAAGCTGTTTTCCTTTTGAAGAGGGATCTATGTCCTATGCTACAGTATCAATAAAAAGATAAAACGTTAAGACCAGGTTAATAGGTTCAAGAAGCTACTACTTTGTGTGATAGGGACTCTCTCGGGGTAGGGCAGGGTTCTTCCGTGTCTTGTCTCCTCTATGACCCACAGGTACAGGGTCATAGAGGAGCTATCCTAAGCCACGGGTTATGATAGTAGAAAAAAGGGTGTTGGGGGACCACCTGAAGGCCTGCTGCCACGAGGGTTCACTCCCCTGCCATTCTGATCTATTACAATTTTCTTTGCTCATAACTCTAACTTGGGTCATGCTTCCCCTCAGGATGCCAAAGTACTAGCTATGTAGGAATGACAGTTGTTGTGTACTTAAATCTTTTTCTTTATTTTTCTTAACATAACTCTTTTGGCTTTGTATTTTTGAATACATTATTCTGAGAGGCCCTCATTTGCACACTGTGTGCTCAGGTATAGGAGGAATCTCAGGGCTCCAGAGCAGGAATAACTTTACTCTAAAGAACGACTTTGACTTACCTCGCAACCGGATGACTGTAAATCAGCCCTGAACAGGAAGGTGACACAGAGAGGTTAAAACAGGTCAGAGTTGACCAAAGGGTCTGAGTGAAAACAAAGAGTAAGGCCTGTGTGTGTGTGTTTATTATTTTTTTAAGGATTCCTGACCAAACCTTTAATTCTGGGACACTGGCTCACTTTCCACATGAGATCTTATCTTCCGTTGGATTAGGCTAAGTCTACACTACACAAAGGTGTGTGTAGGGGTGTGTGTGTGTGTGTGTGTGTGTAAGCACACGCACTCTTGCATGTATAAAAATCTCAAGATAGTGTTAGGTAAGCAAGATTTTAAGAATGAAACTTCTGTACTCTCCCATGCTGCCTGGGATGTATGCCTGGAACAAAATTTAGAATCCTTAACCTTTCAAAACTCTGTACTTCTGTGTGGCTTCCAGATGGTCCTCTAAACAAGAGCTTCTTTGTGGTTCCAGGGCCAGTGTCCCCTGCTGCAGGGGTAACAACAGTGCCCGGGTAGCTAATGGAGAAAAGAGAACTCTACTGACAAACTGGGAGAGCAGCACAGACCTACCTCGCCGAGCACTGTGTGCTGAAATACGGCAAATGTAACAGAAAACAGTGGGCGAGGTGTATCATCCTGGGTGCCGTCTTCCAAAATCGAGCTCCCTCCAGTTTCTGGATTTATCCAAGCTTTGTAGGACATCACCAGTGGCTGGTTTGGTGACTGCTATGTGATCTAGTTTGTGTAAATATAATATGTTGGTCTTTCTTATGTTGTTTTGGGGTTTTCTTGTTTACACATTTCTTTCTGTATTGAAAGAAAAATAATCAAAGCATTTTTGTCAAAAGAGTCTGCACCAGGCCAGAAGATGTGAACTATAAGCTCAGTGCCACTTTTCACGAAGCAGGACTTCCTTGCCCATTTTCTCATCCTTCTCCTTCCCTTACTTCCTATTTTGGACAAGTTCTTCTGTCCTGAAAACTTGCCTCCTGTCCCACCTTTAGCCAAAACAAACAACAAGACACACATACATATTTAATCCTCGGGATGACTCTAAACCCTAAAAGACTTGCATAAAACCTGAATAAACTAGGAATTCTTTAGCCCTCATTTCCAACGCATAGCAAGGGGCTTCCCCATAGAAACTCAGAGTGGGAGACTGAGAAGGGAAAGAAAGTCTATCCAATGCACTCAGGGACTCCTCTGCTGATGCAAGAATCTGATGTCAAAGTGAATGCAAGATCATCTAATAGGATGTAGACTGGATGTAATTCAACTCCATGTTTACTGCTAGAAACCAAAGTTTTATCTGGAATTTACAAGAAGCAAGAGAGTGGGGGAGGAAAATGAGGACCTGTCTGTATCCTTTCTCTGATTCCTTTCCCCTTTTTCCTGAACTGCAGTAGACTAGACTCCCTTGGGCTGTGGTGACCCCATCATTGGGGTTTATTCATTAAATGGTTGAGTTTGCTGTACTGGATTTTTCTTTTCTCTCCCTCCTCTTACTGTTTTCTAACGCATGTTAACCCTTCTCTCCCTCCTGCTTTCTTTTCTTCCTGAAGAAGCACAATGAATGAATAAAGACTTACTGGCACTGAAAAATAAAGTAAAACAACACAAGTATAGGTGCATACAAAGCAGTACGGAGTAGTGACTGCTAATGGGTACAGTGCTTCTTTTTGGGGTGACAAAATATTCCAAAATTTGATTGTGGTGATGGCTGTATAGCTCTGTGACTGTACTAGAAAACACTGACTTGTGTATTTTAAAAGGGAGCATTATATGGTATGTTACCTGAATTAAATCATAAGAAAGGTGTTGAGAGAGAGAAATAGAGAGATGGAGAATTACATTTGAAGCATTCCAGGGCCCAGTCCTAGGCACCTTCTCTTTCTACCTGCGCTGTAGGTATTCTCACCCAATCCCATCACTTTAAATATTGTCCATGTGCCCATGACTTCTGATTTTTATCATTAGTTCTGTCTTCTCCACCTACCTCCAGCCTACCTGACATCTCCACATGGGGGTCTTACAGGCATCTCACACTTAACATAGTTAAGACAGAACTCGATTCCCCTTTCCAACCCAACTCTTCTCTTCCTCCATGCGTTCCGAGCTTAGCAACGCACAACCGTCCGCAAAGTTTACTGTCTGTCTCTCCAGCTAGAATGTGAACGGGAACCCTTCCGACGTCTCTTCTCTCCTGTGTCCTTGGAGCTGACAAAGAGTAGGAGCTCAGTGAATAGTTGTTGAATGAAATAACCATGGGATTGAATGAAGTAGCAACCACCTGCCACGCAAATTTTTTAAACAATCAAACCATTAACTTGTCACTGAATTTAAAGAAGATCTCTGAGATAACTCAATTTTAACACATAAAGATAGCCATAGTTCACAAGCAGTGAAAACTACATTATTTCTATGATAGTTTTTAAAGTAAAAAGAATTTTCTCTTATAACCTCTGTGCTAGATTGCAAGAAAATTTCAAGTGACAAAATCAATACAGAGAGTTGAGAGACCTATTTGAATAGAACTCTCTTTTAGAATAAGAATAAAGAGCTGAAGAATATTGCTGTCACCCAACAGATGGCTAAGAGCACATTTTCAGAACCTCATAAACATCCACCAGGCATGGCAGTTCCTCTTCCCTTTCCATAAACCCTACCTTGGGTCATTTCAAACCTTCTAGTGGCTCCTCCCATACTGTCCACCTCCTCTTTCCCACTCTAAGATGCTATAGTGTGCGGTGGATGCTTACATAGGCTCAGAGGCCTATTTTCCTCCTTTTTCTGAGATAATTTTTATTGCAAGTAATATCTGATGAAAAAGACAATTTTTCCTTCAGATACTCTCCACATATTCATTTTTTTGTAAGTCGTAAGATCCTTATGCTAATATTTCTACTATTTTTCTAACATTTTTTTAAACTAGTTTTGAGTTGTAAGTATACGAACTTGTTCACTGAAACACTGTCAAAAGCTTACATTTAAAAAAAAAAATGTTCTTTAAGTTAAACTTTGGATCCTAACCCAAACTGATACAAATTAGTGAGGTTTGTTCTTCAGCAAGCACTTGTAGCGACTTTCAAAGAATAAATAAGCTACATGAAAGTGATTATGGCAACCTATGAAAATTGTATTTCATGTTATTTTAATTTAAAATTTACTGCAAAATAAAGCCCTTCTTTCCTTAAATTTCCATTGTTGCTTAGGTAACAATTCCAATTATTTTTTAAATCTGTTGGCCCCAAATGTTTTCTGAAATGTTTGACAAATATGTCATTTGGTAAAAAAAAAAATTCTCTCTCTATTTTTTTGTCCACAGAAACTGCTCCATTCTTCTCCAACACTTATTTTCCACATGTATAGCATGGAGATAATAAAATTCACCTTCCAAGATTACCAAGTTAGCTATGAGAGCCCCCTAAAAATTATAATGCATTAAATGTTGGGTAATACTGAAATAAATGTTGAACAATAGCTAGTAAAGAGTCCTTACACAAGGTACTGTGTTCACAAATGCTTAACCCCTTTATTTGCAGTAGTCATACTGTTGTTGACAGAAAATGTGTCAATCCTAGTCTCCTACTGAATTTATACATTCTCTTCATTTCATTTAAAACATTCTCTTCATTTATACATTCTCTTCATTTAAACATTATACATTCTCTTCATTTAAACAGTCTCCTACTGAATTTATACATTCTCTTCATTTAAACTCTAGTAAAGAGTCCTTACACAAGGTACTGTGTTCACAAATGCTTAACCCCTTTATTTGCAGTAGTCATACTGTTGTTGACAGAAAATGTGTCAATCCTAGTCTCCTACTGAATTTATACATTCTCTTCATTTAAACAATTGTGATACTTTCAATCTTTTTTCTTCTAGAATGTGGAAAACATATTATTAAATATACCTGCCTGAGTATCAGCACCGTGTGTTTTTCTGCTCCCTGGGAACCTTGTAATTCTGTCACGATAGCACTTCCCATACCTCCTATCTCCTCCACTAGACCCATCATGGAGCCTGATTTACCAAGAGAAGTAGGGTTTGCTACCGGTTTTTAAATTTCACCCACAGGAATGGTATTCACGGATACACAAGTGAAAATTCACCACATAAAATACTCCTTTTTTTTTTTTTTTTTAGAAACTTGATACTGAAGAAATTAGCAGCTTTATGAGAAAAAGTATTTCAAAGCTTGCAGGACCCACTAACAATATTTTAACCTTTCTCTGTGCGTGTGACAATTTATTTCTTTAATCATGTAGTTTTAGTAAGTTATCCCAAGTATAAGCCACTTATCCATGGGTTTCCCATTTAGAAAAATAATTTTAAACCGGTATTTCCCAAAATGTATCCCAAGGGAAAGACGTTCTAGGGGAAAAAAAAAAAAAAAAGGCTCCGTAGTCCAATAAATACATGAATGCCACAATCTATATTCACCTTCTTAGAAATTCAAAATGGCCCTTGGCATCTATGGTAAATAACTTCTTCATAGGTATATGGGTGTTGTACTACTCATTCAATTTCTTCTATGTTTAAAACATTTTATAACTTAAAAAAAAATCTGTATCTCTCTTTTTAACTGGAATTTCCCCATGCTGTTTAACCAGAGTCCATTTCTCCTCCATCTAGATATCTTCCAATAGTAGAAGCAAGTATTTACAAGAGTTTAGAAGTATACTTTGGGCTCTGCATCCCCATCTACCCAAAGAACAGTGAGTTCTTCACCAAACAAAAGCACAACAGGTCGTAGACACCAGTGCAGAGGAGGATGGAAAGGGCGAATTCACACCTCAGGGGTTCTCAGCCACATGCAAGTTAGAGGTGAAAGGTGACATCACTGTATTTCCATCGCAGGCTTCAACGACACATAGACACATAATTCAACGTGCGTGGTAAGCCTTTTCCCACCTGTATGGCTACTAGCCAGGTTTTTTCCAATATAAGAGCTATAGATCTGAACAGACTGATGAGCCTGAGAGCTAGAATGTTTCTGTCCTCTTCGCACAAGTAGATAAATGACTCACAGCTTCCTGAGATGAAAGGGAAGATTCAAGCTCACCACTGATACAATGGAACACCCCAGAGTTCAGATGAACGAAGTCACTTCAGGAAGCAGCTCTCTGAAATACCTTGGTAGTGTGGAACAAGCAGGCGGTTTTAACGGTCAAACTAACTGTAGGATTTTGAAGCCTTGAACGAAGTTTTACAAAAGATTCTTTTCTGGAACCATAAAGGCGATAAATTGCCATCCATGTCTAATTGCAGGAGGTCTGTGGGCCATATTTAATAACAATAGGCAAAGACAGAACAATATTATACCAATTTTCTTTGCTAACACTGAAGCACTGAGACATCAAATTACTTGATAAGGCCATGCAACTAGCAAGGGGAGAAGCCAGAATTTGAACCCAGGGCCTGTTACCTCACAGAGGAAATAGTGGGGAGGGGGCCAGATAGAGGAATCATCTGCTTTGACTCAACCATGTTCCCTCCCATCTTACTAACAAGCCCACTACACAGGTCATATTAATGGACTAAAATTATCCTGTCTGTACGTTTTATTAAATGATATTTCAAGGCACATTGCCTTGAAAAAATTGGATTTAATTTAAAATGTTGGAGCACTTTTTTTTTTTTTCCTCCAGTGGTAACTCTTGCAAAATAATGGTACAATATTACAACCAGGAAATTGACATTGATATAATCTACCAACCTTATTCAGATTTTTCCAGTTTTACGTGTATTCACTTGTGTATGTGTGCAAGTGCATATTATTTAGTTCTATGCAATTTTATCATATGTAGGTATGTGTATCCACCACCACAGGCAAAATACAGAACACTTCCATCACCACAAGGAGAGACCAGCCATCCCCAATTAGTTCGCATCAGTGAGGCTTTACTTTCGCTCAGCCTTCCATTATGACAAGAACGTAAGGAAAGCAAGTGTGTCACTGGAAATTGCCATGTGTAGCATGGAGACTATACACTCTTAGTCCTCATGGAGCCATGGACAGGCAGAATCCTTTTAATTCTTTGCACCTCAAGGCTCCATGGTCTTCTGCAAGATGAGATCCCCTCTTGTATGTTACTGCAAAGTTCTTACCCTAAAACTACAGACTCTCCTTCAAAACTCTAGAGCCAAGCCTATTTCCCCTATGTATAAATTATAACACTGGGTTTTCCAAATAGTATCTTCAATGAAGTGTGAGAACTGAATCACTCTAATTCCACTACACGAATCTCAGAGTTATATTCCGTTCCACTTCATCCAGTAAATGAGACCAACTGAAGTTATGTGCCAGATTTGGTGATCTAAACTCATCCTTTGACTAGCTATTCAGGAATTACCTCCTGGCCAGCCCATATAATCTTCTTCATATAGACTGGCTACAAATGTTTTAGGATATGCATCAAAATTACATCCCAAACTGTGGTAGCCTAGCAAGGTCTCTCGGCAGATGTAACCTTCATCTTGGGGATAAAGAGGAAAAGGGGCTTTGAACTTCTTTATCGACAATCTGGCAGGAATTTGCCAGGCTGTAGGCTCCCCGGAAGTGGAAGTCGGCCTTATTGACTGCTGTTTCCCACATGCATATCAGGAACATGGCAAGCCATGGCCCATAATAAACATCTCCTGAGGGAATGACCAGAAACATGGACAGCAAACCCAAAGAAAATCATTCTTATTTCAGAGATTCGACTAGGCTGGAAGGTTGGCTATAAGGGTCTCTAAGTATTCTCAAATATTTCAGAAAGTCTAATGGAAACCGTGCATCTACCTTCATAGAGATGGGACAGGACAATTAAAGGTCAAGTTTCCTCAGCTTTAGCAGACATTGTATCAAGCCATGGTACAAGACTGGTTGTTGTGTGCAGACCAGAAGTTCTGACTGCGCACACTGCAGTGGGCAGGGAGAGGCTCCCACTCTTCTTCCCTTTGAGCACCCATGAGCAGGAAGACAGGGTAATGTGACCAGGGCCCATTTACCAATGAATAGGCTCCGGGGGCTCTCAGAGATCAAGGACATCCCAGCGGTAGCTCCCTGGCGCCTCCTCACTAAGCTCAGGTGAGGGGATTCCAGGCAGGGCTGACTTCTCGCTTTTCCTCCTTTTCTAACCCTTGTGCTACGGGGCACTGCAGGCCCAACCAGCAGTCAAATCTGGTGGAGGAGAGGCCCTAGTTAAGGGCTGAGTATAAACTACGTCTTCCAGGCCAGTCTACCAGGCACACCAAGCCAGAGATGAAGGGAACTCGGTTCACGATGAAATGGGGCTCATTTGCCATTCTCTATCATCCTCTGAGCACACGTGTGCCCTGGGAACTGCACAGGGAGGGGGACTGACCTGGACAGGATTCACAGAGGGTCCTGCCCACCTCCCACAGCCAGAAATGAGACCACCTCTCCCTGAGGTACTTTAGGAAGGAAGAGCATTCCGAAAATAGAAGTTGATAAGCAGTGAGTGGTAGATGACTTCAGGAAACTGTGATTTCTCTCACCACAACTCTAAGGCAGTGAACTAACCGCAGATCATTCCAGGCACAAAGGACTAACCCAGCAAGGAGGGCGAGAACTTGGGGTTGGGCAGACCAGGGTGCTAATCCTGGTCCCACCTAAGTGGCTAAGCAGCCCTAGCCAGACAAGGCATTTCACCTTCCCTAGTCCCGGTGTCCTGAGCAGTCTAAAGGGGGTGTCAGGTTACCAGATAATCTCTGTTTCCCTTCCAAGTCTGGCAGTCGACAATTCAGTGAATGACAACTTTGCCTGGTATCAGATGCACATGCCTTCCCCTCGAGCCAACGCACACCATTTGCAACACACATACTTATCAGCAAACTGGAATTCAGTGCTTGCTGCACGGGTCCCTGCCAAAGGCTTCTTAAAGCCATCTGATAGCCCAGAGACAGTCTAATAGATGTGCTAACCACCCCAAAGAGCTGGCACACATGAAACAGATTCCTCTCCGTTAATATTTATTAAGCACTGAAGGTGGGCACTGTGACATATATTATCTCACTTAAAAACCTTTCTTCCGGGCTTCCCTGGTGGCACAGTGGTTGAGAGTCCGCCTGCCGATGCAGGGGACACGGGTTCGTGCCCCGGCCCGGGAAGATCCCACATGCCGCGGATCGGATGGGCCCGTGAGCCATGGCCGCTGAGCCTGCGCGTCCGGAGCCTGTGCTCCGCAACGGGAGAGGCCACAACGGTGAGAGGCCCGCGTACCGCAAAAAAAAACAACAACCTTTCTTCCCTTGGACTTCTCTGGTGGCGCAGTGGTTAAGAATCTGCCTGCCAATGCAGGGGACATGGGTTCGAGCCCTGGTCCAGGAAGATCTCACATGCCGCACGGAGCAACTAAGCCCGTGCGCCACAGCTACTGAGCCCATGTGCCACAACTACTGAAGCCTGGGTGCCTAGAGCCCACGCTCCGCAACAAGAGAAGCCACTGCAATGAGAAGCCCGCGCACCATAAAGAAGAGTAGCCCCCGCTCACCACAACCAGAGAAAGCCCGCGCGCAGCAACGAAGACCCAATACAGCCAAAATAAATAAATAACTAAATTTGTTTTAAAAATTTAAAAATTAAAAAAAAAACAAACTTTCTTCCCAGTTTTCCAACAGATGTACTCTTGATAGAACTAATAGCGGTCTTTCAGGTCCAGGTGTCTCCTAACCTTATTATGACACTACACTATCAATCCCTTCAGACTCTCTGGCTCTTGTCCATAACTAATACACAGCATCGCAGAGCACAGCTCTGAGCCTAGTTATCTCAGCCCCCTACTGTTTTGCCCACTGAGTAGCAACTTATTTTAGAATCCTTCCTCCGTTTGACAGTGTCCTTGTATTTTTTTTTAAATTTTATTATTAAGCTCTGGTTGGAGACATTATTTACCTGGTGTTCCTCATTCAAGGGCCCAGGAGGCTATTTTTTTGTTTTTGGGGGGTGTGTGGAATCTTATCACTGCCCATAAATATGTAAGCTTCCTCGATCAGAAATTGAAAACTGTGTAATACCCAGTTTGTCTTCTTGTCTCATTTAAAGCCCAAATTAGCAGCCATTACAGTAATCAAGCATCTCAGATACTTAGTAGCATCTATTCCTCTATTTCTTCAGCCTTCCCAAATACTCCTGGATATAAGTGGGCATAAACATCACAAATAAATAGAGGGAGATTAAAAGCACAGGCTATGGATGTGAACCAGGGCTCTGCTTGTGCCCATACAGCCTCAGGTGTGCTAATTCACATCCAAGTCAGTATACTCAGCTGGAGAATATTGATTCCCAAACCATAATTTCTCATAGATCCTCCTTCATAGAAAGCATTTAGTGCAGCTCTTGGCTTATAAGTATTCAGCAAATATTCATTCATATTAACATTACCTTGGAACCCAAGTTGTCCTGCATTTCATTCCCATTCTTTTAATGATTTTATTGATTCCTCTTTGTTTTCTCCAATCCACTGACCCCTGACTTTTTTACCAGCCCATGGCCCCTTCCTGTCCTTACTTTTCTTAGATCCCATAGTCCATCATTATAGTCACAGCAGTGCCAACTTCGTCAACAGTGTGTTCTCTCTCTTGTCATTGCTCACCCACCTGGCTAAACTGCATCTCTGCTGAATCCAGCTCTCTGCTTTGTCTCCAAGAGACAGTGAAGTGTAAGGCCTCATGGTACTAGCTCTGGAGTGAGACTGCCCAGGGCTCAAAACCTTGCTCTGCCACCTAACATCTGTGTATCTTTAAGTAAACTGCTTATCACTTCAGTAAAATGAGGATGCTATAATAATGCCTGACTCAGGGATAGGTAATGAAGTTTAAATGAGACTGTACACTTAGACTTGCACTAGCATGGTAATTAAATAACTTAATAAACGTTAGCTGGCATTCTGTTTGTTATTATCACTCTATGCTTGAGCTAATGGAATGAAGGTGGGGAAAATCACATACCCAGACAGACTGCTTACACTGTACAAGTAGAACCACAAACATCAGATGGGCCCTTGATACCGTCTAGCAACTCTATCTGATTTCCCTGGTACATTTGCTCTCCCACTCTCCCACAACACTATCTCTTTAGCTCTTATCCCAAATCTCTTTTGCTCTCAGCTGATGGCCTTCCCTCCTGCTGCAGGGGGAAAACAGAAGCCATCAGGTGAATACTACTTCATCTGACCACCATCCAATATACAACTACCCACATCTGGATTTACCTTCTCTACCTTCTCCCTAATGGAAGAAGGGTCTTTGCTTCTGTCAAAGACCAATCCCTATACTTGGGTTCCAGGTCCCCTGCCCTATGACTTTTCTAAGGACCTTCCTCCTGAACTTATCCCTCTTTTCTCTGCATCTTCGGTTCCTCTCCACGGTAACCCCTGACGACCCTCACCTCTTGGTATTCATGTCCTTGCATATCTCCCCCGCTTAAGTGTGGGTGGAACCCATGATTCACTTCTAACCAATAGAATATGGCAAAGATGATGGAGTACTGCTCCTGTGATTACAGTGCCTTATATGAGTCTCCATCTTGCCAGCAGACAGGGGCTAAGATTCTCCTTGCTGACTTGATGAAGTAAGAGGCCATGTTGAGGAAACCATGTAATAAAGTACTGCAGGAGTAGAGGTGGGGTGGGGGAGAGTGGCTGGGGGAGAGGGGCTCTAGGAGCTGAGGGCAGCCTACAGGTAACAGGCAGCAAGAAGCTGGATCCTCACACCTACAGATGCAAGGGAATGAATTCTGCTAACAACCTGAGGGAGCTGAGAAGTGAATTCTTCCCCAGTCAAGCCTCCCAAAGAGACCACAGCCCACCCAACATTTTGACTGCAGCCCTGTGAGACTCATCAGCAGACCCAGCCAAGCCTGGCCCCGACTCCTAACCCACAGATACCGGGAGGATGGTTGTGAGCCAAGAGGTTTGTGGTGCTTTGTTACACAGCGACAGAAAACAAATACACTTCCTACACACACAACAGATCATTCCCAACATGCTGTAGTCACATTAGAGTCTACAGTATCCTATCTTCAAAACAATCTAAACCATATGCTCTCTCCCCCTTCTCTCTGTTCTCCTTTCCAACAAGAGAGTTTTTCACTATGTCCTTGCCTCTACTCACTGCTCAGCCCACTTGGGTCGCATCCCTGACTTCACATTCTTTGGTTACGGATACCCATACGTTCCATATTATCGAATCCACATGAACATGTCTCTGTCCTTATCTTACGCATATCCCAGTGGTATTCAACACAGTTCATTACTCCCTACTTCTGGAACTAAATGGACTTTCCATTTTCTAGTTTTCCTTTGACATGTTTAGCTGCTGCTTCTCAATCGTCTTTGCTGGCTTCTCCTCCCACACCCAAACTTAAACAGTGCTGTGCCCCAGAGTCCAGCCCAAGGCTGTACTCTCCTCTGGCCTGCTGTACTCTCCTTCTCATCCCCATCAACACATCTCCCAAATTTCTCTCTCTAGCCGTGGCCTCTCCCCTCAGCTCCACACCTTACAGCCATCCGCCTACTTGAAGTTTCCATGCCGGTGTCTAAGCGTCATCTCGGACTTAACAGGCCCCAAAGAGAAGACTTGATTTTTCTCTTCGCAAAAACCTGTTGTTCTCCCAGTTTGCCCAATCTCAGCAAATGGCACATTTGGCCAACCTTTACGCTGGGGCCTCATCCTGCATTCCCTTCTTTCTGTCACCCTCCCGCCCCGCCACATAATCCATCAGCAAGTTATTGCAGGTGGATCTTCACGATCGATCCTGAATTTGTTCCCTCCTCTCTAACACCACTCCTAGTCCAAAGTGCCCTCGCCTCTCACATGGACTTCAACGATCGCCATCGAACTGGACCCCTGCTCCTCCCTGCTGTCCTCTATACTCCACACAGCGTGACCTTATTAAAAATACAAAACATTTTGCATGTTTAAAACATTCCAAAGACTTCTTACTCTACTTTAAAAAGGTCCACCAGGCTCTACGTCGCTGGCCTTTACCTGCCTCCCTGACATATCTCCAGCAAGATCCAGCCATACTCATCCTCTTCTCCTTCCCACCTCAAGACTTTTGCAACTGTTATTCCGGAAGGATCTTCCCAAGTTGCATGTCTCAAATCTAAGATCAAATGTCCCCTCCTCAGAGAGCCCTTCTCCCTACAAGCTGTCTCCTTCCTCCTAGACACTGAGGTATCATTATTTCCCTCATGGCATGCATCACAATCTCAAGCACCATGCTTATTTATTTGTCTGTTTGGTTGCTTCTTGCTCTGCTTCCAGCTTCTCTTGCTGGATGTGGGCATCTGGAAGGTGCTTACTGCTGTGTTCTAGAATAGTCCTTGACACATATTAGGTGCTCGATAAATATGCGAATAAATGAATGCCTAAATATATATAAGATATTGACATTCATCTATGCATTCGAATAAGATGATACTATTTTATTCATCAGAAAAACCTCTTCAGATGCAGTGTCAAGATGGCTTTAAAGCAGGAAAAGATTATAAAAATTATACCTCAAGCTACTCAATATATAAATTCCTGAAAAGTTGTGGGCAAACAACAACAGTATAAAATGAAGCCCCTTTTGAAAGAATTAAGCAGAAATTTGCTCGGAGATGTGAAAAATCTTTTCTGATAGTGTGAATGATCACACCCTACTTCTTTTATTCTTATATATTTGATTTTTTTTTCTACATTGAGTTTGCTTTGAGCACGGACCATAAATTATAATCAACTTTTCTATCACAAACTGTGCAACCACCGTCCAAACCACAAGACATCTTTTCAGTATTTCTGGATAAAAATGCTAAGAAGTCCTACTTTTGTTCCTTAATGTCACTGATGTCATGTGATTTAATTCCAAACCCAGCTATATCCTGTAGCCATACGATGCAGGCTTTTTATTAGACCACGGTAATGATGGTGGTCATGGTCTGAATTCCAACAAGCAACTGTCAAAAACTATCATCCCAAACGACTACTTGCTGAAAATTTCTCACTCCCAGAGTTGGTATTTCCAGGGTGGTCTAGGAAAGAAATCTGTGCTCATGTCTACGCTGGGGCTATTCTAAATGCTGACGTTTAATATTTCTTTGGAACTGCAATTTCATGCTTTGAGAAGCTGACTTTTTTTGCAAGCCCCTGAAGATTTTTTTTTCATAGTCTCTAACTAGTAAGCTCATTTGTTTATGTGTTTTTCTTCCTGAAATACCAATATCTTCTGAAAACTCCGATCAATAGTTTTATCCAGTTGATTTTAAGCACCACTCTTCGGAAAAATCACTCTCTCCATTGCTTCCCACTTGCTGCCCTCAAAACTTCTTAGCAACATACACTGTGCAAGAACCTCAACGTGGTTTGCGTTGGCCAATCACATGCCTGAAAGCCCAGCCAGTCAGTTGTGTAATAATAAAGCCCTTATCTCCTGAAGATATACAAACGGAAAGATCTCTCGGTGCTTCAGTACACAAGGGCCTTTGCTTGAATTCTCAGCAGAAACTCACGTCTATTTTAAATGGCAAATTCCCCCCCACTTTCTCTGGTTTCCTATTTTTTTTTCCCATTTGCTATGTTGAGGAGGGGAAAAAAACCCCAATGCCAAACAATGTCGAGTTTTAAGCCGCGGGTACGGGGTGGGCGGGGCGGCATTGCCAAAAGCTGCCAGCAAAATGCATGTATACACCGGGACTTGGTTTTTTGCTCTTCTGGGTTTACCGGTTCCCTTACAGGCGCTTTTGACGGAAACTCATCCACAATTGTTCTTGGAGGCAGGAGGGGTTGAGAGATTGAGAAGAGAAGCTGTTTGCTAGTTCCTATGAGCTTGACTAGTCCTCAGAATAAGGGGAAGGGGGCCACTCGTGCTTCCTCGGGAAGGACTACAACCTCACTGCCTCCCTACCTCGCCCGTCCCCACCGGGCGCAGACCGGCGCCTACCTCGTCCCATCGCCAAGTTCCCCGCCTCGCTCGGGAGAAGCGTCCTTTGCCCGCACCCACATCAGACAGCACGCCGGCCTCGGCCTTGGAGGAAAGAGGGAGCGGCCGCCCGGTGAAGGTGCTGGGGCCCGAGCGGTGAGCTCATCAGCCCCCTGGCTCTGCCCGCGCGGCCACCCGAGCCGCCGGACACACCCCTCCCGGCCCGGCCTCTGCGGTCCCCGGTACCGGCCTCAACCCGCTCCGCGCCGGGCCCCCGGGCCCGTCCCCTCACCGCGCAGGAGGGTCCCGCGCGCGCTAGTCCCCGCAACCCGCACACACCTTCAATGCTCCCCGGCCCGGGCCCTTGGGGAGCTGGCGGCCGGGGCCGAGGGCCACGAAGCGCTCCTCGCCGTCCTCGTCGTCGTCGTCGCCGTCCACCACCTCGACGACCACCTCCTCGTCCTCGTCTTCCTCGTCGTCATCCTCCTCCTCCGCGCCCCCTCGGGGCTTCGGCTGCACCCGCCCGAGCCCCCTCCGCCGCCTGCTCCCGCCCTCTTCGTCCTCGTCTTCCTCCCCCAGAAGCAGCAGCACCGGAGACGAGGCGGCGGCGGCGGCCCCGGCGGCCCGAGGGGGGCCGGTCCCGGCGCTGCGCGGCGGCGGCAGTGGCGGCCTCCAGCTCTCCGGGACCGGGGCTGGGGCCGGCGCCGGGGCCGGGGCCGGGGCGGGAAGCGGGAGCCCGGGCAGCGCGCCTTCCCGGGCGGGCGCGGGGCCTGGCGGCTGCAGCGCGGCGTTCCCCCGGCGGCTGCCCAGGCTGGAGCGCTTGGCTAGACGCCGCGCCTGCATGCCTGACCGCGGGCTGCTTGCCGCCGCGCCGAGCCGGAGTTTGTCACCTCCCCCCTCGTCCTCCTCCTCCTCCTCTTCCTCCCCGGGCGGCCGCTGTGGTCGCAGGCGCCCGGGGCGCGGGGCTGCGGGGGGCTGCGGGGGCCGCCTCCCCGGGCCGCCGGCTGCCACTGGCTGCAGAGGCGCGGGCGCCGCCTTCGCTGGACCGGCCCGTGGGGACGCCGGCGGCCGGCGGCTACGGCGGGGCGGCGCGGCGGCCGCGGGCGGGGGTGGGTGTGAGCGAGCGGCGCGCTGCCGCCTTCGCCGCCGCCGCCGCCCCGGAGCCGCGGGCCGCGCTTCGCTCCATGCGGCCGGCTACCGGGCCCGCGCGCTCCGGGCCTGCAGCTGCCGTGCCCCGGCGCGAGCTGTTTGTGTTGTGTATTTTCCACTACCGCCCCCCTCTTCTCGAGCCATTCCTCGCAGCCCTCCGGTCGCCCCGCGCAGACAAAACCCGGACTGGATTTATTTTTCCGTCCCACAGCCTCCGAAAATCGGGTGCTTCCGAACAGTCGGCCCAGCCGCGAGGGCCCACGCTAACCCGTGGCCGCTTATCCCCTTTGGAGGGAGGAGGATCGACTTGGCTGGAAGTAAGGTTGGCGGTCAAAGTCAGACTTTTGAAGGAAGAGATTTGCCGCAAGTCATTTAATGGTCTCTGCCGGGCAAGGCGACTACTCTTGAGCTTATATGAAATCGGGGAGGGTGTACCAACCCGAGATTTGGCGTTAATTCCTAACCTGAATCATCAGACTCCTTTGGATTGTTGAGGTACTGTTTCAGGACATTGCCCGCCAATCTCTCCGTCTCCTTGAACACACCATTCTAGGCCCTTCCTATTGAGCTCTTTTGGCGCTATGCTAAGACTTGCAGCTTTTATTTCTGCATTTTTACCTTGAGTGCCTGATTATAAGGCTAAATTTCAAGAAGCCTTCGGTTCTCACCATTCAATGTGTAGACTGCTGGCACTGTCCGGGCCTTTGGAGAAACAAACCGGGGCGAGGGCTCAAGATCACTTGAGTTTGTTATTGTAAAAATTAATACGAAGTAAGATCAAACACAGAACCAGTTTGCCACATAACTAATGGCACTGTCACTTTCTAAGGATTTTTAGGTGTGACAAAGAAAAGTCATTGCTACTGTTTGGGGTTAGGCTGTATGGTAAGCCGTGTCCTTTACATTCAAATCATAAGCCAAATTCCACCTCTGTAGCTGAGAGCTGGAGAGGATCTCACTCACCACACACTCTGGCAAGTGCCTCCATGAGGCCAGTGTAAAAGGTGACCTCACCCTCAGCTCCCCTTCATGGTAATTACTGTAGGAGATTTAACATCATGTGCCCTGTTAGACACTTGAAGGCATCTCATTAAATGCTCACTTATGGTGTCTTCCAACTGTTGAACATTTCCAGTGGGATGATGACAAAAATTCTAAAATGAACTTTTTCTTCTTCCTGAATCAGAGTAGCTTCCTGATAGACCTATTTCAAGTAACGACACTCTCATTATAATCATTCAGGCCCAAAATAGCGGTATCATGTTCACTCCCTTCTCCACCTTATTCCTAGAGGCAGTTGCCCACAAGTCCAATCCATTGTTCTTTCTGAAATGCCTCTTGAATCCACCCCTTCCTTTCCATTCCCAAAGCTCCTACAGAATTTCATGACCACAAAAGTTAAAGTTTCTATCTAACAAGCTTTCTACACCCAGTTTCTCAATAACACACCCTGCCCTGACCCCCTCCAACCATCAGCACTGGATTCATCTTCCCCAAACTTCATTCAGATCAAGGCATTTTCCGGTTGAACTTTCCATTTGCCAACATTTCGTTGGAGAATGCAGAGAGAGAAAAGAAAATGGTCTGAGCATTTTAAGAGATGGTTGTGTTTGATCAAAGCATGGAAAAGCAGGGGTCAGCCAAGAAGTAAACTAATCAGCATCGGTGAGTGTTTGTGAAGAATGAAGGTCACTGAAATGATTTCAATTGCAAGAAATTTACCTTGGTCCATTTGAGGGATGATTTTAGAAAAAGGCCGCAGGGTCTTTCTCTGACCAGGAAGAATAAAGATCAGAGGCAAAGGGGCTTCCCTGGTGGCGCAGTGGTTGAGAGTCCGCCTGCCGATGCAGGGGACACGGGTTCGTGCCCCGCTCCGGGAAGATCCCACGTGCCGCGGAGCGGCTGGGCCCATGAGCCATGGCCGCTGAGCCTGCGCATCCGGAGCCTGTTGCTCCGCGACGGGAGAGGCCACAACAGTGAGAGGCCCGTGTACCGCAAAGAAAAGATCAGTGGCAAGGGGTTGGCTGATAGGTACAGGGAGGCTGGTGGAGAAGAACAAAGGTGAGACAAGTGGACTAATGGTTAAACACGTGGTCTCAGGAGCCAGAGTACCTGGGTCTGAATCCCAGTTCTGGATTTACCAGCTATATGGCTTTACTCACCCTCTCTGTGCCTCAGTTTCCTCATCTGTAAAATGGGGATAATAGTAGAACCTTCCTAATAGTAAAGTTGTTTTGTAGGATAATGAGTTAATATGTGTAATCATCTTAGAAGAGTGCCTGGCACAAGGAAGATCTATATAAGGGCTTGTTACATTAAATGTATTGATGGTGGTGTATAAACAAGGTATTTTGGGGTGCTGTCAAAGAATAACAAGGTAGCTGTCTTTTAGCGAGCTCAGAACTGTCAGTGACTACAAGAACCTGCATTTAAAGCCTGACTACATCTTATCAAGGGGCTATGGGCAGGCCAAAGGTAAGCTTTTTATGTCTAAAACTGTCATAGATGATGGAAAGTAAGTGTTTTCCTGAAAACTGAGAGGAAAGACAGAGGAGTAAAATGAGTTCCTGATTGGTGTTTGTGGTTTAGTGGAGGAGGTACTAATTTACACCATTGTACTTTCTTTCAAAATTGCTACATGTACTTTGAAATCAACTTGTTCTTTCTCTCAGGCCACCTCAGTGGAGCCCACACACATCCATTCCCTGGCTTCACTGGGCCCAAGATGCTGCCCTCTGAGCAGGAGAAAAAGACTGACCTTGATATTGGGACCACTAAGTTAAGGCTAATGTCACAAAAGAGGTTTGGTGCAAGCTGGGCTTTGAGAGAAGAAAAGAATCTAGATGGGCAGGGAGAGAAGGATCTAGATGGGCAGGGAGACCAGTATTATCCAGGCGAATTCAGGCCACTGCAGACCAACCTCATGAAATCAGAGCACGTATAGCGAGAAATAAACTCAAATTACCTGATTCATCAGGAATCAAGAAATGTGTCATTACATGGGCTCGTGGAGCACTGCTTATGGAACTCATGGCTCAGAAATCAAGAAATATCTCGTGATGCCAGGCACGTGGGGAGGAGCCAGTGTTGCTTCCCTCTCCTCTGTTCCCCAAACGTAACATGTTTTTACTTCTAGTACTGGGAACAATTGTCACTGAGGATGAGGTGTGCCTCTAAGTCATGGGACACAGAAGGCACGTCTACCAGAGAATCTGGTTTAACATCATTTACAACACGCCACCAATTCATTCAATATGTATTTATTGAGCCCTGCTAAATGCCACGCATTGTTCTTGGCACTGGTGTGCAGCAGTGAACAAAATAACCCTCACTGGGAGGAGAGTAGACACCACCAAAGAATATAAGTGAACTCTATGATTTCATAGATGCCATAAGTGCTATAGAGGAAAATAAAGCACAAGAGGGGTAGAGAGTGCTGGAAGTTTAATATAAAGAAGTAAATATTTATATTTAATATTTATTTAATTTCTTATTTGTAATTTATTATATTTATTGATAATGATCTATAATTATATTTATTAAAATTTATTATGTATTTCTCGAATATATATTTCATATTATATTTAATATAAATAAATATATTAAAACAAACCTACGAACAGTACGGATCACAATGTAAAAGTTGATTGAGGGGCTTCCCTGGTGGCTCAGTGGTTGAGAGTCCGCCTGCCGATGCAGGGGACACGGGTTCATGCCCTGGTCCGGGAAGATCCCACATGCCGCGGAGCGGCTGGGCCCGTGAGCCGTGGCCGCTGAGCCTGCGCGTCCGGAGCCTATGCTCCGCAACGGGAGAGGCCACAACAGTGAGAGGCCCGCGTACCGCAAAAAAAAAAAAAAAAATTCGAGAGTCAGAAAAAGAATAATCACACTCCCCAAATCATCAAGGATAACCATAACCGCGGCAGAAATATAACAAATGTCTACCCTTCCACAAGAGCTCATTTATGTCCTTGAGAACCTTAAATAGATGGATTCCTTGAGAGTGGCAGCTCCTTTCAAAAATTATTTTAAAACTAAAAGTAAAAAGGTGCCCTTTAAACAAGTTATAAAAGTAAGATTAAGTTAGCTTTTCCACACTTCTGGGAAACGTAAAAATGATTTCAGATGATGACTGTCATCACACCGTATGAAAAATAGATTAAGGTTTAGAGAATCATTCAGCTATTACACCCTTCAGGCTGAAAGCCTGTGTAAGTCAAGCATAAACCTCCACCCAGATAAATGTTTCTTCCATGAGCAATTAACTCAAACCCTCTTTAACAATACAATGTACTTTCTACACAGTTCTTTAAAATAGCTCCCAGAGACTTGGATTGTTTTTTCAATTTATTATTTTTTTTAGTGCGCATAAAACTGATAGAATTACTTTCTTTTTTATGTGACACATTTGCTATTTTGAGGTGGTGTGGGGTGTGTGTGTGTGTGTGTGTGTGTGTGTGTAGACGAGAGAGTGATTTTGTTTGTTTCCTGATCATTTTAGTCATCTCATATTGGCACTTGAAAGGCAATGGAAAGAACACTGGACTGGGATCCCAGAGACGTGAGTTTGAATCCAGATCTGAGGATTACTTGCCATATGAATAGTTAAGTCCCCTAATCTTGGCAGGGTTCACCACTGTAAGATTAACGAGTTGTAGTCTTTAAGGTCTTTCAGCTTTCGCGATCCATTATGTAAGATATGGACCCGGAGTATGATTTAAGTTTGAGATTAAGCCAAATGCCCATTATTAAAATCCACGAATGGAGTCTAACATGTATACCTACAAATGTATGTAGGATCTCATATAGACATCCCCTCTAACCCAATGTGACATGCTGTATTTTAGGACTGCCGTCTCTGTTCCTATCAACCTCACCCTTAATTTCATTGGCCCTCGCTGCTTTGCTGGGAATGCAAAATTTTGAAACTGTGCAAACACTTGCTACCATCTTATTTTACTAGTTATCTCTTTGGTGATAAGTTGCCCTAATGACTACAAACCAAGTAGTTGCTATTTTGTATTATTTGTATTAACATCTCTTTCTATAAACTGAGGATTGCCTCCACCCAAGATGTATATTTACTTCCTACTAATGGTATTTTCATATCTCTGCAGTTTTGCTCTCATCTTTCTTTTCCTATCCCTTTTTTTCATCTAAGATCCTTCTGGTACAAGTAACCGAAATCCCCACTCACCCAAAATAAAAAGGAGGGAAGGGATTTATCAGTTTGGATAACTCAACCACAGATGGGCCTCAGTTTGGGGAAAATTAGATTCAGGGCTTATGTGATGTGTGGTCCTCTATCTTTCTCTGTGTGTGTGTGTGTCTGTGTGTGTGTGTGTGTGTCTGTGTGTCTGTGTGTCTGTGTGACTTGTTTCGTTATCTGGTCGACTAGACCCAAGTCATAGGCAGCTCTGGCCATACACCTATCAGCCTTGTGACCAGGAGGAGAGGAGTTCTTTGCTGCCTGCAGTAGTTAAGGAAATCCCTGCAAAGGACCCTGGGTGGCCCTCTGGGTTATGAGTCCGTGTCTGTGGCCAAGGGTGGAGTGCTGTGATTGGCAGCCTTCACCAAACCACATGGTTAAAGGGAAGAAGGATGGTTACTGTCCTGGGCAGAAAAAGAACATAAAAGGCCACCATGTCTTATAAATATAACCAATATTATCTAAAATCTGAAACGTAAAAATGAGTCAAAGGAAAAACAACACATCTAATCTAATCTCCCTACCAAAAGACAACTACTGGTATTGTTTTGGTATTTTTTAAAAAATTTTCTATGCATGTTTTTTTTGTTTTGTTTTTCCACCTGGTTTTATAATTTAAGCTTTTGCTCACATATGGCAATATAACTTGTAGATGGATTGTGAGCTAGTAGGAAAAAATAAATTGTGAAAATATTACAAGAAAATGTGCATGAATATTTTTATAAACCCTGGGGAATGACAGCCATTATAAACAGGATGTCAAGTCAGAGCCATAGCAAAAGGCTGATAAATTTGATCACACACAAAAAAAAAACTTTAAACTTTATGGCAAAAGTACCATTAAAGAGTTTTAAAAGGCAAAAGATCGTTGGTTTTCAACATAAAATCAAGGATTAATATACAGCCAAGTACAAACAATTCAGTTTCATTAAAACAATTAAGTATAATATTCACCTACCAGACTGGTAGAAATGTTAAAGCTTTGATAATATTCAGTGTGACTGACAGTATGGAGAAATGGGGCCTCATGGATACTGTTGCAGTATTTACCATAATTCTAAAATGCACTTACCATTGGAAACCAGTGATTTCACTTCTAGCTGTGGACCCTAGAGAAATATTGGTACATGAGCACAAAGGAGCACAGAGGGGGTCCTTGTTACGGCACTGGTTTTAATAGAATATTGAAAGCAGCGTAAATATGCATCAAAAGGAGAAGGGTTTAAAAAGAAGCCTTTGACAACAAGGGAACCACTATGCAGCAGCTAAAAAAAGTGAGGGAGGTCTCTCTGTACTAAAAGGGAAGAGGCTCAAAGTTTTAAATGGAAAAGGCAAGATGTAAAATTATATTTATACATGATCTCATTTGTGTTTAAAGCAAAATCCCACAGAGTATAATGTACACTCTACATAATGTGATTTCAGATGGAAAAGTAGATAGATAGATGGGAAAGTGACTGAAAGTTACCTCCCAGCCCTGGGAGAGGTGAACGGGACTGAGGGAAGAGGTAAAGGAGGCCTCCTACTTTCTGTATTTTTGGATTTTTTATAAACTTGAATTTGTGTTCAGATATTATATAGGTCACTTTAAAATAAAGAATAAAAACTCTTCATAGCATAATTTTTACTACAGAATATTCTGTCCAGCTGTTGTGCTATGATTTCACCATGTCTTGCTATTTTCAACAGGGCACTGCCAACTTTTGTACAGAAAACATTATACATCTTCTGGATTCCTTCCTTAGGATCAGAGCCAGAAGTGGAATCAGTGGTCCCAGGGTGTGCACATTTTCTTGATACATTTCACTAGATGGCTTTCCAAAGGAGTTACCACAATTGACATTCTGACAACCATGGGAAAGTGGCCGATTTTCTGCACTCTCCCTTGCTTTGATCATATCATATCTCATTCTTTCCATCTTTCCCTCTCTTTGCTACTTTGATAAATGTTCCATCAAATCTCATTTTGGTTTAATTTCTTCCTTTGATCATTAACAAAGTATTTCCCCATGTGTTCAAGTTTTATTTCCTCTTCTGCAAATTCTTTTCTTATCCTTTGCCCATATTCCTATAAGAGTCTGGGTTTTCCGCTCCACTGGTATAAGTGCTCCACATTAAAAGTCCTCTCGTCATAGTTTTTGCAGATACTTCCCTAGCTTTGCTCTTTCTCTTTAAATTTCTTCATGTTTTCTTCCCCAAAGCTTTAGATGTATCTATGGGCCTTTCTTTTTCCTTCTTTGCTGATTTTATTTACAAATTCCTATCACTGTTTTCCCCTGAGGTTTGTACTAATAACCTCTGCTAGACTTCATCCTTTGTCATTTTCCTTCAATTCTTTTAATTTATTTATTTATTTTTGCTGCAAGTCTTCATTTCAATTTTGTCTATATGTTATCCAACATACTAACTTCCTTATACTACAGAATGTGCTAATTGATTATTCTTAAAATTAAGATTTCAAATTTGATTCTCATTTACTTAGTATTGATTACATGCCTTCCTGTCTGTATTTTAAGTTAATAACTCTTGCTTAATCCTTCTTTTTTTTTTTTTTTGCGGTACGTGGGCCTCTCACTGTTGTGGCCTCTCCCATTGCGGAGCACAGGCTCCGGATGCGCAGGCTCAGTGGCCATGGCTCACGGACCCAGCCGCTCCGCGGCATGTGGGGTCTTCCCGGGCCAGGGCACGAACCCGTGTTCCCTGCATCGGCAGGCGGACTCTCAACCACTGCGCCACCAGGGAAACCCAATCCTTCATTTTAATAGAAATATTTTTAAGTTTAAATAATTATCATCCAAACAATAATATCTCTAATAAGTAATGTTTTTTAAAATACTAAACTTAACCTCTTTAAAGTATTTAACATGAATATAAATGTGAGCATACAAATGGTTCATCTGCTAGCACATTCTATAAAAATGGAATTGGTTTATATCTGCGCTGTCCAATATGGTAGCCACTAGCCACATGTAGCTATGGAGCACTTGAAATGTGGCTAGTACAAATAAGAACTAAATTTTAAATTGCATTTAATTTTCATTAAGTTTAAATAGCCACATGTAGCTAGTGGCTATGGGGTTGGATAGTGCAGGCTCAGACCTTTCAAGGGTCATTTTCTACTTTACAGATCCATTTTTAGGTGAATGTGACTGAGCTAATGAAGGAAACAAATTACGCTCATGAAACTTTGCTGCAAGTCTAAAATCCAAACTGTGTTTTCTCATCTACTTACCTAATTTTAAAAAGCTAATGTTTTGGGCTTCCCTGGTGGCGCAGTGGTTGAGAGTCCGCCTGCCAATGCAGGGGACACGGGTTCGTGCCCTTGTCCGGGAGGATCCCACATGCCACGGAGCGGCTGGACCCGTGAGCCATGGCCGCTGAGCCTGCCTGTCCGGAGCCTGTGCTCTGCAGCGGGAGAGGCCACAACAGTGAGAGGCCCGCGTACCACAAGAAAAGAAAAGGAAAAAAAAACCTAATGTTTTTGAACTGTTAGCTTATATTTAACAATTCTCATTTATTACCTTCATCAGGCTTCCAATTAGGCTATTTTCAGGTTGAAGGGTGGTGAGCTATCAAAAGCACCTAATGTATCCCCACTGCTTCCAGAATTATTTTTATCTACACCATTTTAGTTCCTATGTTTGTTATTTTATTCTCAAGCTATTCCAAGGAAAGAAGTACCTGAATTAACCCCAGTAACCTATTATAAGAGTCTTGAAAGCCATAAAATATAATGAGACATTAACACGTGTTGATATAAATGCCCCTGGGATTTCTTAAAAGCTAGTTGTAAATTTCTTTTTGTTGTTGGTAATATCATGCCTGTTAATACGAAAAATAAAAGACAGAATTTTGCAAACTGTCTAAAAATTCCTAGGTGCTCTATACCCTCAATACTAGGTCTAGAATTTTCCCTAAACCAGTGTAGATATAGAGACTGTCCATCTGGCCCACATGCCTGGAGTGAAGGAGGGCAGGGGGTGGGGAGTATCAGCCTTTATCGTCTTCAATTTCTTTCATTAGGGATGCAGAGATTACTTGCAAGTTTTTTCTGTCATTTCTTTAAAAGCGATGGCAAAACTTCTTGTCCCACCACCTTCTATATATAAACCCCGCTATCCGCATGCCCCCAGTAACTTCATCCTTACCTAGTCACAGCCAGTAACTGCCACTTGATATGTTACTTCCACACGACAAAGCTGATTCCAAGACCTTTGGCCTAAACTGAAATTTCAAACAAAACCTGGCATAAATACTGTTGTTTCTTGCTCCTTTCCAGAAGTTAAGGGAAGGGAAGAGAAGAAAAATGAAGAGAAACAGAAAAGGAAGGAGAAAAAAGAGGCAGGGACAAGAAGGGTGAGCAGCAAAAACTATGAGAATAGTCTTGGATCTTTGGTAATTTACTATGTTATATATAAAAACCCACACGTAAAAGTTTTTCTTCTATTTAGCCTAAGTGTGTCCTTCAGAAAATTAGGGCTAATTTCCCTTATTCAATTCTCACTGAAAAGAAAAAACTGCTAGTTGGGACCTTGGATATAAAAATAATGATCATGGGCTTCCCTGGTGGCGCAGTGGTTGAGAGTCCGCCTGCCGATGCAGGGGACGCGGGTTCGTGTCCCGGTCTGGGAGGATCCCACGTGCCACGGAGCGGCTGGACCCGTGAGCCATGGCCGCTGAGCCTGCGCGTCCGGAACCTGTGCTCTGCAACGGGAGAGGCCACAGCAGTGAGAGGCCCGTGTACCGCAAAAAAAATAAAAATAAAAATAATGATCTTTACTAGTTTTAAAATCTTTCCCTATGGGTTTTCAATACAGAGTTTCAGTCATGATGCCATAGTCATTTCACCCAAGTTGTTTCATGAGGTTTTTTTTTTTTCACTACTTCTATATTATTCTGTTAGTGATACTGTTTTCTTGTTAGCTTTAAATACCTCTCTCCCATTCTCACTTCATGTTCAATTTCTTGTTCTCAATGACCTCTGTATTCCTTTTAATACCTTGAAAATCATCACTCATTCCCTATCTTCTAGAATCTAAAATCAGATATCACCCTGGGTATATGAGCTGTCACCTTTTAGAAGAGCATTTAGCTTGTGTTACTTAGGACTGTAGATATTCCTGGCCGGGATTAGCTACATAATTTGCGGAGCCTAATGAAAGATACATATGCAGGGCTCCTTGCTCAAAATGACCATAAATTTCAAGACAGACAGCAGAGCACTAAACCAAACGTGGCATCTTCTAAGCATGGGGCCCTGGGTGACAGTCGGCAAGTGCATGAAGTGAGCCCCATTTCCAGGTTAGTCCTGTGACACTGGGAGGGGTGGGTACAATACACTTATGGTTTCTTCCACTTCCTGTTCTCCAGTTTCTTCTCTTTCCTTGGCGAAGGAGAATTCTGCGTTAGGAACTGAGAGCTATCTTGTGCTTGGGCCTGTGGGAGATTCAGAACCTACCTGTTCTAGGAGGACTTGGGAGCTTGTTGGGGACACTGAAGAATTTTTGAGCAGAGGAGGAATGCAGTTCAATGTGCATGTTAGGAGGGTTATTCCGGCAGCAGCCCAGAACATAAACTGGAAGGGAATGGTCGTAGAGGCAGGGAGTTCTTCCTTAGTCCAGTGAGAAACAAAGACAGTTGGAACTAAAGCTGCAACACGGGTAAAGCGAGGAGAGGGTAGCTTTAAGAAATATGCAAAACAGAAATCAACAAAACCTCTTGACCAATAGGATTGGTCAACACGGGAGAAGAAGGAACAAAGAAAAATTGTTTGTTTCCAACGCATGGGACTAGGTTGAGCCTAGTGAGAGTCACAGTGGGTAGGGGAGCAGAGGGAAGCAGGCTTAGTGGGGAAGATAGTACCATTTGGGGAAATGTTGAGTTTGAGGTGCTCATGGGCATCCAGGGCAAGTTGTGTGATCATGTTTTGGGTATATTGACTTAGGAGCTTTGCTGATCCTTGGCCAATTTGCCATTGGATCCATTCCTCACTCTTCCCCCAATTTGCTCTTTATTGTAGGTTGTCAATCTCTGCAAGCTGTTTCTCTCAGACACTCTTTGCAGGGGCTGCTAACTGGGTTTAGCCAAAGAGAGGCATTGATGGGAGATTAGAGAGAAGGCAGAAGCCAGGAAATGCCTCCCCCGTCTCTGCTCTAGAGGTGTCCTCCCGCTGGGCTCGTCTCCTCCAAGGCTCCAGTTGCCCCACATAGACCAGCGGCTCCAGTTTTCACCAGATCACTAGAACCATTGACCACGGTATGGCCCCACCTCTTCCTGTCATCCCTCAAGCCTAGGGGATAGCAGCTTCCAGTCACTACTTTCTGGGTTGTCTCAACAACTCTTGTTTGTTTGCTCAGCTCTTCCATCACCAGGGGGGATGAAATTCCTTATATATTAAAATTTAGAGTGTTTTCTCTTTCCCTGCTTGCATCCTGCCTGGTACAGGACTCATTAGCATATGTAGATGTTTGCTAATGTAATTGAACATGTTTTGTGATGGCAGATGAGGACTGAAAATTGCCAATTGAGTTTGGTAACAAGTTGGTGATATTAACAAGAGCATTTTTCAGGGGACTCCTAAAAATGAAAGTCAGATTGCAGTGGATTTAAAAAATGGCTGAGAATTAAGGAAGTAATTAGTGTACATTTCAGGTTTTTATTGTTTTCTAGAAATTTAACTCTTAAAGGAAGGAGGGAAGGAGATAGGATAAAGAGGATTTTTTGAAGATGAGAAAGACTTGGATATGATTAGAATAAAATAGAAAAGAAATAGGAATTAAGAGGAGTAACTGAAGACAAAAGACCCTAAGAGCCCAGTGGATAAACTGACTGCATTAGTAGAGGGTTAATTATTTGTCTCATACGAGAGAAAGAACCTCAAGAATGATATAGATTGCAGATATTTTTGTAAGTAGGAGGCCAGATAAGAAGTTGATTTAGTTCAAACCCAAGGGCTTCTATTTTCTCTGTGCTGGTGGGTTTCCAAAGAGTGGTGGAAATCAGCACTGGTCCCTCAGGAGAATGGGAGAAATAGCAGATACAGGTCAGGGTCAAATCATGGCATGAGGAAGCAGCAGCTGAAATTGGCTCCCACAAATGGTGTTTCCACTGTTGAACTGTGGGAAGTTCTCCAGTTTCTCTCAGAGCTGGTGTAAGAGTGAAGAAGGCAAACACATTTGACATGTGCTGTGGTTCTCCATTGACCAGCAGCATTACCCGGAAACCTCTTAGACGCAAAATCTTAAGCTATGCCCTAAACCTAATGAATCAGAAAATCTGGGGGCAGGGTTTAAGAAGCCCCCCAGGTGATTCTGATACACTCTAAGGTTTGAGAACCACTGCCTAGACCATGGCCACCACGGTGTGATCTGCAGACAAGCAACTAATTTGAAATGCAGAATCTTAACCTTCCTGCCCCCAGAATCAGAATCTGGGTTTTAACAAGATCCCCAGGTAGTTTGTAAGCACGTTTCGTTAAGAAGCACTGAACTTGGAAGTTTATGCTCTCGAGGGGTATTTATAGATTAGCCAGTGGAGTTTAAATTAAGGGGTGACTTTTAATGGAGTAATTTCAGGTTCAGTTTAGATGGCAGGGGACATGTCACATTGGGAGGCTAAGAACCCTGCCTGACACCATATACCCACACATTTCAAATGACACCACATAGTACACATTCTGTCTCCTTCCATGGATTACACGAGACCAAGATTTGAAAATATGAAACCAAATCGAACCAAATGCAGCCATGAAGGCCAATCCTTTAAAAAAGGCTATTGAGTGTCTCCTGTGTGTGCCAAGGTCTTTGCTGGACTCTGAGATGCCCAGACCATTACCCAGTTACTGTACTCAGGAGCTCCTGGTCTAACGGAGGACACAGCCACGGGATCACATTAGTACAGTGCCTCTGGTAAAGACATAAGCATGGTCTACAAGGGTATTTGGGGATGATGGAGAAGGAGGAAGCCAGTCTGGGCAGGGTAGGTCAGAGAAGGCTTGTGGAATGAGGTCCTGCTGAAGCCAAGTGTTACAAGGTGAGTGGGGATCCACCAGATGATGAAGTGGCAGGAAGGACATTCCAGGGAGAGGCAGCATGGAGGCAGAGGCACAGGGGCAGCACAGAAAATTCAGGAACTCCACCCAGGGGATGGGAATACATGTTTGGCAATGCCAGGACACATCTCATTAAAATAACAATTCTTTTTGATGTTTCCCCTCCAAAGTCTATGTCGTCTTACTTTTGAGCACAACTCTTTCTGTGCAGGTTTGTGGCTCAGCTGCCCGATGGAAGCCTTCAGCAGTGGCAGCGGCACTGCCATCATTCACTTCACACAAGGACCAACGGTCCAGAGCGGGGAAATCAAGACGTGTTAGATGGTCTGCGGAGGAACCCCTCCATTGCCACATCCTCTCCTCTTCTCAATCCGGGAACCATGATTTCAGTGCCACAGAGAAATGTGAATACTCATATTTGGAAACATTTGACAATCTCTTTTCTCCACTCAGTGTGGCTAAGGGCACCCTGATGTGTACCCAGGTGAGGGAAAGGGTTTCACATAGCAGCCAAATGGTCTTAAGTACAGAAAACAAAGTACGCTTCTCTCCTATCCAAGAACCTCCGATAATTTCCCATCAGACTCAGAAGAAATAGAAACATCCTTGAAAGGCCTAGAACACCCTGTAGAATCCCACCTCTCACTCACCTGCTCTCCTCTCCTTCCCTTCTGTCCACAGAACCTTCTCAGTCTTTCTTGATCACACCAGACTCATGTTCATGTCAGGCTGTCCACTCTTCTAGTCCCTTCTGCCAGAGTGCCCTTCCTTCAGATCTTAGCTTGGCTACTGGCTCCTGCACTCCACTCAGGCGTCTGCTCAAATGTCATGTCCTTAAAGAGACCTTTCCTCACCCCCCTGCTAAAACCGCCCTCCAAATCTGATGCTTTTTTTTTCTTTAGAGCACTTATTACCAGCAGCTAGAAGACAAGCTCCGTGAGGTTAAGACATCATCAATCTTGCTAGAATAGCACCTAGCATTTGTAGATGCTCAAACATTTCTTTCCTGAATTTAAAGTCATACTCGACTCTTCCACCTCCATCCCTAGAAGAACGATTATCCAATCTAGTGAGCTGACAAACTGATTTTTGCATCTTTTTGTGGTAAGCTTCAGTGGTTCTCAAACTTCAGCCGTGCCTCAGAAGCACCCGGAGCGTTTATTAAAACACAGGTTCAAACAAACATAATGGGTTAGTAATAAGTAGGAGTTGAGATTAGTAAAACCAGTACTTAATTATACTTGGAACTTTGTATATCTTTGAATCTCCATATAAAGTATGAACTGTGATTTAATGCTTGAGTTTTCTTTAAAATAAAATTTTTTTTATTTTTTTAAATTTATTTTATTTTATTTATTTTTTTTTTGCGGTACGCGGGCCTCTCACTGCTGTGGCCTCTCCCGTTGCGGAGCACAGGCTCCGGACGCGCAGGCTCAGTGGCCATGGCTCACGGGCCCAGCCGCTCTGCGGCATGTGGGATCTGCCCAGACCGGGGCACGAACCCATGTCCCCCGCATCTGCAGGCGAACTCTCAACCACTGCGCCACCAGGGAAGGAAATGAAAAAAAAACCCCACAGGTTAATGGCACACAGCCTCAAAGTCTCTGATTCCGCAGATGGGGGTGGTGCTGATACAGGTACCACAGTTTCAGAACATAAGAGACATCTGCGCCAAACATCCCCTCCAGCGGTGTCCCTCCTTCTCACCTGTCTCTCCCAACCCCACTACCCTTTCTGCAATTGCCAGTAGCATCACAGAAAGCCAGGAGGATTTGTGCCTGGGCTCTGCTCCTCGATAGAAGGGCATCTTTGTGATACGAAGCCCAAGGCCTCCACTTCTCACTCTCCGGGTTTTGCGCTGTAGTCAGATTCTGAAAGAAGTCTGTGGGACAAAAAAAAATACTTGTAGAAAATTATGCATTCTAATTATGTCAAAATTTGTAAAGGGAATGCTTTTCACCCTCACACCCTGTCAGGCTTTAAGCCAGTGCTTTCTGTGCCTTGTAGAATATGTCAGGGTCACCAGCACTTAAAGGCTGTGGTTGGCCATAGGCAATCAAACAGGGCTCTGCGGTGGAGATTACAAGTCTAGGCATTGACTGGTTGTTTAACTTCTGACCCGTGCTATTCAGAGGGAACAGGAAAGAGATTCAGTTCTTGAGCTGCAGCAAATAGACTTCTTATTTGTTCCAATAGGTAATGGGGGTGGTGGTGAAGGGGAGAAGTTTCTGAAAGCCACCTCATTTTTTTTTTTTTTTTAGAAGATGTTGGGGGTAGGAGTTTAGTAATTTATTTATTTATTTTTGCTGTGTTGGGTCTTCGTTTCTGTGCGAGGGCTTTCTCTAGTTGTGGCAAGCAGGGACCACTCTTGATCGCGGTGCGCGGGCCTCTGACTATCGCGGCCTCTCTTGTTACGGAGCACAGGCTCCAGACGCACAGGCTCAGTAGTTGTGGCTCACCGGCCTAGTTGCTCCGTGGCATATGGGATCCTCCCAGAAAAGGGCTCGAACCCGTGTCCCCTGCATTAGCAGGCAGATTCTCAACCACTGCACCACCAGGGAAGCCCAAGACACCTCATTTTAAAGATGTATGCTATGGTCTGAATGTTCATGTCCTTCCCAAAGTTTATATGTTGAAACCTAACCCCCAAGGGGATGGTATTAGGAGGTGGGGGCTTTGGGAGGTGAATAGGTCATGAGGGCAGGCTCCTCATGAATGGGATTAGTGCCCTAATAAAAGAGGGCTGAGAGAGCTCCTTCACCCTTCCTACTATGTGAGGTTGCAATGAGAAGACCTCTGTCTATGAGGAAGTGGGTCCTCAGCAGACACTGAATTTGCCAGTGTCATGATCTTGTGCTTTCCAGCTTGCAGAACTGTGAAAAGCAAATGTTTGCCATTTGTAAGCCACCCAATCTATGGTACTTTGTTGTAGAAACCCAAACAGACTAAGACTGTGTGTGTGTGTGTGTGTGTGTGTGTGTGTGTGTGTGTGTGTGTGTGTGTGTGTTAGCTTCCATTTAGATGGATCATTCTAGTACACTTCTGGTCCTATAAGAGACTTCTATGTTTCTTCCCCACCCCAACCTTTTTCATGCACATTAAAAGTCGATTGATAATTCTGAACCCCATTTTCCTTCTGCTTTCTCCCTTGATATTCTCCTACTGCTCAGAGCAAAATTATTGAAGCTCTCTCTGAGAATACAATGATCTTGGGGGTATGCTCCATTCAACAGTTATCATCCAATAATCCCCTAGCCAGAATTTATCTGTGATGGGTTACACACACTCTTAGCAGGTCTTTGACTTCAGGAGAGAAAAGTTTTGTGAAAATGGTGGGGAGGTGGGATCAGAGAAGGTCTAGGGTAAAAAGAGTGGCAGACAAGGGACCCTTGTGACAGAATTGTTCTGAATCTTGACTGTTGTGGTGATCATACAAATCTACACATATGACAGAATTGCATAGAACTAACTACACACACACACACACACACACACACAACTGCATGTAAAACTGGTAAGATCTGAATAAGGTGTATTGTATCAATGATGATATCCTGGTTGTAATATTATACTATTGTACTAGATGCTACCATTGGGGGAAACTGGGTGAAGGGTACACAGGGTCTCTCTGTGTGATTTCTTACAACTGCATGTGAATCTACAATGATCTCAAAATAAGCATTTAAAAAAGAAGTGCTACAGAGAGGAAAGGTCTGGTTGATGTCAGAATGCAGAGTCCTGGGCAGCTGGGGCATCGAAAGGGCAGTAGGAGCCTAGAGAAAAAGAGAGGACCCAGATCTAAAGGGAAGAGGGGCACAGACATGATGGGACATGTTCCTAAGGAAAACTTCATTCTCCTCCTGTCCTTAAATTATACTACAAGGAAAATATAGTCTAGCACCAAGCCATAATTTCTAGAATGATCACCCATCAGATGCTGAAGATAGTAATAATAGCTGACACTTACTGAGTGTTGCCAGGTGTCAGTTTCATGAGTTATCTCACTTGATCCTCTCAGTGGTCCTATGAGATTGGTACTATTATCACATCCACATTACAGATGAGAAAATTAAGGCACTGGCAGAGCCAGGCAGAGCTAGGATCTGTCTGATTTCAGCAGCAGCATCACCAACAATAAGTGGGTGCTCATACGTGCCAGGTATACTGCCCTAAATGCTTTTTTCTTCATGCGGAAGAATGTGCCTATCATCATATCATTATCTGTGGAAAAGTCTCCATTATACATTGGCATCAAATAAACACATTCATTTTTTGTGCGCTTTCTAAGTGCCAGCCACTTTACATAAATTATTCTGTTAAACCTTCCCAGCAAGTCTGGATGTATTATCTTCACTTTATTGATAAGAAAATGGAGGTGAAGTCTTGTCCAAAATCACACAACCAGCAGGTGCAGAAGCAGCAGCAGCCCTTGGGTGGGCAGACTACAGAGCTACCGTTCAGCCTCTGAGCTCTACTGCGTCCAACCCAGAAACTCCAAACTCACAATCATTTAATTGCCCCCAAAGCTAAATGCTTTTCAGTCTCCTGGTGTCCACTGAGTAGGCATGAATCTGTTTTATTTTGCCTGCTGTGTAACAGATACAGATCTTGCATATTCATTTTGCAAAGCACTCTCTGGGAACTTTCTTTGCTATGTTACTCTATTCACTACTCAAGGCTCAGACAAGTTATTGAACCATGTAAGTAAAAAGAACCTGTGGCTTGAGCACACAGCGGCAAACACGATTTAATGTTTAATAAGCATCATCATGATGATGGCAATGACATTCTGCTTTGAAGGGTTGCAGGAAGCAATCAACATCTCAAAACTATAAGCCATCAACTCCTTCAGTTTTCTCTCACCTGTGTCACTGCAGAGCACCTGATGGAGTATGGAGGTCTTAACTGGGTATCTATCAGTCCCTTCCTTTCCCCTCCCCTCCCCCGCCCCAGTGAAGAGGACACATTCTGCTACTCTATCGCCCTATAATCACAGAGACTGTGCACACGGAGTTAGAAGGATTTGCCAGGGAAATTGCTTGCAGGCGTTAACCAAATACACTCACAGCACCTTGCCGCGGGCCCGGGGTGACAACGTGGCTTCCTCGCGAGTCGCTGGCCGCACACTTTCACTTTTCTCCTGGGGCGCCCGCCCACTCCGAGCTACTCCACGTCCTGGTTTTCCCCGGGCTCCCTACCCGGCAACGGCTGCCTGTAAACACGCGGGGTTGCAAGCAGGGGTGCCTCGATTGGAGGAGCCCAGCCCGGCCTCCCCTCCGCCGGCTGCCGAGCTGTCAGTTACACGTACAGTGTGAGCTACATTTTGGCGCCACAGCTGGGAGTGAGGCTTTTGTTCCATAACAAAAACAAGTGCCTGAATGGCAGGGCTGCCAGCGCCCAGCCCGACGAGGCAGGCATAAAGGAACCGCCTGGCGAATGTTCGTGACCTGTCATTAGAGACAGCCCCTCTCGCTTCCGAACGATCACGGGGAGGCAATGTGGCAAATTATGTGCGTACCCGCCACGACCTTGCTCAAGCCTCCAGGGTGAATATAGAGCACCAGGCTGTAATAAGCGGCCTGTGAGCTCAGGTGGAAAAGCACCTGGGTGGTAACCAACGGAGTCCTTTCCTGCGCTTTCTGCCTCTTCTGTCCATGAACTTGTTTCCCCTCTGCGATTGAAAGGCTGGCCTTCTGGCTGAAACAAGTTAAATGATGGATTCATTTATGCTAGGAAGAAAAGCTAGGCATTGAATGTCGTAACGCTGTTCACCCGATCTGTGCCCTCTTGTTATAAATATAGACAGACAGTCTCTACTATATGATGTGTTTGCTTTTTGCTAAGTTCGAACACATCCATATCCAAATTGTTACCTACTTTGGGAAAATTCCTGTGTGAAACTCTGAATCATAAACCAGATAGATTAGGGGTGACTATTCTCATTGCAGAAAAGATTCTTCAAGTTCCAAAAGCATTTAGTAAGACTTGAGGATTCCATCCCCCAACCACTCCCAATCTGGGGTGGGTGGGTGGTGTGCAGCTGGGCAGTGGGGTGAGCTCCACCTCAATGAGCCCTGCGGCTATTTAAAGTGTTACAATTGGGGGAGGGGAAGGGTAAGCTGGGACAAAGTGAGAGAGTGGCATGGACCTATATACACTACCAAATGTAAACTAGATAGCTAGTGGGAAGCAGCCGCATCGCTCGGGGAGATCAGCTCGGTGCTTTGTGACCACCTAGAGGGGTGGGATAGGGAGGGTGGGAGGGAGATGCAAGAGGGAGCAGATATGGGGATATATGTATATGTATAGCTGATTCACTTTCTTATAAAGCAGAAACTAACACACCATTGTAACGCAATTATACTCCAATAAAGATGTTAAAAAAAATAAAGTGTTACAATTAAAAATTTATTTCTTCAGCTGTAGACTCGGTCTTGTTGGAATGAAGATGTTTTCGAGGACATTATGAGGTTAAAAGGTAGTCACTTACACCTCAGTGTGAATGAGTTTAATCACTTCTTCCTTGAGAGCAGGTTCTCAAGAAGGAGAGAAACTAGTTGCAGCTGGGTTCCTGAAAAGAGAGACAGAGGAAGAATATGAGTGGCAATGGAGGCAGAAAAAGAGAGTTTGGGTGCCTTAGAACATAGATATTTATTGCTTCATAATTCTGGGAAAAGTCAGCGTTTTAGAGGGAGCAGTTTTTTTGTCTTGTTTTGTTTTTGCAGTGCGGTCCCAAAGAACTTTCTGTGACAGTGGAAATGTCCTAGATCCACACTGTTCCAAAACGGTAGCCACTAGCCACATGTGGTTATTCAGCACTGAAATGTGGTTAGTGTGACTGAGGAACTGAATTTAATAGCCATGTGTGTAGCCATGGAACTAACAGCTGTCAACAGCCACAAGACTGAGCTTGGGGGTGGCTTCTCTGCCATGAGAGCCGTGAAATGACTGCAGCCTTGTGAGCCCCGGAGCTAGAGACACCCTGAATTCCTGACCCCCAGAAAATAGATAAGACATGTGTGTTGTCTTAAGTCACTACATTTTGAGGAAATCTGTTACACAGCAATGAAATTTGATTGTAATATGGTCAGGCCCATTTAAAATACATTTGTTCTAGTTAGGGCATCCCTAGGTCCAGAGAAACCTCCAAATATCAACGTCTGACGCAATAAAAGTTCCATTCTTTTAACAGTCCAATGTGGGCAGTCTTCTGATGGTGATTCAGGGCCTCAGCCCCTTTTTGCTTTCGGCTCTGCCGTCTTTAACTTACGGCTGTTCAGGTCGCCAGCCAGGTGAAAACTGCAGAGCGGAGCCATGGGCTAGCTGTTTTGGTAGGGGAACAGACCTGGAGGTGGCGCCTCTCATTTCTGCCCGCATTCTACTTGGCCAGACCTCAGTAAAACGATCCCAGCGAACTGTCAGTCAGACTGAGAAATGTAGCCTGACTCTGCGTGTGTCCAGGGTGTAGGGGAGGCAGGTTTGGGGGCCGCTGACACATTGTGCCACAACACACTCTCCTTTTGGGAGGTAAGCTCCTTGACAAAAACGGACCTTTTGGTGCCTTGCCAAACCCCAGGGTCACAGAGACAAGGCTGTCTTCACAAATAGTGATGGTGATGAGAGAATGGGAAAGAGACTGACAGTGCTCCCCATCCCAAGAGGGGCATTCACCAAAACTGTCAGAACGTTCTAGTCCTATAAGGGTCTATGACTCAGCCCAAAGTTAACCAAATCAAAATTGTTTATAGGAAAGCCTGGGCACAGTTCTGGAAATGACTATGGAAGAATCAGGAAAAGATGTCTGTGCTTGTTCAAAGGGGACTTGGGATCTATAGGGTGGGGGCTGGGATGGAATTCCATGAGCCGAGGCATCCCTTAGATGTGATTCCAAAGGTACCGACAAATCTACCATTGCTTCTGAGGCCAACTTGGATTTTCTGGTTGCTGCCCCCAATGTCACCATCTGTCCTAGGGTCTGTAGACAAATGAAAGAAAAGATTGGTTTGATGGATTTTCATTGTTTTAAATTGAGGAGGTATCACTCATACATTGATACTTTTAAAAATGTCACTCCTCCTTTCATCTCTCTGGGCCCTGCCATCCACCTCCCTTCACCCTAACCTGTTTGTTCCCAACAAATGAGTCAGTGAAGATGGGAATGTTCATTTAACTGAGTATGTATCTGCCAACATTAAAAAAAAGTTTTGCCGACCTGAAGGAGTCACATAACCAACAGAGAAAGGAAGGAAGGAAGGGAAGGAAAAGAAAGAAAAAAAGAAAGAATAAAAGAAAAGAGAAGAACGTTGGGAGCATATCCAAAGACAGATTTCCTTGGAGTGGAGTGAATGTAGCTCAAGCTTCAGCGCCCCTCACTGATCAGTGCCCCTTCCGAGGCTGCATGCTCTCCTCCAGAGAGAAGCAAAAGAAGCAGTAGCTCTAGCACATGCCTGAGGACAAGAGTGCTGCCCTAGCCTGGGCTTCCCCTCTATATACATAATTTTTAACAGCTTTACTAAGATATTATACACATAACATAAAACACATCCATTTAAACTGTACAATTCAGTGTCTTTTAGTATATGCAGAGCTGTGCAACCAACACCATAATCTAATTTTAGTACATTTCATCATCCCGAAAAAGAAACCCAGGATCCATTAGCGGTCTCTCCCCATTCCCACTCTCACACCCTTAACTCAGGCAACCACTGATCTACTTTCTCTTTCTATAGATTTGCCCATTCTGGACATTTCATATAAAGGGAATCATATAACATGTGCTTTTTTGTGACTGGCTTCTTTCGTTTAACATAAAGTTTTCAAGGTTCACCTATGTTGCAATAGGTACCAGAACTTTATCTCTTTTTACTGCCAAGTAATAGTCCATGGTATGGATAGACCACGTTTTCTTTATCCAGTCATCAATTGATGGGTATTTGTGTTGATTGTATAATCACTTTTGTGTCTATTTTGTATGTGCCCTACTGGTGGTCCAAGAGTTGTGGGTAGGGTTGACAGACTGCCAGCACTACCTTCATATCCACCTGGCCTCTTGTGACACCTTGCCTCTGGCAGTTGTCAGGGAGCATTTGGACTTCAATTTTGAGCCTTGGAGAAGGGTCTGAGACTGAGGCTGCGCTGCGCCCAGGGTACTTTAAGACCCAGGCTTCCAGGTGTCTTCCCTCAACCCCAGGACCAGCCCAATGTGGGTAGGAATATGAGGAAGAGGTGAAAGGACCTGACCAAACCTAACCAGCTGCTAGGGTACTAGTTGCAGGAGCCATGCCAACTATGATCAAAGAGCTGGAGTTCTCTGAGGGCTTGCTGTAGCAAGAAGCCCTGCCTGAACAAGAAACTGGAGGAAGTTATAAATGTGGCATTCCGCGTAGCTGCAAGAAATTGTTCTAAACTGTCAATCTTTTTTAAAGTTTGATCAACTATGCTAAAAGAAAGACTGGACTATCCTTCTAATTTTTCAATAGAAACACATTACAAACTTGTTTTCATATGAAGAAATAATAAAAGAGTATACAGAGAGAAGTGGTGGTGTCAGTGAAAGTGGAAAAGAATGTCAATATTCTTCTTCTCCATAAAAACAAAGAAAAACCTGGGGGCTTCCCTGGTGGCGCAGTGGTTAAACATCTGCCTGCCAATGCAGGGGACACAGGTTCGTGCCCCAGTCTGGGAAGATCCCACATGCTGTGGAGTGCCTGGGCCCATGAGCCATGGCCGCTCAGCCTGCGCGTCCGGAGCCTGTGCTCTGCAACGGGAGAGGCCACAACAGTGAGAGGCCCGTGTACTGCAAAAAGAAAAAAAAAAAGAAAAACCTGGCAAAAATTGTCAGAATCAACTTTTCCGCAACCCTGGAAATTAACTAAGGGCTTGCAGTAATCAGGAAGTGCTTATTCAAGGAAAGTGGCGAATCTCAGTAGGAACAGTGAGCTTTGTGGCATTTTATTCTAGCCTGGGACCTTCCCCACACCCCAGCTCAGAGGTAGCCTTGAAAAAACAGCCCATATTTTCAGTACTGGAGGGACAGAATGGACATTATTTGCAAAGAATTGTAATTATTTCCTTTTTATCTGGTGGCTCCATGGAAGACCAGCTCAAAACACTTGTCATTATTTGCCCTGATTTGGAACTGGCCCAGTTCAAAAGCTACTGGGAGGGAGTGGGGCATTTAGTCCAAAGCATTTAAAGGCAAATGTTTTAGCTGCTGCTGCCTGAGGCTATAGATAACAGTTGGCATAAACCACAAAGCTTGGGAGAAAAGACTGGGAAATGAGATGTCCATAAAGGCTTTGAAAAGCTCACACATATTCCTGGGAACCTAGAATGCCCTGGGTGCTCAGGAACAACATGAGAAGGCTTTAGGATCTGACCTCTGGCTGACCTTGAGGTTCTACACTAGAGAAAGTGAAGGCTAAGGCAGAGTTGTAAACTACCAGGCTGAGTGATGAAGGCATGCCAACCACACACACAGAGCCCCTTGGCCAAAAACTTGAAATATTTTTGGTATGAGTTATTTAAGGAAATATCTGTTTAATCATTAGCTGACTACCAATCTAGCAGAACAGTGACTTCAGTGGCCACATATGACAAAGAATACAGAGTTTTCAGAATTAGTTCATAAAAGTCATTAAATAAATAGAGAAAAATAAGTAAAATAAACAGCAAACAACAAATCTTGAAAAGAGGAGAGAACCTGATTACTAGTGCTTCCACATTATAAGATACAAAATGCCCAATTTTCAACTAAAAATTATGAAGCATGCAAAGAAAAAATAATGGTGAAAACAGGAAAAGGAAGTATTAAAAGAAGCTGTCCCTGAGGAAGTCCAGACACTGGACTTACTAGTAAAAGACTTTAAATAAACTACTTGAAATATGTTCAAAGAGCTAAAGGAAACCATATCTAAAGAACTAAAGGAAAGTATCAGAATGATGTCTTATCAAATAAAGAATATCAATAAAAAGAAATTATATTTTTAAAAGAACCAAATAGAAATTCTAGAACTGAAAAGTGCAATGACTGAAATAAAAATATTTACCAGAGGAGTTCAACAGCAGGTATGAGCAGGTAGAAGAGTCAACAACTTGCAGACACAAGTCAATTGAGATTATCCAGTATGAGGAACAAAAGAAAAAAAGAATGAAGCAAAAAGTGAATAAAGTTTTAGAAACCTGTGGGGCACCATTATATGCATAATGTTAGTCCTAGGAGAGGAAAAAGTGAAAGGATGAGAAAAGTATTTGAAGAAATAATGCTAGAAAACTAAAATTTGATGAAAAGCATTGTCTACAAATCCAAGAATCTCAATAAACTCCAAGTAGGGTAAACTCAAAGAGATCCACAATAATACACATCATAATTAACCAATCAAAAGCCAAAGACAAAGAATCTTGAGTGCACAAAGGGAAAAATGACTAATCATCTACAAGTGCCCCTCAAAAAGATAAACAGCAGATTTCTCATCAGAAACCATGGAGGCTAGGAAGCAGTGGAAGAAGGCATTCAAAGTGCTCAAAGAGAAAAAAAGTCAATGAAAAATTTTATATCTGGCAAAAGTATCTTTTAAAAATGAAGAGAAATTAAGATATTCCCAGATAAACAAAAAGAGAGTCTGTTGTTAGCAGACTTATCCTACAAGAAATGCTAAAGAAAGTCCTTTAGGCTGAAATAAAAGGACACCTAGATGGTAATTTGTAGTCATATGAAGAAATAAAGATCTCTGATAAAGATAATTACATGAGTAAATATAAAAGACGGGGGCTTCCCTGGTGGCGCAGTGGTTGAGAGTCCGCCTGCCGATGCAGGGGACACAGGTTCGTGCCCCGGTCCGGGAAGATCCCACATGCCACGGAGCGGCTGGGCCCGTGAGCCATGGCCGCTGAGCCTGCACGTCCGAAGTCTGTGCTCTGCCAAGGGAGAGGCCACAACAGTGAGAGGCCCGCATACCGCAAAAAAAAAAAAAAGACAGTATGACTGTATTTTTTGTTTGAAACTATCTTTTTTCTATCTGATTTAAAGGCAACTGCATAAAGCAATATTTATCAATCTGTTAATGGGCACACAATGTATGAAGATGTAATTTGTAATAGTAACAATGCTGAGCAGGAGAGAAGGGAAAATTGAACTAGGTAGGAGCAAAGATTTGGAATACTAAAATTCAGTTGACATTAGGGACTTTCCTGGTGGTGCAGTGGTTAAGAATACACATGCCAATGCAGGGGACACGAGTTCCAGCCCTGGTCCAGGAAGATCCCACATGCCGCAGAGCAACTAAGCCCGTGCACCACAACTACTGAGCCTGCACTCTAGAGCCCGTGAGCCACAACTACTGAAGCCCATGTGCCTAGAGCCTGTGCTCTGCAAAAAGACAAACCACCTCAATGAGAAGCTTGTGCAACAACAGAAGCCAAAGCAATGAGAAGCTCGTGCACCACAACAAAGAGTAGCCCCCACTCGCCACAACTAGAGAAAGCCTGCTCACAGCAATGAAGACCCAATGCAGCCAAAAATAAATAAATAAATTTATTTTAAAAATATTCAGTTGATGTTACTCTAAACTAGATTGTTATAAATTAAGAGGTTTATTTTAATCCCCAGGGCAACCACTAGGAAAATAATTCAAAAATATGTAGTAAAAGGAATGACCAGGGAATTAAAATGCCATGTAGAAAATATCTATTTAACATAAAAGAGAGCAGTAATAGAGGAATTGAGGGACAAAAAATGTCTAAGACATATAGAAAACAAATAGCAAAATGGCAGAAGTTCTCCTTCCTTATAAGTAGTTACATTAAATGTAAATGAATTAAACTCTCCAATTAAGAGACAGAAATTGATAAAGCAGACTTAAAAGAAGATCCAACTATATGTCATCCTACAAAAGACACATTTTAGATCCAAAGAATACAAGTAGGCTGAAAGTAAAAGGATGGAAAAAGATATTCTGTATAAATGGTAACAAAAAGAGCTCAAGTTGCTATAGAAATATCAGACAAAATAGATTTCAATTGTTACTAGAGCAAAGGATATTTTATAATAATAGAAGAATCAATCCATCAGGAAGATATAACAATTATAAACATACATACACCTAACAATGGAGCTCCAAAATACTGAAACAAAAGCTAACGGAATTGAAGGAAGAAATAAACAATTCAACAGTAATTGTTGGAGACTTCCGTGTCCCACTTTCAATAATGGCTACAACTAGACAGAAGATCAGCAAGGAAATAGAAGAATTGATAGGTAGCAAAGAACACAATAAAGAACATTTATGACTCAACAACAAAAGGACAAACACCCTAATTAAAAATGAGTAAAGGATCTGAATATATATTTCTCCAAAGAAGATATGCAAATGGTCAACAAGTATGCATAAAGATGCCCAACATCGTTAGTTATTAGTAACATGCAAGTCAAAACAATAATGAGATGCCACTTCACATCCACTAGGATGACTATAATGAGAAAAAAAAACCCAACAAGTGCTGAGGAAGATGTGGAGGAATTAGAACTCTTATACATTCAGGTAAGAACATAAAATGGTGTAGTTACTTCAGAAAATGATTTGGCACTTCTTCAAAAAGTTAACAAAAAATTACCATATGACTCAGCAATTCCACTCCTAGGTATATACCCCAAATAATTGAAAATGGCTACTCAAAGAAATCCACGTACACTTATGTTCATAGTAGTCCTATTTATAATAGCCAAAAGGCAGAAAAAAAACCATATTTCCATCAACATATGAATGGATAAACAAATTATGATATATTCATGCAATGGTATATTATTCAGCCATAAAAAGCAATTAAGTACCAATACCTGCTACAAAACATTACGCGAAGTGACAGAAACCAGACACAGACGGTCACATACAACACAATTCCGTTTATGTGAAATACCCAGAGTAGGTAAATCCATTGAGGCAGAGAGTAGATTGTTGGTTGCCAGAAGTTGGGGGAGGGAGAAATGGGAAATAACTGCTTGATGTGTATGGGGTTTCCTCTGGGGGTGATAAAACTGTTCCAGAACTAGATAGAGGTGATGGTTGCACAACACTGAGAATGTATCAATTCCAAATCCCACTTGAATTTCTCACTCTAAAATGGTTAAATTTATGTGATGTAAATTTCACTTCAATAAAAATTTTAAAGATATAAAGTCCTCTACAACATGGATGAACCTTAAAATGTTATGAAAGAAGCCAGACACAAAAGACCACATACTCTATGATACCATGAAAGGTCCAGGATGGGCAAATCCATAAGGACGAAAAATAGATTAGTGCTCCCCAGGGACAGGGAGATGGGGGGATTGGGCCTGACTGCTAATAGTAACAGAGATTTTGGGGGAGTGATAGAAATAGTTTGCAATTAGATAGTGGTGATGCTTGCATGACCGTGAATAAACTAAAAACCACTAAATTGTATGCTTTCAAACAGTGAACTTTATGTTATATAACTTTTACCTGAATTCAGAGAAAAGATGTAGGGGAAAAGTGTTGTAGGGGTGTGTCAGGCAGCTAATTAATAATAGTTATAATAGAGTTATGATGTCATTTTCTGAATTTTGTGGGGCTTTTCAGATGTCTTCTCTCCTTCTAAATGAATGAATATTCATTTTGTACCTATCTGGTATTTTTTTCCTAAGAGGGCTCTTCAAGTTAATTAAACTTCAGGTCCCAGAAAACCTGGATGCCACTCCTATATTAATAGGTGCAGAAACTCAGCCACCCATAGCTCTACAAGATTAAGGAATTCTGTCACCAAGCAAGCTGTGCAGCTTCAAGGGGACTCACTGCCAAGTCCTCCACACCTGTCTGCCTCCACCCATGGGTCCTCAGTCCTCCTCTGAGATGTCCTTCTCTTCTCACCCCTTTCACTGCCACTGCCTTCATGTGGTTATTATCAGCCACATCACCTAACTGTTCTATAGTTTCACAAACCACTGCCTCCAATCATCCTCCAAACTGCTGCCAGGGAAAATCTTGTTGAAACACATATTCTCTCCTGTCTCATGTCTACCGAGAAGCCTTCCAAGGCTCTTTATCTGTAGGGTAAAGAACACATTTCTTAACGAACAGGTCCCAGCCTGTCTTTCCAGACCCATCTCATAGTCTTTCCCTCACTAAAATGTATCTCTGCATCACAAGTCACGTCCAACTTTTCCCTGCTCTCCTAACCTCCAGTTTTCTATGTCTCCTCTTAGCTTCTGTACGGTTGTTCTCTCACCTGGGATGAAGCTTCTCCTCTTCTCCTTGGGAAGTTCTTCATCTGTCTATACCCAGCTCAGGTGTTGTTTCTGCAGGGTTTCCCAACCCCCTCAGCAGCTTTTATGATCTCTCATTGTACTTATTGGTTCAGATATGTGTGCATTCTATACATTCACGTATGTTTACAAGTCAGCTAAAATTTTTGACCTATTTCCCATGTGTATATGAATATACATAAAACATGCATATATATATATATATATAGATTTCCTACAGAATTTGGTGTCTATCAACATACCCAAGGCAAGGAGTGTCTTACCTATTCTAAAAATGTTTTCTTCGGTAGTTACTGTATATTCTGTACACAGTATGCCCTTAGCCATGTGCCAGGTACTGGTACCATGGAATAAATGCTTTTGGAATGTAATTGAATTAGAAGTATGTGTGTGTGTGTGTGTGTGTGTGTGTGTGTGTGTGTGTGTGTGTGTGTGTGTATGAAGATCCTTTTCTTTAAGGACTTCAGTCACTGAATAAAGAAACAAGCACATGAGAACAATTAAGAATCTCATGATTATAAATAAATGTTCAGGGCTTCCCTGGTGGCGCAGTGGTTGAGAGTCCGCCTGCCGATGCAGGGGACACGGGTTCGTGCCCCGGTCCGGGAAGATCCCACATGCCGCGGAGCGGCTGGGCCCGTGAGCCATGGCCACTGGGCCTGCGCGTCCGGAGCCTGTGCTCCGCAACGGGAGAGGCCACAACGGTGAGAGGCCCGCGTACTGTAAAAAAAAAAAAAAGTCCAGTGGTCTACTGCAAACCAATTAAATGAGCACTGATGGCTCACAGAGCGGAGTGGATTGAATCATCATTGTCATCATCATCATCACACGTAGGTTAAAGCTAATCAAAGGCAAACTTTCTGGAGTAGTGAGTAGTGAATTGTGCTGGTTCAGGGTAAGGAGGGAAAGTGGTCCTCCTTGGGAGGTAAAGAACTTGAAGCCTTTAACACATGGGAGAGAATTTTTAAGATTTTCAAGGGAAGACAAGGGAATTCTTTGATCCCGGTGGGAAGCACTTGAGTAATTAAGCGTGTTCTTTGGATATACTATCTTCTTGTACTGATATTAAAGACATACAGTAACTAAGAATTTTTACTACTCCAGTGAAAGTTCCCTTCCAAACCCCCAAATCCCATTTTGTGAGGGAGAAGGATATGGAAACCCTGCTAGGTACACCAAGTCAATTATGGAATCAAAATAAAAAGAAGGTAGGAAAGTACACTTTGTTTTCCTCTCCTCCTTATTCTTTCTCACTCTCAGATGGAGCATAATGAGAGCTTCCCAAGGGAGGTGGCAGGTCATGCTCTGCCGGGGGCTCAGTGGTGGATTAGTAGAAAGTAGAGGGCTTCCCTGGTGGCGCAATAATTGAGAGTCCACCTGCCGATGCAGGGGACACGGGTTCGTGCCCCGGTCCGGGAAGATCCCACATGCCGCGGAGTGGCTGGGCCTGTGAGCCATGGCCGCTGAGCCTGCACATCCGGAGCCTGTGCTCCACAATGGGAGAGGCCACAACAGTGAGAGGCCCGCGTACCGCAAAAAAAAAAAGTAGAGGACACTTTCCTCACCTTATTCTAATTCCCAGAAGACAATAAAAAAAAACCCCAAAACAAAAAAAAAACCCTCACACCATATTTCTGTGGGTGAGAAGAAATCACCTCTCTATTGATATGCTTATGGGAAAGAAATTTGTAAGCTCTTTGCAGAAGCATGTGGCTTATTTATTATGTGTATTTTAATTTACTTTAGTGTCTTATGGTTCTCTCTGTCTCTCTCTCTCTGTGTCTCTCTGTAACAAGTGAGCTTTGGAAGGCTTGCTTTGATGCCTTTCCCCTTCCTTTCTTGCTTGTGTCCCCAAACCTGCTTGTGTTCAGAGACCCTTAGAGAGGACTGGTCTCTGTCTCAACGTGTGAAAGACGATGTACTGAGAGGAGAAGACGCTTGCTAACCTGGAAGGTCCGCTCTCTAATGGGAGAAATAAATCTAAAATCATGGGATGACCTAAGGGAGGTATTTTGGGGACTTAACAGAAAATCTCCAACCACAGCAAAATCAGTGACTTTGATATTTTCTTTCTTCCTTCCTTCAACAAACCATTGAGTGTGTACTCTGTGTTTGGCACTGGCCCAAGCATTCGAGCGACGCTGATGGGTGACTACACAAAGGAGTCAGACGTCAAAGAATCATATAAATAAATGTAAAGTTACCACCGTGCGCTAGAGAAGAGAAGTTAGGGCTGGAGTCAGGAGTGGAGGCACGTCTAGATAAAGAGGACATCACATGCCAAGGTCCTGTAGCCAGAGAAGACATGGAGAGTTGGAGAGATTAAAAGAAGGCCAGTGTGGCCATTACCAGATTTGATGTTTTTTTAAAAAAAATCACTCTGGTTGCTCCATACATAGGAGCCAAAGTAGATGGAGAGAATTCTTCAGGAGGACACATGGTGGCTTACAGAACCCGAAGTCTGGAAGCACAGCTGGGCCTCAGGAAAGCCTGGAGCCTGGCCTGGAAAGCTACCCTCTCTGCGTCTCTGTCTCTTTCTTTGTTTCTCTCTCTCTCTCCCTCACATTCTTTCCCCGCCTCCTTCACATGCCCGTGAAGGCATGCTTTGCTGTCTCTGAATCCCAGATTGGACCTTACCTGATCTTCCAAGTTCGAAGACCCAGAGGACACTGAATCTCATGGGGGGAGATGAATCTCCCCCCACCCCACCCTTGTTAATTCCTTGATGAATTGGCTGAGACTCACAACTCGGAGGGAGGAGCATGTGGGGGGGATCACACGTGACTCTAGCATCTCACCCCAGAGTTCTCAGGGAAGGGGATTGGTGGACCAGCCTCCCCATGTTTTTCACTAATATGTAATGACACATCTACATGTTCTTATGCAGTGACCAAACACACAGATTTTTTTTTTTTTTTTTTTTTGTGGTGCGCGGGCCTCTCACTGCTGTGGCCTCTCCCGTTGCGGAGCACAGGCTCCGGACGCGCAGGCTCAGCGGCCATGGCTCACGGGCCCAGCCGCTCCGCGGCATGTGGGATCTTCCCGGACCAGGGCACGAACCCGCGTCCCCTGCATCGGCAGGCGGACTCTCAACAACTGCGCCACCAGGGAAGCCCCACACAGATTTTTTAAACAGCCCTATGGAGTGGCAGTCTACTACCGTAAGACAGAACAGCCATCATTCATCTGGCAACTGTATCACTTACTCAGGGCATTCCTGGTCACTATGAACTAGGCTGGAAACCTTTGCTGGAGTATCTTTCCCTGCATTGTTAGGAATGGGAAACTAGTTACATCCAGGTTTGGGGGTGAAGAAATGCCGCTGTGAGTAGAGATTATTTCGTCAAGAATCTTAACTTTGAAGGCATGGAGAGAAAACAGTCAGTAGTTAGAAGGTGGCACTGGGTTTGGGGAAGCATTTTATGTGTCAGAGTCTTGAAAATGCTTATAGATGGAGGGGAAAGAGCCTGCTGAAAAGGAGGCTGAAGAGCGAGAGGCTCTCAGAGGGACAGAAGGGGGTGGATTCTGAAGCACACAGTTGGAGACATTAATCTTCAACGAAGAAAAGAATGCATCTTCTCCTGAAATGGTAAGAATGGCAATGGACGTAAAAAGGTTGTGTGTAAGGAAAATTTAGGAGCTTTAAAACCCAGTGGTTTCCATTACTCAAGAAGAAGGCCATTTTCAAGGCTGAAGAATCGAGAAAGAGGATAGGAACTGGAGGGCAATGTTTTTATACCTGCTGTGGACATTGGAGGAATGAAACAAAGTGGAACTAATGGGGTATTGGAACCACTGGAGAGATCATGGGTTAGTGGGGACACCTGTCAGCCAGCCGTCCAGAGGTTCAAGTGCTTTGCTCATCTCACAGTACCAACCCGGGTCAGACACACTTGACCTGGGTTAGTAGCCTGGTTTCACCACGCTGTCTAATTCCTAGAAGCTCAGGGTTCTTTCCCAATGAGCTAAGTATTCAAGTTAATAAATTAATATAAAACCAATGCCAAAGGAGTATGGCGAAATCATTGAATCTGTGGACTCTTGTCAGTGGTGACCAAAGGCAGGTTTTCCAGCATCAGGAGGACGCTGTCTAGCAGTTTGGTCTTCACTGAAGACAGGACAATAGAAAATGGTCTTAAATTGCAGCAAAGTGTCAAGAAAGAAGGATGTTCTAAGAGCGGGCTGAGAGAGCAACCTGCCCTCAGGAATAAATGCACCTCAGGGGGGTCTGATTCCATGCTCAGAAGATAGCTTATTTGGATTTTTTACATTCCCTTTTAGCTCTCTGCCACAGTTTGCTGTTAAGCAAAAAAATATATAGTAGTACATCCCATACAATGGAGACAGAGTACTTTGTCTTTCTCTGCTTTACTTTTATCTTACTCTCGTCTCTAATGGCCACATGAGAAGTAGCTACTATATAAAAATAATCTGGACATTAAAGTTAAATAAGTCATATGTAATTATTAATTGTGTCATAGCCCCATCAAAAGAGAGAGAGAGAGAGAGAGAGAGAGAGAGAGAGAGAGAGATTCAAACCCCCCAGTCCTCTATCCTGCTTTGTTGGTTATCTCTAGCTTGATTAAAGGGAATGATACTCATTTGTAAATGCATTTGGCAAACTTACCCTGCTATTGTTTCCATTATTTTGCAAATTACAGACATTGAGATGAATGCTCTGTAATTTCCTAGCGTTCCCTTTATTCCTGCTTGGAAAACTGATATTGCCCTGGCATACTTCCACTTTGCTGTTATTTCATTTGAATACAGCAAATTCTTTATTATGATTAACAAAGACTTCTGCTCCATTTCTCTTTGAATATCAGTCTGCTCTTGGAGTTGAGTTGATTTTGAGCCCTGCTGTCTCCTTGAATCTCTCTGCTTCGCTGATCTCAAAGATGTTCAAGACAGCAGACACCCATGTATTCCTAAATGACATGTTTTTTGTGTGATTTCCCTTTTGAATTTGTTATATGTTTAGTAATTTTACCATCGTCTGGAACTTTTTTTCTCTTCTTCCAATTGCCTGATTCTAAATGTCTCCTTCACTCATTACTTAAAAGCCTGAAACAATGCAGGCAGTTGGGTTTGGTCATCTCGCTATTTTTAAGCTTCTTTCTCTTTTTATTTTTCAGTGTTCCTTTTTCCTCATACATACATCTCTCAAGATTTTACAATGTTTTGTAAACAGTCTTGATACCAGGCACTTCGGGGCATCTCAAATATACAGATGGTTTTCCCTGAGCACTACACATTTCTAATCCAGTCATTAATCATTGCACTGGAATCACTTTTCCCCCAAATAAGGCTCTTCCTCCTTAAATCTTGCCCGGATGTCCATCAATTTAATACCTCTGTAGCAGTCCTCACACTTAGAGAGTACTAATTAAATATTTGCTTCCTAAGATCAGTCATATTGTTACCCGAAAGCTGGGTTTGGTGGGTGTTGACCCAAAAGACACAACCAAGCCAAAGATTGGGAGAAGAAAGGATGTATTGCTGGCAGCGAGTAAGGAGAACGCCGAGGATTTTTCCCAAAGCAGTGTCTCTCCAAGGAGTAAAATTGGGGAAGTTTTAAGCTAAGGGTACATGCTTAAAGGGTCTTGAGCAGAGGAGAATTCAGCATAGAATTGGGGCAAAGGTTGACGGAGTCCAAGCTTTAGTTGATTGAAGTCATGAGGGCCAGAATATTATGTATATCCCTTAGGAGGAAATAGGACCCTGTTTATCACGGAACTATTGTTTCCTGACTGCTTTTCCTTTGTTCCTGCATTCCCTTACTTCCCTTAAGATCATTACTGAGAGCTCTTCAAGGGCAAACATTGTAGCCAGGCTTACATCACAAAATGGCTTAGGACACCATTGGCTTCTCTTAGGTCAAGAAAGTCATGCCTGGCTCTCTTTCTTCGGGGACCCCTACCCTACCTGCTTACAAACTTTAGAAAAAAATCACATTCAGAGGGCTCTTCTAGACTACAGGGCTTGGTGGAAAATGCTGGAGCCCAAACAGGTGCATGAATGTGACTTGGGGGCCCATCTCCCACGATCAGATATCAATGCACCAAGTTCTCCTCTTATCCCTCTTTGCCCTCATCTCCTCTGGCCTTATTTTCCCCTCTCCTCCATGATGTCAACATCTTTGGTCACCCTTTGTTGCTTTAACCCAGTGGGCCAAATATGGGGAGGAATGTACTGAGGTGAGGGTAGTGCAGCCCCTTTATTCATATTGGGTAGGTAGCATTGTGGAAAATAAGGGTAATACCAGAAGCAATAATGTCTCACATTATCGAGAACTTAGTATATGTCAGGCATTGTTTCATCTGCTCTACACGTTTCATCTCAGTTAATCTTCTCAACAAACCGGTGAGGTAAGTAAGAGCATGCAGGTGGACCCTGAGAACTCAGAGAGGTTGAGGAACATGCCTAAAGGCCCCACAGCTAGCTCCTGAGTAGCAGGTGCAGGATTTTGAACCTGGGATGTCTGACAGCAGAGGTAGAACTACAGTCTGCCTGAGCAGAGGAAGCACTCAGTGAGTTGTTAGTATTTTATGGTGATTATTATGCAGACATATCTCTCCCATGTGTTGAGCATTACTGCCTATTGGGCTGTGTTTGATCCTTTCATCTTGTCAACTGAAAAGAATATGCACAATGGAAGAGTTATGAGTTAAGGGCTTCCCTGGTGGCGCAGTGGTTGAGAGTCCACCTGCCGATGCAGGGAACACGGGTTCGTGCCCTGGTCTGGGAGGGTCCCACGTGCCGCGGAGCGGCTGGGCCCGTGAGCCATGGCCGCTGAGCCTGCGCGTCCGGAGTCTGTGCTCCGCAACGGGAGAGGCCGCAGCGGTGAGGGGCTTGCATACCGCAAAAAAAAAAAAAAAAAAAGAGTTATGAGTTAAGTTTTATTTGGGGCACAATGAGGACTATAGCCTGGGAGACAGCATCTCAGGTAACTCTAAGGAACTGCTCCGAGCAGGCAGGCAGTGGGGAAGCCAGTGCATACGTGATTTTGTGAAGGGGGAGACGTGCAGTCAAGCACACATTTTCGTGGAATGTTGCTGCTGGTCTCCTGACGTTTACTGCTAGTCACAAGGAGCAGATGTCTCCGATAATGATTTTAGTGCTTTTCTAGATACGTGGAGATGCAAGAATTTGGGCTCATAAAATCTTCTGAAAATATCTAACTACCTAAATACCTGTTCTGCCAGTTTTTCCCAGAGCACAGAGTGCCTCATGCCTGATCTCCACCCTGAACTCCTTTCAGGGTGTGTTGAAGGTCAGGGACTGCAGCAGCGAGCGACTTAATCCTTGTAGCGGCAGATGGCAGGTGCCAACTTTTAGCTGGCAGCCTCAGTTAATTTTCACAATAACCCATGGGATTAGGGTTTCCATTTTACAGTCAAGGGAACTGAATCTCAAAGGCATTCTGTAACTTGCCCAAGATGACTCAGCTTGTAAGAAGGAGAGCCCCTGGGCACTCCAGGTAGCCCCAACGCCCCTTTCATTCCTCTTCAAAATTTTCTTTGGAGGACATATTGAATTTTTCCTCATTAGGCTTCGGAATCTAATGAGGTCACATTGATGGTAATAACTCGGATGTCAATGGCCGGCATTCCCACCTGCATGAGCCTGGCTCACACGCTTCTTCTCTTGCTGGGAGCTGCTCCTGTGCTGTGGCGGCACCTCTGCCTCCGTGGGATTCCCTCCCCCATGGGGCATATTGTCCAGTGGTCTGTGGCAAACGGGGAAGAGGGAGGACTCACATCAGCCTTAACTCAAGCAGTGCTGCTTGTGCCCTGGTACCCTGATGTCTAGAGCTGTAGTTCTAGTGTTTTCCTAAAAATGTAAGAAAAGCTCTTTTGCTTTTCGTTTACAGCCCATCTGCTGTCTGACTCAACTAGGAGTGCATGGGGACCAGGGTGGGGATCAGGGCCACATGACAGGTGCCATTCTGTATTCAGAATCATCCTCCTATCCACCAACTAAGATGCAGGTTTGTACTCAAGAACCCCTAATTCTTTTTTCAGAAAATTCCTTTCCCCCAAACGATATGGCCTGGGTGGAGAGTAATACCTGCCTCCTACTAGTGAAGATGAGGGGCCAGAGCCTCCTCTCCTGCAGCCAGGAAGTGAGCACATGACCAGGGAAGCCCAATATATGACCTTTTATGTAAAATAATCAGAGTGCATTTCTGTTGCACACCATTAACAAACCAGAATGAAATGCACATGGATTTACAATGTAACTGTAGCAAAAAACATTTTTGTGGCCCTTTTTTCACTTCTTTTCATTCCTCTCCCTCTCAGCTCCTCCTCTGCTCCCAAGTCCTCAGGCGTCTGGTGCTGCCCTCACTGCACAGACCCCCTCATGGTGTTAATTTTACTAAGCTTCCCTCTCTAGAACCGAGAGCTCTGGGTTTCCTTCTCCACTTCTTACCACAATCCACACGACAACATATTTTGTGTTTTCTTCAGCAAGGCCGGCTGTCCAGCAGGTCTTCATGGCTGCAAAGGGATACCATAAAACCATACATTTTAAATCATAGACTATTCCTGAAACAAAGCCTTATAGGGACAATATGTGTATGAGATTAAAGAGCAGTTGCTCTGGCCCACACTGAGCTTGAAAACCAGTGTTATAGGCCATGCTACGAATACTCCTACCTCCCCAAGAATATTCACAGCTGATGATGGCTCTGAAGAGGCAGTAGAAAGAGTATTTGACTGAGCAATGTCCTCCCATCTCTGCCACCATCCCACTGTGTAGTTTTAAACAAATCACTGAATGCTTTTGGGTTTCACATTTTGAGTTTGGAAAAATAAGGGCATTATATTATATTTTCTTTACGTTTCTTGGGGTACTACGATTTGAGTGTTTATGCGTTCCATTGGTCTTTGCATTTTCATAGAAGACTTTTGAAAATTTCAAACTCTTGAGTTCCAAACAAATACATCATCACTCTCCAGGAGTTAAGCTTTAGGACAGGCTAGGAGGAGAAATCGTTTTGGTTTGCTTGGTTGGGGGTGAGGGAGAAGGGAAGGAGAAGAAAGGAGAGGTACCTCAAATTTTACTGTTCAGGTTCCTGGCAATTGCAACTCCACAACCAATTCCTTCTCTCGTTAGACTAAGAAAGCAGAGAGCCTAACCCCCATACTAGCACGGTAGGAAGGGGCTCCCTGGTGTCCTTCCGTATTTGGCCCAAGCGCAAGACAGCCGCTTTCCCGCTTGCCTGGTATTACTGACCAGGGCTCTTGGCCTCCTTAAGCAATAGAACTTGACAAGAAGCCAGACAAGAAATTCTGGCAAGGCTTTTTTGGGGCTCCTGCTGCAGCAGTGGGGGAGTGAGAACAAGCGACAAGTTCCCTTGCTCCCTCCCTGGGGCAGGGGCGTGGGGGGCGGCCGGGAGGATGGGGGTGCGTCCAGGGTTGGCCGGAGGGGTGTCTTAGGTTGTTTGCCCACCCTTTGGTGGTGGTGTGTGCACGGGGCGTGCGCAGTACCCTGCTTTTGCTCCTGGCTCTTCAGAAGTGGCAGTTAGGTTTTTGGTCTTTTTGTACCTTGTTGTTCATAATTTGCCCCAGCTGGGCAAGCACACAGTTATTTTTAGTCCCTTAGAGTTTCTTTGTATTTTGTTCCAGGAGATGGTTGTCCAGGTACAAGCACTGCAGCAAAGGGTCCCAGGTCCCAGGTCCCAGCCTGTCTCACTGGTACTTGTGTAGCATTACCAATCATCACTCAAATGCAGCAATGTCAACTCACCTTGGAGTCCTTTGGTTCCAAACACAGTAAGTGGGAAAAAAACACCAAAAAACCAAACATAAAAAAACACAGTAAGTGGACCCACATTTTCTCCTTGAGGAAACAAAAACCCCTGCTTGCCACCCTGCATGGAGCGAGATGGTTTCTCTCCATATGGGTACACGTCTCTGTATTTCTGTTGGGGGTGTATTTATATTATTACCTTAGTTACAACTCATACCAATGAATGTTTGCTATGATTACACCAGCAGTAGTTACTATATCATCGTCAACATTTACCCTAAAGATACAATGCTTGTAAGTACTTTAAAATTCGTACCATTTACTTTCAACGTTTGTATGAAAGAAGTGTACTTTTATCTTCTTTGTAGATGAGGAAACCAAGCAATGAGAGTATTGGTAACTTTCCCAAAGTCCCACAGACTCTAGGAGGCAGAGCTGGTTTATGAACCAGTGCACATCCGTCTTAAAGCTCTTATTGTTGAAAAACACCTTGAAGGAAAAGGAGATTTTCCAGAGCTTGGGCAGATCCCCTCAGGAACTGGAGGCAGACAAGCACCTATTCATCTCTATTCATTCAGACTCAGGGCTCTCTAAAAGCAGGAAGTGGAAGGCGTGAGGGTTTGCCACAATATTTGCAGTTCATAAGTTAGAAATAAGCAATCAGCCCCTTTTCACATAGGGCACTATAATAAACACTGGCATCGTCCCTGCAATTGGGCTATGCAAAGAAAACAGGAAATAAACGCATTTTCACTGGGGTTTCAGTCTGAGGAGGGTTGGCATCTTCTGAGAGGCGGGCTAGATTTTCTTGTCAATACCGTATTTACTATCCTGGTTACATGAGCAGAGAAAGGAGGATGAGTCACAGTTAACTGACTGCTAAATTAAGAAAATGTAATCTATTTGTTTCTTTTAAATTAGATCTCCCCCAAAGCATTTTAAAGCTTTTTTTCCTCAGCAATCATAATCACAACCTAAACAGCTAATACATTCTCAATTTGGGCTAATCTAGCTTTCTATTATAAGTAAATAAATTACCATTCTGTAGCTTTCCTTTCCTATGTGAGGGCAGGATTTTGAATATACAACTTTTCGTCTACAAATGCCAAAACACTGTAGACTTCCTGACTTTGCTTTTCTCATGCCCGCCCCTCACGACTTACCTGCAGAGCCATCGAACTACAATGCATTACTTTGCACGTTATATGCTAGCAAACAACACTGCAGTTCTTAACCAATAAGAATCACGATCAGCAGCTCTGCAAGGAATCTAGGGGGTCACTCGATGTGACTTCCTTACTTTATAGATAAAACTGAGACCCAGCGAGGTTTAAGCAATTTGATGAACTCAGATCTCTGGATGCCTCATTCCCCATTAAGGCCCCTTTCTCCCTGTTGCACACCTGCACTCCTGGAAAGCAACACCACTCAGGAAGCCCTGGTTTGAATGAGTGAAGTGTATGATGGTCAAAACAATCAAACAAATAAAACAGCAGGTCCACGCACCATGCCAGCGCATCCATCCCTCAGGAGGGGTACCAGGGTAAAGTCACTGGCCGGAAGCTCTTCCATAGAGAGTAGTTCAGTTTAATCTCTTGACCTGCACCCATTTGCTTAATTTCCTTTAAAAATTTGCTGACTTGAATCAGAACCTGCCTTCTTGTTTTACCCAAACTTAGCAACAAGGTCCGAGAGATCTGGATTTATTCAAGCATAGACACGAGACGGCCTGTTCTGAGCTTTATTTTCAGGGCGTGCTGCCGCTCTTTGGAAACCTCTGATTGGTGTTTCTCCAAATGAACAGAGTTGTGAGGAGCACTTACTAAGCACCAAATAATTGTTGTCAATGACGGTATTGGCCGGGATAAAGGGAGATAAATGGGAGAAGAAAGAAAGGGCGGGGGGGGGGGGGCAGGTAATTCAGGATTGAAAAGATGGATGAGGGAAGAAATAAGTTGAGGCTTGGGTGGCCAGGCATAAGAGATGAGCCCAGGAATTATGTAGGAGGACATAATAAAGGTGATGCGAATGGGAAAAAAATGTATGCGTGTGTGTATTAAATGAAAGGGAGATAGAGCAACTTTTCCATTAAATTCTAAGCAATGGACTAGTTTACACAAAGCCATCTTAAAGTCAATGGCATGGTTGATACTCTGTGGTGAGAAGAAAGTCAATAAATGTAGTGCCACGTGCATAGCTTTGCAAGCCCTGACTTGTGAAGTAATCCACGTTTCAGTTTTAGAGAGAATGTTCACATCAAGGGGCCTCATCTTTTAACATTCCTGGGTGCGATAAAGAAAGAATAGTCAGGGCACTTTGGTGAGTATTGACACATTTACCAGACAGTACAACAGATTTCAGGACATGAGGCTCTAATATTTGGCTCTACCTCTGCGGAGCAGCAGGTCTGATTATAGAGCGTTCTCAATAAGCACCTTCCAAGATGTGATTCCGGGGGAAAGAACAACAAGCCCAGTGACTGGGATTGCCACCCAAATTGGCTCGGAGGGTCCTTTAATGAAAAGATTTCCACATCTCCTCTACCCTCCTTCACCCTCCCCCCCTCCCCCAATATTCTGGCCATGTTAGATTGGGTGTGAATTCCATAAATTGCACACAAGAAAAAACTGTAATTCTTAGGGTCAAAATGCAGAAGGGAGAAGGGGGAGGAAAGAAGGTATGAGTAGCTACAGACCCTTGGGATTCACAGCTATCTTGTTCCTTGCTTCTTGGTGCTTAGAAGCTTCTTTCTGGCAGATGCTCCCTTGAGAGGGGAAATAGAATACAGATTTGCAGCAGGTTAGGGTCCAGGAGGTTTTGATGGGTGCTCTAGGATCTGGGGAAAGATGGTATCAGCTGTGCTTGCAAGCTGTGCTTCTGTCTTGCAAGTGCGGTGGGTGGAGTTTTTATGGACAAATGTATTCAGTTTCTTCCTTCCCAGGCCCTCAACTTATCCATGGATTTCTGCTTCTCCCTTCCCACCTACTAACTGAGAATCCAGCTGGGTTCCTGGATGGTTTATGAAGAAAACTTGGGAGAACGGAAGAGGGTAGACTAGATAAAAAAGGGGTCAGAGAATTGAGGGCTGAGATGGAAACGTTGGTAGAAAGGGAGGAAGATGGGGCAAATTTCTTAGCATGGCAATGCAGAGCTACACAAGAAGAAGAAGGGAGAGAAGGTGCAGTGGGCTGTGCTGGAGAGGGGATTCTGGATTTTGCAGGCTCTGCAGGAGGTACAAAACCTGTGGCTGGGGAAGAAGGGGCTTGGAGCTTCTCAGTTAGAACCTCTGAGAGAGATGCAAATAAAGATTCAAATCCTCTTAAATTGCTACCTGGCAGCTGGACTGGTCCTTTGAATATAGAGATGAGACCACAGGAGATCTGCTTATATTTGGGTTACACAATAAATGTAGAGACTTGAATACCCCCTGGTATAAATTCTATTTGTTCTAAGAAAGAAACCCAAATGATTCAAAGACCATTGAATGAAATAAAGATCGATGAGAAGCCAATAGCTCTGAGAAGCTGAACTCTCCTGTGAGACATTGGAAACTTGTTCTGTATGATTTAGACTGAGATGCTTAAAGGGGCTGTCTCTGCAGGAGCCCTGGTTTTCTGTGGTTCAATCAGATGGAGCTGTATCTCTGCAAATCACGTTTCTTTCAGAGAAATTGCCCCTCCCCTTCTGTGAACATGAGTTGAAACCTACCCACAGTTGTAGAAGCAGCCAATATCCTGGGAAGTTCGAAAGCTAAGAGAACTCTTAAAAGGACTTGAGATCAATTGATTTAGGAAGATTACATTCCAGAGGCATTCATTCATTCAACCAGCTATTTCCTCCTTGCTTTCCAAATGAAATTTCAGAGAAATTGAAGGTCTTGTCATAAACTAGGTGAGAGTTTCATTTAGTCCAATTACCATGACCATAGTTACAAAGGGCTCTGCTCATTTTAAGGTATCCATTTTTTTTCTTGTTTTCGAAAATGGATGTTTTCTAATCTAAGAAAATAAAGACAGCCCCTCAGAAAGTAACCCTCTAATTACTGCTTTCAGACTTTCAAAAGGTTACAGTTTTATCATCTGAGCCCCTGTTCTGGTGAAATCATCACTTCTTCAAAGATTATTTCTAGCTGTTACCTCATCCATTGTGTGATCAAAGGGATTGCTCTAGGGGTACTTGTTTAAAATGGGGGGTAGGAAGAGGGAACCACAAACTGCCCCAGATCATGGACCCTTTACAAGGCCACAGTATAACAGAATTGCCTGAGTGTAACTGAACATTCCTGTTTATGTATGAGGTAACATTTCTTAAACCTTGGCTTTAAAAACAGTCTGGGACATTAAATCTCTCAACGTCCCACTGTCTCCTTCCTTAATGAACTCTGAGGAAGAGCTACCAAAGCAAACCAAACCAAACCAAAAACTGTGCTTTGAATTCCCTTCTGTTTCAAAACTTCCAAGTCAGAGGAAATTGTTTAAAATGATTTACCCCAACATAAATGAGTGTGACCGAGAGGGAAGGAAGAAAAACTTGCCAGTTCATGAGATCACTTTTTCTCTGCTAACTGCCTGCTTTTGCTTATCTGACAAATTAGAAATACATTATTTCCTCACAGTATTTCAGACCTACTTGTAGCAATGTTTTGAAAGAGGAAAAAGAGTCCTGTTTGCTTCCATACACAGGCCTCTGGGACTTTGGTTCCCTGAGTATGATCCTGGGTTTGGAAGCCTTCCAAGCGACAGAAAATTGGCAGGTTCCTCATCATTGATTCCTCGCTGGCTCTTCGGGGAGAAAAGGCGTTCTGCTCAGGACTTGGCCATGTTCTTAGCTTGGCGCCCAAGCCAGTGACTCAAAGTTCAAGGAACTTGACAGACAGAGGCTGCTTGTCTGGCGAGAGATGTCAACTGGCCAGGCTGAGTCTGCCATCTCATGCCGGAATCATCTGTCCCCTTCCAGGGAAGCTTGTTTCCAACTAGGCTTACAATGCTCTGTTCTATGGGAGAAGACCTTTGCCCATCATGGGTGGCAATGGCCCTGAATTGGGTGAGGCCTGGATCCCTCTGGCGTCCTAATCCATACAGCTTCATACTGCACCACAGGAATAGTGGTACTGTGGTGTGTGTGTGTGTGTGTGTGTGTGTGTGTGTGTGTGTGTGTGTGTGTGTGGTGTGTGTGTGTGTGTTTTATCCAAACAGTTAAAAAAAAAAAAGACAGAAGGCTTAGACACATTTCCAGGAAACAGACTGTGTTAGTCTAGACTAGTAAAATCCAGCCAATTTAATTTCTGAATTTGTGACCATTATTTCTTTCTTTTTTTTTTCACATCTTTATTGGAGTATAATTGCTTTACAATGGTGTGTTAGTTTCTGCTCTATAACAAAGTGAATCAGTTATACATATATACATATGTTCCCATATCTCTTCCCTCTTGCATGTCCCTCCCTCCCACCCTCCCTATCCTACCCCTCTAGGTGGTCACAAAGCACTGAGCTGATCCCCCTGTGCTATGCAGCTGCTTCCCACTAGCTATCTATTTTACATTTGGTAGTGTATATATGTCTAAGCCATGTGACCATTATTTCCGTATTTATTTTGTATTTAACCCTCTTAAAATGAGTTAAAAAGTGAGAAAAACTATGTGCACTAAGCTTTCAAATGACCAACCAATTTCAACTGCCATACTGGCATCAAGAGATTTAAAATTCCAAGGATTAGATTTATATATTATATCTATGAAAAAGAACATTTGCGTGAATCTTTTAAAAGCCTACTTTTTTTTTAAAATAGGAAAAGCAACACATGTCATTGTTGAAACTTTAGAAAAAAATAAGCCAAAAGAAGAAAATTAAAATTGTGTATTCTATCTAGACATGATTACACTGTTAGGTAAGAATCGACTTTGAGTTAGGTAGAACAAAATTCAAACAACAGGTTTAACGGTATGATTCAGAGCAATGTATGCTCTGAATGTAGTATGATTCTTCTACCTTAGCATTCATTTTCTCTCTGTAAAGTGAGACACCTGTGTTATAGAAGTGTTGGAAAGCTGTGGCAAAGTTTTGGGGTACAAAATAATCACTGATTGATAATATCTGTGTTTTATCCCCTAAACTACTGATAATAGCTCACTATTAATTTGGTACCACCGACAGTTTCAGAACATGAGCTCCTTTCTATGTCTCATGCTCCTTTCCTATATTGCTACGACATGAATTATGGCTCCAGTATTCTGGTTACTGTGTCTATTACTTATACTTACCTGGGAAAAGAAGTATACAGAGCCATATTTTGTAGTGAGCAAATCGAATTTCATCATTCCATTATTTTTGGCGGTAAATGAGTTTGAGGCAAGTCTGAGACCAACTTGATTTTCTTCTTTATAGGTGATTTATTTTTCCTGGTAGATGCCTGAAGATTTTCTTCAAGTTCAGTGGTGTACTTAGAATAAACTTTGATATTGATATTCTAATTTAAATGTTTCCAGAACATGGTATTCACTTTTCATCTATAGTTTCAGTAATATCTTAAAATTCAGACAATTCTCTTGTATTATATCTTTGAATATATCTCCTATTTTGAGGTTTTTTTGACTCATGTATCAATTATTCTTATATTGGATTATGTTTATCTACCATATATATTGTCTTCTGTATAATTGTTTTGTTTTTTTCATTTGCATTCACTGGGTCAGTAATTTAATTTTCAGCAGTTTTTATTCTGTCTTAATTTTTTTAGCTCTAAAATGTTGCTGTTTTGTCTTTCAACTTGTTTACTTCATCTAGAAATTGTCCTTTTAAAAATCTTATTGCCTTTCTTACGGATTTGATGTTTTTATTTGGTTGTGGTATATTGAGAAGGGAGTTGAGTAATATGCTTCTGTAGCTTGAGTTAAATTTTTATCTAGATTAGACTTTTTGTCTTTTGCACGCTATGATGTCTTTTTCTCCCTTTATTTTCTTCTGCTTAATGTTTTTTAAGTCAAAATTTTTATTTTATTGTATATTTATTTTATTGTATTCTTTTATGTATTTTTAATTAACCTTTTTATTTCAAGATAATTGTAGATGTACATGCAGTTGTAAGAAATAATACAGAGAAATTTAAGGTATTCTTTGTCAGTTTCCCTCAGTAATAACATCTTGTAAAAACTGTAGTACAATATCACAACTAGGGTATTGACATTACTACAACCGATTTTATTCTGATTTCCCCAGTTTTTCTGGTATAGGCATATCTCAAAACTATTTTGGGTTTGGTTCCAGACCACTGCAACAAACTGAATATTGTAATGAAGCAAGTCACATGAATTTTTTGGTTTCTCAGTATATATAAAAGTTATGTTTATATCATAATGTAGTCTATTAAGTGTGCAATACCATTATGTCTAATAAAACAATGTACATACCTCAATTTAAAAATACTTTCTTGGGCTTCCCTGGTGGCGCAGCGGTTGAGAGTCCGCCTGCTGATGCAGGGGACACGGGTTCGTGCCTCGGTCCGGGAAGGTCCCACATGCCATGGAACGGCTGGGCCTGTGAGCCATGGCCGCTGAGCCTGTGCGTCCGGAGCCTGTGCTCTGCAACGGGAGAGGCCACAACAGTGAGAGGCCCGCGTACAGCAAAAAAAAAAAAAAAAAATACTTTCTTGCTAAAAAATGTTAACCAATATCTGAGCCTTCAGAGCTGATGTAGGGTCTTGCCTTGATGCTGATGGCTACTGACTAATCAGGGTGGTGGTTGCTGATGGTTGGGGTGGCTATAGCAACTTCTTAAAACAAGAAAATAATGAGGTTTTCTGCGTTGATTGATTTCATAGAAGATTTCTCTGTAGCATACAATGCTGTTTGATAGCATCTTACCCACAGTATACCTTCTTTCAAAACTGAAGTCAATCCTCTGAAACCCTGACACTGCTTTATCAACTAAGTGTATGTAATATTCTCAATCCTTTATTGACATTTCAACAATTCACAGCATTTTCACCAGGAGTAGAATGGTATTCCATTGTGTTTTTAATTTGCATTTCTCTGATGGTTAATGATATTGAGCACGTTTTTATGTCCTTTTTGGCCATTCATATGTCTTCTTTGCCCAAATATCTATTCAAATTTTTGCTCTTTTTTTTTTTTTTTTTTTTTGCGGTACGCGGGCCTCTCACTGTTGTGGCCTCTCCCATTGTGGAGCACAGGCTCTGGACACACAGGCTCAGCGGCCATGGCTCACAGGCCCAGCCACTCTGCGGCATGTGAGATCTTCCCAGACCGGGGCACGAACCCATGTCCCCTGCATCGGCAGGTGGACTCCCAACCGCTGCGCCACCAGGGAAGCCCTTTGCTCATTTTTAAATTGGGTTATTTTCTTGTTATTGAGTTGTGAGTTCTTTATATATTCTAAACACAAGTCTCTTGTTAAATCTCATGATTTAAAAATAATTTCTCCAATTTTGTGAGTTGTTTTTTCACTTTCTCAATGGTGTTCTTTGAAGCATAAAAGTTTTTAATTTTGATGAAGTCCAATTTATCTATTTTTTGTTTTGTTGCTTGTGCTTTTGTCATATCTAAGAAATTACCGTCTACTCCAAAGTCATGAAAATTTATGCCTGTGTTTTCTTCCAAGAGTTTCTGGGATAATTTTTGTGTATGCTGTAAGTTAAGGGTCCAATTTCATTCTTTTGTATGTGAATATTCAGTTGTTCCAGCATCATTTGTTGAAATGACTATTCTTTCCCTGTTGCACTGCCTTGGTATCCTTGCCAAAAATCAATTGACCGCAAATATGAAGGTGTTTTTTTCACCCCTGAACTCTCAGTTTTGTTCCATTGAGCTATATGTCTATTCTCATGGTAGTTGCTGATGCCTCTTCCCTGGGCCTATGCGTGTCCTGTTCCTCTCCCCTGCCACCCCAATTCACCCACATACATGACTACTTTTAGATGTCATAATTTCCCTTAGAATCTCACTTCTGCTTTTTCTCAGGGCCTTAGATATTCTATTGCACTCTTCTGCCTGTAATCTCTTGGGCTGCAGTCCTCCTGCAGCTCTCCCTATGGCCACTGCTTTCAGCCGCCTCCAGTTTGATATCCCAATTATAGCACGATTCCTAGCAGCCCTCTGTGTCAGGCAAGAGTGAAACCAGTCACTTTGGTAACCCCCAGACAAGCCTGAAGGGTGCAAACAAGTTCCACTTTTTTTCATTTCATCCTGAGAAAGGAACTGGGAATTGGGTGGCTTCCTCCTTATTTCATCACGCTGGGATGGAAATGGGGCAAGGGTGAACAAAAACACTGAAATTTCCTACCATTCTGACTGTGGCTTCTTCTTGTTTAGGGATTTGCCTTGTTGGTGTAGATCCCAACTGATGTCTACAGTTCCCACAAAAGTGCTTTGATGTGTATGTTGTTTACCTGGTGTTTCTATGGGAGAACAGTGCCTGTAGCTTCCTAGTCTGCCATCTTGCTGATGTCACTGCCCTGTTCCGTCATTTTTCAGTCTCTCACAGCCAAGTGTGCTTCCTGGGCTCCAGCAACAGTGTTTCTCACCCTTGACCGCACAACAGTTTTAAGAAAAATCCCAATGTCCAAACCACACCCCAGACCAATTCAGTCAGAACCTACAGAGGTTGGATGTGGTCATCAGGACTTTTTTCTTTTTTGAGACCTTTTTTCTTAAGGTGGTGAAATAAAGATAGATAAAATTTACCACTTCATCCATTCTCCAGGGTCAAGTTCATTAATCATTCACTTAAGTACATTCATGAGTTGTGCAACCATCAACAACATCCGTATCCAGAACTTCATCATCCCAAACAGAAACTTTGTTCCCGTTGAACACTAACTCTTCCTTCCATTTTCCTCTCCAACCTGGTAACTACTATTCTACTTTCTGTCTCTAAGAATTTGCCAATTCGAGGTACCTCACAGAAGCGGAATCATACATTTGTCCTTTCATGTCTGCCTTATTCACTTAGCATAATGTCTTCAAGTTTCATCCATGTTGTAATATATCAGAATTTCCTTACTTTTTAAGGATGAACAATATTCCATTATATGTATTGATATATACCACACTGCCTGTTGGTGGACACTTGGATTGTTTTTACCTTTTGGCTATTGTGAATATACTGCTATGAACATTGGTGTATAAATATGTGTTCGAGTCTTTGCTCTCATTTCTTTTGTGTATATACCCATAAGTGGAATTGGTGGATCATATGGTAATTCTATGTTTAATATTTTGAGGCCCCTACATCAGTATGCCTTAAAGTTCCCCACATGACTCCAGGGTGCAGCCCAGTTGTCTCTCAGTGCCATAGAGCCTTATCTGATTATTTCAGCTAAATGAAACCTCTTCCACTTCTGAGCTCAGTTAACATTTTAATGAACTTTTGTTATGACACCTGTTTATTTCTACGTTATGTTATTTATATTGTTATACATATTATTTGTGCTAGATGCTGAGTATATGGTAACAAGCACAAGCCCCCAAAACTAACTGCTTTCATGAAGCTTGCAGTTAAGTGGAAGAGACAGATATTAATTACACAATTATATAAATGTATGATTACAAACTGAATTATCTGCTATGAAAGAAAGAAACACGGTTCTATTGAAGGCAAATTAAAAAATAAACTGACCTAGACTGGAGGTGGGGGACAGGGAGTCTTCCCTAAGGAATAAATACTGGGGTTTAATTCTAAAAGATGAGGAGTTCTGTAAGCATTTAGTGAGAAGGAAGATCATTCCAGATAAAATGAACACAGGTTTGGGCTTCCCTGGTGGCGCAGTGGTTGAGAGTCCGCCTGCCGATGCAGGGGACACGGGTTCACGCCCCGGTCCGGGAAGATCCCACATGCCGCGGAGCAGCTGTGCCCGTGAGCCATGACCGCTGAGCCTGCGCATCCGGAGCCTGTGCTCAGCAACGGGAGAGGCCACAACGGTGAGAGGCCCGCGTGCCGCAAAAACAAAAAAGAAAAAAAAAAAGAACACAGCTTTGATGGATGAAAAGGAGTTCAGTTTGTCTACAATATGGGAAACAAGGGGCCAGTGTTACACGATAAAATTGGCCATTTGCAGGGGATGGGCCATTCAAGACCTTGCAGGTATTTTAATGATTTTGGTCTTTACGTAAGAGCAATAGGGAGTCATTGAAGGATTTTAAGCAGTGGGGTGACAAACTTGGATTGGCATTTAGAAAAGATCATTCTGTTTGTGTGTGGAGAAGGGATTGGATGGAGTTAGAATTGTTGTGGGGAAACCAGGTGATCACAGTGGTCCAGGTGAGAGAGACTGATTCCTTGGACTAGGGAGGTAGCAGTGGTGATGGAGAAGTGTCAGAGTTGAGAAATACTTAAGATGGATGATCCTGGATGATGGGTTGGATATAAGCAGCCAGGTGAGGGCACTGTCAAGGATGATGTCTACTTTTCAGACTTTCCCAAAGCTTTGAGATTGTAACTATGCTTGATTAAACTTTGCATATCTCCTGAGTAGCCTGCACAAAACATATGTTCACTGAATAATAATCTTCAAATGAATGAATGAGTCAATAAACTAACCATTATATTATATTGGGCACAGTCATATTAAGCAAACTAATAGTACTAGCCTCTGGATTCTTTTTTTCCTGCAAATGGATATGTGCACGATTATCTCAACTGAATTAAATTCAGAATTTTTCTCGTTCTGCTACAGCTAGACTTGTGCTAGGCACTGGAAATATATATATAAGTAATATATTGTCTGCCTATGGGTAGTTATAAATACAGTGGAAAAGAAGACGTACAAAGAAATAATTACAGCAAAATATAATTGTAGTAATAAATGCACACTTTAATAGTAGAAGGAGTACAGAGGAGGCAGTGATGGATTTTTTTTTTCCTAAGAGAGCTAGGAAGCTTCCCAAGGCAGAAGTGGAAGTGCGATATATTCCAACCTGTGGGTTTTTTTTTTTTAATGTACTTGGATATTGTGGGGAGTGGCAAGCTTATTGCGGTTAGAGCATGGGATACCAGGCAGAAAATATTACCAGGGTGGGAAAGGAGGTGAGAAACAGGAAGGAAGAGGGATATTTGATCAGAAGCCTCATCATCATGAAAGCATAAAGACTGGGAAGAGTGAGGAGGCCAAAGCAGATTCCATGGTCCATTGGCCCTAAGATATTTTTGTAAATCAAAGAATTTCATGGTCAGATAACTTTGGTAAACACTGATAATTACATCTCGGAGATTTGTAGGCACATTGGTATATCAAAGGCTCTGCAGGATATAGAAATTGGTTTAACTTTGTTCGATACAGTATTTCTCAGACTTATTTGACTGATGAAACCCCTCTTTGCCCATGTAACATCACAAATATTGACATCCTGCAGGAGATGGCTGTTTGGAAACTGCCATATTGGGTTATAGATCAAAGATGGTTTATATGGCTTTGCTGTCATTGGGGTCAAGGTGTAGAGTGTGTTTTTGCTACTAACGAGTATGTATGGTGTGGCAATAAATCTTTTAAATGGAACACTGAGCTGAGCAGGACACGATAGAGAGCAGGGTTCAACTGTCTGCTAGCAGGAGGCAAAAGGAGAGAGCGACCAATTGAACGTTTACTAAAACACCCAAAATGCCACTTCAAGAGTAGAAAAGACAGGGCGGTTAGACCCCTAAATCCTTGTGACCCTGTAAGTAGTGGATTGTTTTATAAACACTGTGAGACATTGTTAAACTCTCGTAGGGATGGTGTCGTCATTATTACTAACTTGTTTAGTGTTGTTTTGAAGTATTACTCCTTTTGAGAGTACTGCCCACAATTCTAACATTTGAAAGGATTCCATGAATAGAAAAAGTTGAGACCCACTGCTACATCCTTGTCAGTGCCTAAGGGACACCAGAGTGTCTATCCTAATTCTCAGTGGCCAGCCATTGGGTGTGGGCAGGGGGGCTCCTCTCAGATGAGCAGAGAGCTCAGTGGCTAGAGAGCATAAAGCTATTGGTTTCACATGTCCAGCATCTATTTCCCCTTCTGGTAAAACCCCCTGATTTTCCTTTCAGGAACGGTTTCCTGAAATTTATTTTGGGTACTTGGGAGTATAAGAGCCATCTTATCCCTATGTAGTACAGCACATTACTCTCTTCCTCAAGCTTCTATATTACTCTTCTGTTTATAAATTCTTTTGCTACCCAATGGCTCATGGGTTTCTCCTATGATGATTTTGTCCTAGGGAGCAAAATCTTTTTATTTTTTACAAGATCCTTCCTACAGGTCCTAGACAGTATGTGTCATATCACTGGGACTAAAAATACAATGAATGAAAGATGACTAGATGGAGAATAAAATACGTCTTCAATTAGTTAGAGACTTGCTAAACCACTTTACTGCAATGTAAGCAATTATAGGGTACACACCAGAGCCCCCCTAACTCTTATTTTCTCTGAATGTTAATTATAGGTCTTTTCTTTCTGGCTTCTTCAGGACTTATCCATAAGTTCAGATGAGATGGCACCCAGGCAGTTTCAGTATTTTCCAAGAAAAATATAGTATTATCTTTATATTCCACTCACAGAAATTTGCTTTTGCTTCTTCTAGAGTTAAAGTTTTTGGTTGGCAGCCCTTAGTGTGCTTTCAAATATTTTTTATTTGATCTTCCTTTTGAAGCTCATGTAGCTCTTCCAAGTCTAGAGTAAAATAATTCATCCTTCTGTCCCTGGATTTCTTTAAAAACAAATCAAAATAAGAGACATCTTCATTCTCTAGTCCTCTCTGCTTGGACTATGGCTTGGAGCTCTTCTAAGAAGATAAGCTTTACCGGAGCAACTTTGGTCCCAAGATATTCATCTTTCTTTTACAATTGTAATCTGATCTAAACTCACTTTACATTTAAATTCTCTCACTTGGGTGAGTCAAGTTTATTCAAAATAATATGTACTTTTAGGTGAGCCTCATATACTGTTTCATGACCTCAGATACTAACACATTAATAGAGTAGCAGGAATAGAGCTCTACTAATCCATTAGGAAGTGTAAAGTGTAGAGGAAATGTAAATGAGCTCTTGATCCAATAGAATAGCTCTGATTTTCATTGTTGGAAGTGGTAGAAATTGTAGAGGGAGGATGTTAGAGAAGCACAATTTGTTTCAATAAAACTCCCTGGGATTTAGGAAGGGAAGACCATGACTTTATAGATGTCTGGAAATCTTGTAAGGGTTTAGTGCCAGGATGAACATAAAGTAGACACAGTTGTCATCTTGGAATTTTTTAAAGGTCTCAGAGAAGTTTGCCCTTCTCACATCTGTATTAGGGCAAAAGGAAGTACTTAATTCAGACTTGACTGTGTATGCGGGGAAAGAAAAGACTAATCTTTGACACAGAAGCTTCCCAGACCAAGATTGAATTAAATAGGATATTAAAAGGATGTACTTTATATGAGAAAGCAGGTCATTTGTGATCCAAAGGAAAATTATAGCATAGCGGGTCCAGTAACACCTCACTGATCTAAAATCACTAAGGAAAAAGGGAAGTTTCACACTGGTAAATTTGTCTAGATCATATCCATTTATTCATTCATTAAAAAAATTATTAAACTCCCTGCTGTATACCAGGAACTGTTCTATGTGCTAGGAATAGAGTGGTGAAGAGACAGTCCCTGCCCTCGTGCAGTTCACTTTCCAGTGGGAGACAGACAATTTATATAAAAGAAATTAATCAGTTTTTTTCTTATTGGCAACAATTCTTATTAAGAATGTGAACAGAGAAATAAGATAGATCATGACTGGTGTGGACTGGATGTGGACTCAGTGAGGACCATCTAGGACAGTTAGAGGAAACCTCTCTGTGGAAACTGCATCTGAACCAGGGCTGAATGATGAGAAACAGCCAGTCCTGTGAAGGTGGAAGCAGAACATTCTAGGCACAAGAACAGCAAGAGCTAAGACTTTGAGGTCGAGATTAGAATGAAGGTAAGAGTGGCTAACGCAGAATAAAAGGAGAAAGAAAACAGGAAATTATCCATTTAAGCTCCAAATTTAGATGGACTGGTTTTCTTTTCTTTCTTTTTTTTTAATTTTGGTCAACTTTATTGAAGTATAATTTATGTAAAATAAAATGCATGTAGTTTAAGAATAAAATTCAATCAATTTTGACATATGTATTCACTTTTTCTTACTCCAAGATCTCATAGATTTTTCTCTGAGGAGTTTCTCTTAAACTCCTTTAAGAGTTTTATAGTTTTACCTCTTACATTTGGGTCTATGATCTACTTTGAGTTACTTTTTACACTTATTTTAAGATAAAGGTCAATGTACATTCTTTTTTACCCCAAAGGTATCTAGTTGTCGCATCAGTTGTTGAAAACACTATCCTTTCTCCATTGAATTATCTCGGCACCTCTGTTAAAAAAAATCAACTTATCCTATATGTGTGTCTCTGTTTCCATTCTGAAGCATTGATCTCTATTTCTCTCCTTTTACTAGTGCCACACTGTCTTGATTACGTAGCTTCATAGTGAGTCTTGAAATAAGAAAGTATAAATTTTCCAATTTTGCTCTTTTATCATTTATCAATTTCTACAGAAAACTTGCTGGGGTTTTGATGCATTAAATCTATAAATCAATTTGCGGAGACCTTACATCTCAGGGATATTGAGTCTTCTGATCCATGAACATTGTATATCAATTTATTTGGTTCTTCTTTAATTTCTCTCATCAATGTTTTAAGGTTTTTGGTTTACATATCTCATGTATTTTGTTAAATTTATTCCTAAACATTTCATTTTTTATGCTACTGTAAATGATCTTTTCTAAAATTTTATTTTCTAATTTTTTGTTGCTATATATAGCAATCCTTTTGATTTCAAATATCGATCTAGTATTCTGTAACCTTGCTAAATTTACTTATTTATTGTATGAGGTTTTGTTTGTTTGTTTGAAATGGATTAGAAACTTCATTAGCTGGACATACAGTCTTATATGTTTGCAACCGAGGTTGATGGCAAGGGGCAGGCTGTGATATTCAGTGTTCAGCACATTTGAGAACATCTGGAAACTTTATAGAGAGGGCTGGGTGCACATGGAAACAAGAAGCCTCCTGGAAAATTCCTCATCATGAATAGCCAACTGATGAGTCATGTTTGGTTAAAGGATTATGAGTTTTTTGGAATGGAGAAACCGGTAAGAGGCAAGATCCTTATTTGCAGCAAAGACTAAAAAAGCTGTTCCACTAAAACCTTCATTTATTTTAAATTAAAGTACAAATGATTTACAATACTATATTAATTTCAGGTGTAGAACATAGTGATTTGATATTTTTATAGATTACACTCCATTTAAAGTTATAAAATATTGGGACTTCCCTGGTGGCACAGTGGTTAAGAATCTGCCTGCTAATGCAGGGGACATGGGTGCCTGTGTGGTCTAGGGCCCATGCTCTGCAACAAGAGAAGCCACGGCAATGAGAAGCCTGCGCACAGCAATGAAGAGTAGCCTCCACTCGCTGCAACTAGAGAAAGCCCATACCATATGCAACAATGAAGCCCCAACACAGCAAAAAATAAATAAATAAATAAAGTTATAAAGTATTGACTATATTCTTTGTGCTGTACATTATGTCCTTGTACTTTATTTATTTTATACCTAGTAGTCTGTACCTCTTAATCCCCTTGCCCTATCTTGCCCCTCCCCCTCCCCCTCTCCCCACTGGTAACCACTAGTTTGTTCTCTGTATCTGTGAGTCTGTTTCTGTTTTATTTTATTTTTTAGATGTCACATATAAGTGAAAACATACAGTATGTGTCTTTGCCTGAAAAAAGTATAATACCCTCCAGGTCCATCCATGTTGTTGCAGGTATGTTGTGTGTGTTTGTGTGTGTGTATATATATATATCTGCTTTATCCATTCATTTCTTGATGGACACTTAGGTTGCTTCCATATCTCGGCTATTGTAAATAATGCTGCTATGAACATTGGGATACATATATCTTTTCTAATCAGTGTTTTTGTTTTCTTCAAATATATACCCAGGAGTGGAATTGATGGATCACATGGTAGTTCTATTTTTAGTTTTTTGAGGAACCGCCATACTGTTTTCCATAGCAGCTGTACCAATTTTTATCCCCACCAACAGTATATTAGGGTTCCCTTTCTCCACATCCTTGCCAGCATTTGTCATTTGTAGACGTTTTGTTGATAGCCATTTTGACAGGTGTGAGGTGATTCTAGACTTTGTTTTAAATTCTACTTTGTCTGCTATGAGTATTGTCTCCCCAATTTTCTCTTCATTTCCATTTGCATGTAATACCTTTTTCCATCTCCTCTCTTTCAATATGTATATGAGTTTAACTCTGAAGTGAGTCTCTTGTAGGCAGTATATAGATGTCTTGTTTTTTTTGTTTTTGTTTTTGTTTTTATCCAATCAGCCACCCTATGCCTTTGGATTGGCACATTTAGTCTATTGACATTTAAAGTGATTATTGATAGGTATGTACTTATTGCCATGTTGCTACTTGTTTTCTGCTTATTTTAGTAGTTTTTCTCTGTTCATTTCTTCTTCTTATAGTCTCTTTGCTTGTGGTTTGATGATTTTCTTTAGTGTTATGTTTGTGTTCCTTTCTCTCTAGTTTCTAATGTATCTATTGTAGGTTTTTGATTTGTGGTTATCATGGAGTTTATATATGATGACCTATAACTCTAGCTACTTGTTTTAACCTGATAGTCATTTAAGCTCAAACACATTCTAAAAGATCTACATTTTTTACTCCTCAACCTGCAACGTTTTGTGTTTTAGATGCCTTATTTTACATCTCGCAGGTCTATCTCTTAACTGTTTATTGTAGTAATAGTAGATTTTACAGTATTTGTCTTTTAATCTTTGTACTAGTTTATTTAAGTGATTATTTAAGCCTTTACTATATATTTGCCTTTACCAGTGGAATCTTTCCCTTTCTATAATTTCTTATTTCTTGTTTTAGCCTTTTCTTTTTCACTTAAAGAAGACCCTTTAACACTTCTTGTAAGGTTGGTTTAGTATTGATGAACTCTTTTAGTCTGTGCTTTTTTTGAGAAGCTCTTTATCTTCAGTTCTGAATGATAATCTTGCTGGCTAGAGTATCCTAGGTTGTAAGTTTTTTCCTTTTAGCACTTTAAATATACCATGTCACTCCCTTCTGGCCTGCAAAGTTTGTGCTGAAAAATCAGCCTCATGGGAGCTTCCCTTGTATGTGATTCTGTTTTTCCTTGCTGCCTTTAAAATTCTCTCTCTAACTTTTGCCATTTTAATTACGATATGTCTTGGTTTGGGTCTCTTTGGACACATCTTGTTTGGAACTCTCTGTGCTTTCTTGTACCTGGAAAGCTGTTTCCTTCTTCAGGTTAGGGAAGTTTTCAGGTATAATTTCATTAACTATATCTTCTACCTTTTTCTCTCTCTCTTCTCCTTCTGGGACCCCTATAATGTGAATGTTGGTATGCTTGATGTTACCCCAAATGTCCCTTAAACTATCTTCTTTTTCAAAAATTTGTTTTTCTTTTTGCTCTTCTGATTGGGTGATTTTCATTATTCTGTCATCCAGATTGTTTATGCATTGTTCTGTATTACTTAATCTGCTGTAGTTCCTTCTAGTGTATTTTTCATTTCAATTATTGTATTCTTCATCTCATCTCTTTTTTATACTTTTTAGTTCTTTGCTGAAATTCTCACTGTGTCTATCTATTCTTTTTCCAAGCTCAGTTAGCATTCTTATCCCTATTTCTTTGAACTCTTCATCAGGTAAATTATTTATCTCTGTTTCATTAGGGTTTTGTTCAATTGTTCTTTTCTTTTTTTTTTTTTTTGCGGTATGCGGGCCTCTCACTGTTGTGGCCTCTCCTGTTGCGGAGCACAGGCTCCGGACGCGCAGGCTCAGCGGCCATGGCTCACGGGCCCAGCCGCTCTGCGGCATGTGGGATCCTCCCGGACCGGGGCACGAACCCACGTCACCTGCATCGGCAGGCGGGCTCCCAACCACTGCGCCACCAAGGAAGCCCAAGTGTTCTTTTCTTGTTCTTTCATTTGAAACACATTCCTCTGTCTTCTCAATTTGTTTACCTTTCTCTGTCTCTAGGAAATTAGGTGAAACGGTTACCTGTCCCGTTCTTGAAGGGGTGTCCTTGTGTGGAAGAATCCCTATTCAATCTGTGTGTGCCCAGTGGCTTTGATGGGAGAGCTGGCTCTGAAGAGAGCACTGGCCATGCCTTCCCCAAGGATGTGCTGGCAGCCACAGCCTTGGCAGGAGGTAGGGCTGGAGTTAGAAGGGCTAGAGCCTGAGTAGGGTGTACACCTGGGCTTCTCCTAGGCTCAGTGGCAGTCATCACCCTATCGAGGGCAGGGTTGGGGCCCGAGCGGCTGGAGCAGGGTTCCTGATGGAATTGGGTTTCTCCTGGGTAGGATGGCAGCCTCCTCCTTGGTTGGGGTCATGGCCAGGGCCCAGAGCTTGGGGCTACACTTCTCTTCTGGTTTCACATTTTCCTCAGTAAGCATGCCTTGGTTAGAGGCCAGGTCAGGGCCTGAGGGGTTGCAGCCACTACTTAGCCACTACTAAGCTGCTTTCGCTCCCTCCCAAGTGTGCTCATGCACAAGTGTGCTGGCAATGGTGGGCTCAGCTCTGGAGCTCTTTTGTTCCCTCCTGAGTGTGTGCACAGATGGGCTGCCCCACCCTGGTCAGAGGCAGGGCTGAGCTAAGGTGGCTTATTCCCTCTAAGTGTGTCCGCTATCATGGGCAACGGCAGCCTCAGCCCTAGTGGGAGCCACACCGGCGCCAGAGGGGCTGGAGCAGGACCCGGTGGGGGAACAAGGTGCCCTGGGGTAGGCCTAGCAAGTCGGCCAGAGCCCTGACACTTTTCTATCTGCTGCCTCTGTGCTGTGCCTGGGAGCAAGCAAGCCTGTGCACATGTTCTTCTAGAGTAGGTCTAGGTTTCTTACAGCCCTCTGGTAGCCCCACCGGTTTTCAGGCCGGCTAAGGGGGCTCATCTTCCCGACGTGGGACCCCAGGGCTGGGATGCCTAATAAATGGCTTGAATCCCTTGCTCCGTCAGGGAGGTTTCCGGGCCTGTGGCATCTCCCGCTTCTTCTGAGTCCCCCACTAGGGATGTGGGTCCCAACCAGACAACTTCTTCCCTTCTACCAGAATCCACGTGAATCTTTCTTTACAGCCTTGGTCTTAGAAGAGCCGTTCTGTTAGTCTTCAAGCCTATTTCAGCGAGAGTTGTTCTATATACAGTTGTAGTTTTTTTTGTTTGTTTGTTTGTTTGTTTTGCGCTACGCGGGCCTCTCACTGTTGTGGCCTCTCCCGTTGCGGAGCACAGGCTCCGGACGCGCAGGCTCAGCGGCCATGGCTCATGGGCCCAGCCGCTCCGCGGCAATGTGGGATCTTCCCAGACCGGGGCACGAACCCGTGTCCCCTGCATCGGCAGGCAGACTCTCAACCACTGCGCCACCAGGGAAGCCCCAACAGTTGTAGTTTTGATATGTTCTGAGGCGAGGTGAGCTTAGTGTTCTCTGGCTCTACCGTCTTGATCCTGCTTCACAAAACCTTTTAAGGCAGGTGATCTTTGGTAAGCCACTCAGGATAAAAGTTAACCAGAATCTCAACAGACAAAGGGGGGGTTTCATTCTTTTCCTGTGGTTGTGGTGTGTGTGTATGTGTGTGTGTATGTGTGTAAGAGAGAGAGAGAGAAAGAGAGAGAGAGAGAGAGAATTTAATTTAATGAGAATTTAATGAAATTGTGGACTGAAAACTAATTGAAAACTAAGTAGCTGGCAGAAATTCCACACCTCTATTCTCCCTTTTCCCCACAAACCCTGCAAGCACCCCTCATACCACAAATGCTTAAATGAAGTTTATTATATTAAAAACTACAGATAATTTTTGTTTTTGTTGTTGATGTTTGAATAGTTAAGCGATATGGTTGATTGCAGTGGCATGGACCAGAAACAGGCAGTGGTCATGAGAATAAAGGAAAAAATTTGGCAGACTTTGGACCTCTGCAGGGCATGGAAAAAGAGGTCAAACTGATGTTATCCATAACTCATGGGCCAGGCAGCTCCAGTGAACATCTGGAATTCACATGTAACCACAAAGGCTGCATCTTCCCTATCTCACCTCCCATCTTCATAGCTGTGTTGGGAAATGAGCCCATTTGCGATTACGGAGAGGTTTTGTCAGAGTAAGAATCAAGGCAATTTCACAATCCCAGAACCTCACATTTTCTGGTCTCTTCTCCACCTTCTTGGGGAAGAGCTGCTCTGAGAGCCTGCATAGGGGACCTCTCTGTTCTCTCTGGTCATTTTAACTCCACATCTGAGACTATGCCCAGATAATTTGTTCATTCATTCATTTATTCACTCATTAATTTAAAAAAAATTATTGAGAGCCCGCTACATGCCAGGCATTGTTTTAGGTGCTGGGGATTCGGAGCCAATAAAGCAGACAAAACTATTTTCATGGAGTTTATATGTTAAACAATTTCTTCAACAACCATTTGTACTGATTTCACAGTGTCACTAGGGGGAGGAGAAAACAACCACATATCATACAGGCTGATAAATGCCCCAATCTGAGGCCAGTGTAGGCTACTGTGGAATTACTGAACCTATCTTAGGGAATCGGTGGGGATACTGAGGCTATAAGTAAAAAGCCCAGTTAAGGGCTTCCCTGGTGGCGCAGTGGTTGAGAGTCCACCTGCCGATGCAGGGGACGCGGGTTTGTGCCCCGGTCCAGGAAGATCCCACATGCCGCGTAGCGGCTGGGCCCGTGAGCCATGGCTGCTGAGCCTGTGCGTCCGGAGCCTGTACTCTGCAACGGGAGAGGCCACAACAGTGAGAGGCCCACGTACCGCCAAAAAAAAAAAAAGAAAAAAAAAAGCCCAGTTAAGAGACCAGTTCAGTAATTAAGTGAAAAATGATGTGCCTGTATACACGCACTCTAGGTAATGTAACCCTAGGATTCTTAGAAAAAATGAATCTAATTAAGCTTGAGACACACCCCATAATGTGAAGAAAAGGAAATTGTTTTTTAATCCTGGTTTAAGGCATGAATAACTTTGGAACAAAGGTTAAGTCTTCATAGAGAATCTCCTTACTTTTCCCAAGAAGAAAGTTCTGCTTAGTTTGTAAAATGGGGATGTTGGATTAGAGCATCTCTAAAGTTTTCTCTGTCCTAACCTCTCTGATTCTGTGGAAAGGAGATGGGGGCTGTTTCTACCTTATTTCGATTGTGGCTTAAAAATAAATGAACACATGACTGAAAAGACCTCTGCGAGTATAACAGCAAAGCTGCTGGGCTAAGTGCCATCAACTCAATAAACTACACACGACTGGAGCAAATGCTTCAACATAGGGAAAATGAGCCACTGTGCATCCCGAGAGCTGGGAGACTGAAATTCTCGGAGTATTTTCAAAAGATACTTAGCAGGTTTTAGTTTCAGTTCTTCTTCTTTTTTTTTTTTGCGGTACGCGGGCCTCTCAGTGTTGTGTTCTCTCGCCTTGCAGAGCAACAGGCTCCGGACGCGCAGGCTCAGTGGCCATGGCTCACGGGCCCAGCCGCTCCGCGGCATGTGGGATCTTCCCGGACCGGGGCACGAACCCGTGTCCCCTGCATCGGCAGGCGGACTCTCAACCACTGCGCCACCAGGGAAGCCCAGTTTCAGTTCTTTTTGACCTTGCCGGTAGGAAGAATGAAATGAGGAGTGGATTCCTACTGTATCTGTCAGGACTCTTGGTGGCAACCAAGGGGAACTGACTCTGCCTTGGGAGTATCTTGAGGACACAGAGATTGGCTGAGGGGCTGAAATCTGGGCTGAAGGACCATCAGGAAGCAAGGGAGCACAGGGGCCTCAGCGCTGAGAAGGCACACAAGGGGATGCTGTAGAAATGTCTGGGACATTGTGTGCCCCTGTTTCTCCAGAGTATCTGACCTCAAATTGTTCCCTCCATCTTTGGGTTACCAGCTGGAGATTTAACTCCCTGATTGGTCTCATTGGTCACGTACCCATTCCCGTAGCTGTAGAGGAAGAATCTGGCTCTTCCGCTCGGCTTCCCATATAGCCACACTATTCACAATGAGAAATCTCCTACAAGAAGACCAGATTCAAACAAGTGTGGTATGCGGTAGGAGTGGAGCTGAAGGATTGTTGGTTGCTAGGTAGCCAGAAAATGACCAGTGTCTCCTAATCTTGGTTTTTGTCTCTGGCTCCTTTGACTTCCTCTTGTCTGCCTTTTAGTTTATTAACTTATGGGAGGTATGCCACATCAATTTAGACTGGTGTAAATAGGTTTCCAATTGCCAGGGTGAGTGAGAAAATAAGATTGTAAGGGTCACTTTGATTTTTTTTGAGATTGCCATCCTGATATAGCAGGCTGTATGCTGCAGATCTAAGCCCAACCCAGATGAAATTCTTAAGCCAATTTCTAATATTTGTGTTTGTGTTGCAGATGCAGCTTCTGATGGCTCCCCAGTTAAGGCTGTGTGGACAGAACAGGTGAGGAGAATAGCCCTCAGGGACCATTGCTCTGGGAGATGGGTGCATTTGTAGCAGTGATGTTTGACCACACACCCGTGATGCCTGTCGGGTTCAGTATCATCCTTGTGTGCATGTAGTCAGCACTCAATGCAGAGTTAAATTGCCTGTTTTTTCTCTAGAAGTGTCTGTTTGCTGTGAAGAGTACTAGAGATAGAGATGGATAGTCACCACTGTTAAATTTCACATATTGGATATCAGTTCAAAGTGAGGAATCCAGATGAAATCCAGCCACTTGGGAAAGAAAAAGGTCAAACTTTTAAGGGGTCCTCCTTTGTGCGTCTAACTGAGAGGCTGGAACCAGCATGTCGGCCAGCAGGAGAGGAGCTGGTAGGCCAGGCTAGTTGACTCCAGTTCTGTGGCGGTCCCCATGCTGGTTGCAGAGAAGCAGACAGAGCAACCAGTTTTTCCTCTTTCTGCATCATTAGAATGTTGCAGAAATACACAAAGCCAGGGATTTTGCAATGGAAAGCAGCAGTAGCTGCACCCTCAGGAGGATAAAGTGCTTTGGCTCTTCTCTTGCCATTGTTGTGTGCACTGCAGGGACTATTAACCCCTCCCCAAGCTTGGTGAGGGGAGTTGAGAGTAGTGATTGGCAAGGTCTATGGCAAGGGTGGGCTGGCCTCTCCTGCTGGAGCCGAAGGCTGGCTGAGGGGCAGATCCTCAGACACCCATCTCGGCCCAGCCACTGGGGGGTGTGGTGGGGTGGTGAATGAAGTGAGAGGCCCTGGGAGGAACTGACCCCCCAAAGACCAGGTCTGATCTTGACCTTGACAACCAGAAGCTGGGAGGCTGGAGGAGCTATCTGGAGAGCAGGTGAGGAGAGAGGCAGCAGCTGCACTTGCACTGCTGGGTGGGACAGGGACGAGGGTGTGCCCACAGGCACCCAAGAACACCAATTAAAAAGAACCCAGCCCTGGAGACCTGCCCACTGGGGCCCTCACTCAGCCTTGTGTGAGGCTGGGGGCTAGCAATGGGGGCAGGAACTGATGCCAGGAACGAGAGGCTGACTCTGGTGCAGTATATCTGTCCCCTTTGGCCATCTCTGAAGTTCCCACTGATGGAATATAAGAAAAAGAAAAAAAGGTCATGAAGAATCTAGGGGTAAGATGGGAATAAAGACACAGACCTACTAGAGAATGGACTTGAGGATATGGGGAGGGGGAAGGGTAAGCTGGGACAAAGTGAGAGAGTGGCATGGACATATATACACTACCAAACATAAAATAGGTAACTAGTGGGAAGCAGCCGCATAGCACAGGGAGATCAGCTTGGTGCTTTGTGACCACCTAGAGGGGTGGGCTAGGGAGGGTGGGAGAGAGGGAGACGCAAGAAGGAATATACATATGTATATGTATAACTGATTCACTTTGTTATAAAGCAGAAACTAACACACCATCGTAAAGCAATTATACTCCAATAAAGATGTTAAAAAAAAAAAAAGCCAGAATGTGGATGCCTGCCGTGGCAGAGAAACTAAGCCGCTAGGTTAAAAGTGTTTTCCTTCTTTTCTTTTCACCCTCCTTTCCTGTGCTTTCCCTCTCCCCAGACTCTGGAGTGGCCTGAAGTAGCAAGTAGGGGTAAAGTAAGAGAAGTAGATTTGGGTAAGAAAAGGGAAATAGACACCCCACCTCCATCGTGTCTGAGCCCGGCGGAAAGCCACCGTCAAGGGAGAGGGCTACTAGCAAGTTTGGGAAGGAATTAAGTACAAGTTGCTATTCAGTTAGGAAATCGTGGTTTGAGTTATAGAGACTAGGAATCTAACTCAGGTTTTTGAGAAGAGTCTTTCATAAGGTGTGATCACGAGAATACACATGACAGGAATGAAAATGGTGAAGTGTGGCTATCTCATTTCCATTCATTTATTCGTTTAACAAATATCAACCGAATGCTTGCCAGGTGATGGCCATATCTGTGGAGCTGCTCTTTCCGTATTTAGCACTGAGAGGGCTCAAGCCCTTCCTTGAATTTCTACAGCTGTTGATAAGATCCCCCTGGTGGCCCTTAGATCCGTCTTCCGGAAGACCCCGACATGTTCTTTCTTGTTATTACCTGCATTGTTTGATCTAAAACGCACACACAGTATATCAGTTGGGCGATTCTGGACTGATGAGGGAGTATCTTATTATTGCACTCTGTCAGTTTGTTTTCTAAATATTTCTAAATGAGTTGAGAACCCAGAAATGGAGAAACTCTAATCCCTCCACACCCTGCCTGGTAGGTTCAGAAGTACCAGCACCGCCCACCACTCTGCTCCTGCCTCCGATTCCAGGAGAAGGGGGCTGCTTCTCACCTCTCCAACGCTAAGTTAGAAGCGAACCGCTTTCCGCAGCTGAATTAGAGGCTTGTACCGCAGCCAAAACACAGTGTGGATTAGACAACTAAAGATGTCTTTTCAAGGGAAACAAAGAAATTAATTAAAGCCAGACAGGAAGCGTCTCCGTTGTACTGTCTGGAGTTGCACCCTCTCTTGGGCCTGCGGGCGCCGACAGGGAGGGTATGACCTGGCAGGTGGTGGCTGGAAACCTAAGCCAGACCTTGAGGTTAACAGAGAGCCCCTCATGGGGTGGGCGGCTGCCACCACTGTGAGTGCTTCGGAGCAGGATGATGGCCCGTGCCCGTGGCGAGGGAGTCAGTGTGTGTGTGTGTGTGTGTACGTGTGTCTATGTGAGTGCTTGTGTAGGACCTGGGTGGGGGAAGGGAAGAAGGTCATTAAAAGTCTTGATGGCTGGGCTTCCCTGGTGGCACAGTGGTTGAGAGTCCGCCTGCCGATGCAGGGGACGCGGGTTCGTGCCCCGGTCCGGGAAGATCCCACATGCCGCGGAGTGGCTGGGCCTGTGAGCCATGGCCGCTGAGCCTGCGCGTCCGGAGCCTGTGCTCTGCAACGGGAGAGGCTACAACAGTGAGAGGCCCGCGTAACGCAAAAAAAAAAAAAAAAGAAGTATTGATGGGACTTCCCTGGTGGCGCAGTGGTTAAGAATCCGCCTGCCAAGGCAGGGGACTTGGGTTCAAGCCCTGGTCCGGGAAGATCCCACATGTTGTGGAGCAACTAAGCCCATGAGCCATAACTACTGAGCCCACAAGCCACAACTACTGAGCCTGTGTGCCACAGCTACTGAAGCCCGTACACCTAGAGCCTGTGCTCTGCAACAAGAGAAGCCACTGCAATGAGAAACCCACACACCACAACGAAGAGTAGCCCCCGCTCGCCGCAACTAGAGAAAGCCCACGTGCAGCAACGGAGACCCAACGCAGCCAAATAAATAAATTTAAAAAAAAAAAGAGTCTTGATGGTGATAAATGGGCACATTTTGTTTTTTCCAGTATAAAGGGACAGGGTCTCTGAAGGAAGGAAAAAAAGGCCTAAATGTGTTGGGAGGAAAATGTCAGGCAGTTTCATAAATATTATTTGATGTAATTCCTTGAGGTGAGTGTTGTCCCATTTTTAGAGATGAGCAGGGTGAGGTAGACAGAGGGGCCAGTTACCCTGACAAAGGTTAAATGGCAAACAAGTGGCATTACTGGGATTTGAATTCCGGTCTTTGACACAAAGCCAGGCTGCAGATGCCCCCTTCCCCTCACTGCCTCTCCCATGACCCTTTCTTGCAGTGCCTTCCAAGAGCTGTGTATGACTTACGAAGGGGAACTTCAGAGGAAAATCACTTTGCCTTACTAAACCTCTGGGCCTCCATGGTAAAAGGAGGCAGATGAATTAGGTGAGCTCGAGATTCCTTTTAGCTCTAATATTCTGTTTGTGGAGCCTGACGGGCTTGGGGGGTGGGACAAGGTAACCCAGACTCTAGACTAAGCTGATTGTGGTGGAAATCTTACCTCATCATCATGTCCCAGACGCACAGGATGGCATTTAATTTCTCAAAAGCTGACTTGGAATCGGACACTAATCCCCACTCTCTTCAACTGTAGTCCCACTGCTTTTAGAGGGAAATATGGTGCCTGGCACATTAAACACTCAGTAATTATTTGAGGAATGAAAGATTGAATGGAATCAATTGGCCAGCGCTCAGTTGGCCCTGTGTGTGGAGGTGGGAAGTAGGAGTGGGGAGTGAAGGACCCGTGTGCAGAGGTGCATAGAGATGTCCCTGGACATAACAGGACTTAAATGATATTTATTACCGGGGCCACATGGTGCAGTCTGGGTTCTTTTTTTTTTTTTTTAAGCAAACAAAGATCCAGTTTCAGTGGGTTGGTTAAATGCCTTACTTTGATGTGGCTACTTTGTTGACCCAGTTATGCAGCTCAGCACAGGCTGTTCTGTGGAAAAGAAGAAGCCAACTGTTAAACTACTGCCTGTCTTTGCTGCAAAGAGGGAGCCCCAGAGTAGATGATCTTTTGTATCTGGGAGCCCATTAATTAGTCTTGGAACGTGTAACGGAAGGCCTCGGGCTCCACTGGGAGCGGAGAACGCAATCGCACAGCATGTTCAAATGAGGAGATTGGGAGGCCAGAGTGTTGGGAGGAAGAACGCGGGCGAGGAACACCTGCGGCGTGGCTGAGATGCTTAAGATGCGGTTCTAACTTTCACCTGCAGCGACATCTGTCACCTTCAGAAGCGCTTTGTGTGAGTGATTTCGAGGGAAATTTAAAAAGTGGGGTCTGTGACAGGGCGAGAGAGAGGCATGGACATATATACACTAACAAACGTAAGGTAGATAGCTAGTGGGAAGCAGCTGCATGGCAGAGGGATATCGTCTCGGTGCTTTGTGACCGCCTGGAGGGGTGGGATAGGGAGGGTGGAAGGGAGGGAGACGCAAGAGGGAAGAGATATGGGAACATATGTATATGTATAACTGATTCACTTTGTTATAAAGCAGAAACTAACACACCATTGTAAAGCAATTATACTCCAATAAAGATGTTAAAAAAAAAAAAGTGGGGTCTGGGTCATGGAAGAACAGGAAGGAGAACAGCTGCTGGGGTGAAGGAGAAAGAGAGAGGGATGGTCTAACAAGGAGTGGGGTGTCCCCAAAGCCCCGACACTCCACAGAAACCTCGGGACAACCTGGGACTTCCCACTATATACCAGTGCCGGTTTTGTTACATTTCAAAAGTGCATGACCATGACCGTAGCTGACATCGTGCAGACTGGTCACAGAGCCTTGGGTGTGCGAGTCATCTTCAAGGCAGGGAGAAAGGGCATTTACTTCAGGTCAGTCAAGGCAGAGCCCCACGTGCACACGGCTGCTTTTTGCAAGACTCGGTGGGAAACCACTCGTGCCAAGGGATATGAATATTTAACATTTTCCTGAGGAACAGTCAATCTGTTAGTTTTACCCTTCCCCATATAATAAGATGTAGATGATAAGCAAGTGAAAGTCACGAGGGACAATTGAAGGTCACCGGATCCAACTAGTTATGGAAAAGAATGAAGCGAGAAGCACCGCAGGATCGAAGACTACGTAGAAAAAAACGCTAACAGTAATCATAATTGACAGCAAGAATTTCCGAACTAAAAACATTTAGTTTTCAAAAGCTCCCCAGTCATTAATGAGTAATGAGTAAGAGAGTAGGGAATATGTTTGTGAGAAAATTATTTTTACCTCAATTTAATAATTGTTACTTGGGTCTTATTGGACTGATCAGTAGAGAGATTTGAATTCCCTGTGAGTTCTACTTCGCTGCTAGCCGCCGGCCAGCTCTCGGCTCTCTTGAGCCTCTACCCAGTTACTACCACAGTCTTCATTCAGGCGACTGGAGATTCTTTCATCCAGCGCTGGCAGTGATTGTAACATAACACTTATTCATTGGGGCTGGGGTTAATGTAAACTAAGTTGATGGAACAGAACTATGAGTTTTCGGCAAATCTCTTCTTTTTTTTTTTTTTGCGGTACGCGGGCCTCTGACTGTTGTGGCCTCTCCCGTTGCGGAGCACAGGCTCCGGACGCGCAGGCTCAGCGGCCATGGCTCACGGGCCCAGCCGCTCCGCGGCATGTGGAATCCTCTCGAACCGGGGCACGAACCGTGTCCCCCGTATCGGCAGGCGGACTCTCAACCACTGCGCCACCAGGGAAGCCCATCAGAGCAATATTATTGATTAATTATGAAACCAATAGGTAAATATTAAAACAAATAGGTAAATATTACACTACTAGTTGTGGAAATGGAGATGTGGGTATTCAAAGCTCAAACTGAAATCATTATTTATCCCCCTTCAAATCCTCTCCTTCTGTATTTAGTGCATTAATATTACCATCACCTATCCAAAAACCCAAGAGTTTTCTTCTATGCCCCCAATCCCCTAGACCTATCAATCACCAGATCCCTTCTGTTTTACTACCTATTTATGTCTAGAATTAGCATCTTTGTTTTCCCTATTCCTTCTGCTCTGGTCAAGCCCTCATCTTGTCCAAACTGGTCTCAGCATCCTCTAGTACAAACTCCAAGTACCTCAGACTGAAGCCTCTCGGCTCCTTGCCATTGTATCTGCAAATGTTACCTACGTCACTCACAAGGCTGAGAGCTCAAGGGGATATGGAGAAGTCTGTCTGATTCACATTTGTATTGCCAGCACCTAGCATAGAGCCTGGACAATGGCCCACACAAGCCTCCACCCATCCATCATCCCTCCTTGCAACGCATGTTTACTGAGCTCCCACTGTGTGCACACTACTCGTGGGGGAACGAGAATATGGCAGCGAACAAAACAGCAAACAACATATTCTGTCCTTACATATGTTGCATCTTACACTGATGCATATATTTAAACCTTTACAAAGAAATTTTGTAAAGTTATAGAGTCAGACATATCCGTGTCCTTTAAAAGGTATTATTATGTGTGCTTTTTCCGGACAGATGACCCTTGAACAACACGGGTTTGAACTGCATGGGTCCACTTACGTGCAGATTTTTTCAATAAATAGGTACTACAGTACTATGTGATCCACAATTGGTTGAATCTGAGGACATGGAATCGCAGATGGGGAGGGCCGACTATAAATATATACATACTCAGATTTTCAACTGTGTGGGAGGCATCACCCCTAACTCCCCGCATTGTTCAAGGGTCAGCTGCTTAAGAAATCCTTTGGTTCTAAACGATGATAAAAAATCTCCCATAGAACCATTATGATTAAGAACTCAGGCCTGCAGTGAAACTGAGTTCAAATCTTATCTTTGCCATTAAAAGCTGGGTAATTTAGTCAACAGTTCTGTGCTTCAGCTCGGTCATTCGTACAGGTAAAAGTATTTAAGGGTATTTAACTCACTGCAGTTGTTTTGGAGATCCGATGAGCTAATACAACTAAATACATATAGAATTGAGTCTGAGAAATTGCACGTTTGTATTGTTATAGGTTATTATTTTATTACGTTTGTTCTTTATGATTGCCTCTCTAATTCATATGAAATTTATTTTCATTTATGGTAGAAATTGAGAGTCCCATTTTATGTTATTCTTCATATGGAAAACCAGTTGTCCCCAAATTTTTGTTTATACTCTTTCAATGGTTTCTCTTTGCTCCAAGAATCACAGGGCAATTCTGTATGTTAATCTACTCAGCTGCATGGGCTCTCTCCCCACCTTTTCAGACTTCCCTTTTTACTACTCTCCACTGCTGTGCTATCGCCACCCTAGCCTCCTTTGTGGTCCTGGAACATACCAGCCTCTTTTCCTCCCCAGGGCCTTTGCACTTGCTATTTTCTTTTCCTGGAATGTTTTTCTTCCCAAATCTTGTATGGCTCCTCCTGGTCATTCAGGTCTTCCCTGTTCACTTAAGATAAAACATGTCATCCCTTCCCACTCCCCCCACCACTCACCGCCAAACCACTACTTTCTCTCTGTTTCATTTTATTTACTTTATTCTATCTTATTTATTTCATTCACCACATTTATGATCTGGAATTTGTTTTGGTAAATCATTCTTTTCTTCCTTCACTGGAACATAAGCTTCATTGGAACAGTAATTCTTGTCTGTTTTATGTACTATGTAGCCTCAGAGTCTAGAATAGTGCCTAGGAAATAGTAGGTACTTAATAATTACCTTATCAGGAAGTCTCTCCTTTTCTCCCTACCAAAACAGGCCTGCTTTTTAGAAGGATAATCCTGGTGACACTATGGAAGTTGGTTTGTCCCATGCCTGGAACGCTCTCTTTCTGGCTTATCCTTTCAGTCTCACCTTAACTATAAACTGTTCACAGAGGCCTTTCTGGACCCTGGTATCTAACATGGATCTCCAGAGACTTGCTGCAACCAGCTGAGATACTGAGATAGTGAACACCCTGAGAATTTAAATGTGCATGTCAGGCATTTAAAGGTAAGCCCTGGGGCTGTCAGAAGGTGAGCTCGATGAGGCAGGAGTTTGTCTTTCTTCTATGCTGCTTCTCAGGGCCTGGCACTTAGTAAGTGCTCAGTAAAAATTTATGGACTGAATCAATAAGTGGTTTTTCTGTGGTTTCGTTTTCCTGTTATCTTGTTTCTCTACTTTGATGTTGCAATTCGTATTATTTTTTTTATTTTGGACTTGAGCATTTAAAGCTGTTTGCTTTGAATGCCTTTTCTGTTTTAGAAGACAACTCTGCCAGGTTGTGGTGCTGTTTATCTACAAGTCAGATGTTTCCCCTCCTCCGCTGGCCATCAGTTTTGGAGCTGGTTTCACTTAGAGGACATCCCTACCTTGTCACTCTGCCATCTTTTCAGAAATTCACAGTCACAGAGAGACTTTTGGGAGGAGAAGAGCTCAAGTATAAAATCCTAACAGTTCATAAACACTAGTCTAAGAGAGGCTCATAGGATTATGGATGATAGAGAGGTATGAGAATTCAAATCAGATCAGACACTTATTTAATGCTTGCTGTGTGCAGGAAACTGTGGTATATGCCACGGGGAACACTTAGAAGTTAAACCGTGCCTCAAAGGGTAAGGGGTGCAGCTGGGAAAGATGCTCTCTGCTCCAGAATGATCACATTTGAGATGACATCAGGACACACAGATGGAGAAATCTTGGAAACAGATGTGATGCCTGGTAAACAGTTGGCTCTGGAGCCCTCAAGGTCCAGCCTTGAGATTTTAAGAATCATCTTAGATGAGAGCAAATATTCAGAATGGTGATTTTAAGGGACAGTAGTGTCCTGTGTCATTAAAATAATTAAAAACGATCATAGTGCAGTTTCACAGAGGTAGAAAGGTAGACCAATGAACGATTTTTAACAATAGCAAACAAGGGTGGAGTATGTCTGGCTCAACTTAACTAGGGCCTAAGAATTTTCCAGTCCCCTTCATGAACACACGTCCTAGAATTGGCAGCCCACCTCCGGCAGGACTGCCCAAACTACTCCATTCCATAAGTGACTGAACATCGACCAAATTGCTAAGCCCTAGAAAGTCGGTTTCCCCAGGTAGCCCAGGTGGGAAACCTGATTCTGTGATCCAAAGACTCAGGACAAACTTTTAACTGAGAGCCTCAGCACACAGAATGGTGTTGGGCCGGACAGCTCTGGGAGAGGAGAGGAAATTCCCCCACGTGGTGAGAAATGAAGGAGGAGTTTGAAACGGAGATGGTCTGGCTCTTCCTGCTTTTTCCTTGAGGTTGCCATCATTACTTTGCATCATGTGCGAGAAAGCAAAGCGCCAGGGTGAGCTCAGACTCAGACATGGTGCATGGATTTGCAATGTTCATAATGAGAGTCAAGGGTGCGTTAAGGGTGATTTGGGCCAAAGACTGTGACAGGCAGCAAACTCCTTAAACCGTCGATAGTCTAGGAGTTAAGTGAGGATAGTAACTTACTGTACAGGGAGGCATTGGTTCCTTAGAAATAAGCAGGTCAGTCCAGGGCAAATTTGGAACAGGGTAAGTACTTATAACTGCACAGATGCGAAGGGGCCAAAGAAGGGAGCATGGGAAAGGCCCAGGGGGGTGGGTGGGTGTCAGGTCCGGGGTGTCTTATAAGAGGAAATTTGTGGGTTTGGGGGTATCCTGGAGTTGAGGGGCACAAACACAAATGATACAGGAGCATGCCAAAGAGAGTCCTCCCTCGCTTCACCTTTTGGCCTCCAGGTCTGTCTTTGGTGATTAGGAAAGGGGCAACCAGGTCAGATGCTGACCGAAGCCATTTGCTCTGAGACCTCCTGCTGGGTTACACCCCTTTCTGCCCTCAAGCAGGTGAGCTCTCCTCATGGCCTGGGGCATTATTTGCTCTCAGCTTGCATTTCTTCACAGGAATGGCCTGGCCCTGTGGGTAGATGTCACCAACATTTTCCCAGGCTTGTGAAAAGGGTCTGTTAGCATTTACAGAGCATTTAGCATCTTCCAGTGCCATGCTCAGTCCCTCATTGGGGATGACCAAGACGACCTTGTTAGTAGGTTCTATACTACGATCCCTCACTACGATCCCTCACCCCCAGGGGTACAGAGAAGTCTCCCAGCTTCCTCAAAGTCACCATGGGGCTGGGACTCAAACTCAGGTCCTTTTCTGCAGAGTCGGTGACTCTAATCACTCCACTGCACAGCCTGCTCATCAGGCACGACCTCCTTCCTGCCAGGTGGTGAGTTGGTTGTTAAAACCCTCAAACCCTGGTGATGCCCTAAGGGCATGTAAATGAGCCATTCTTGATCTTCCCAAATAGTAAATGAATGTTAACAAGCTTTTATGTAAAACTGAACTTTATTGCAATTAAAAAAGAACAAAGACAAGTTGATAAGTGCCTTTAATTACAATGCACCTGCTATTTACATGTAATTATACTTTTATATACAGCTTGAGTAAGGTTCATTACATGTAAACTATAAGATAGGACAAGTTGAACTCCAGCCTTTTGGGAACATTCAGCGTAGAAATACTATGGGCAAAAATACACAGAAAACAAATATCCGTTTCAGTTCCTTAGGTACCATTACTGGATAAATGATCAAGATCTGGCCACAGAAGAGAATTGTAAATATGAATCAAGTTGAAACTTATTCTTAACATGACTAACAGTATTGCTATTATTTAAACCCTAAACATAATTAATAATTGGATCACTAAAAACAACACAATTTCAACTTATATAGCACCTTTCTTACAGAATTCAAAGCATTTGTATTTATATTATCTCATTTGTCCCCATAACATCCCTATGAGGTAGGCAATGGTTGGTATCATTATCCCCATTTTGTATATGGAGAAACTGAGGCACAGAGTAGTTAATCATTTGCTCAAGGTCACACAGTAAAGTCAGTGCTGGAACGGGGACCACAGAGCCATGAGTTGATCTCCAAAACCAATGCTTCTCTTTAAACTAAATTGTCCCCTCTGAGAATTTAATTCAATACTTCAGTTCATTTTTCCAAGACATAAAAACGTGCATTTTTTTCTCCCATAAAAATTGTTGAAATACTATAGGCAAGAAACAAACACTCTGGGGCAGAGGTTAGACTGATACTATGTTCTTCTAGAAAGAGTTTATGGAAGTCTCTTGTTGGTTTTGTTTTTTCATTACTAGGAGTTTCTTTCCCCAGTTTTTAAAAAAGTTAGAATGAAATATATTTGAAAGAATGCACCTAGTTACCTACAAATTATAGCTTTGGTAGCCATATTCTGCCACGCACAAACCAGGTTTATTCCTGAGTTTACAAAGAAAAAAATACCTAAACAATAATTTAAGTCTTTGAGATATTCTTTCTCAATCTTATATACATTTACGGTGTGCTTCTCAAGAGACTCAGAGTGGTAGGCAGGGCATTGGAATAAAATATTTTCCAGAGTCACACACACAGGGGCAGGAAGTCTTTCCCACATCACTTAGTTCAAATTTTACTTCTAATTCCTGCCCTACCCACCCCCTGAGAATCAAATATGTAGTTGGTACTCAGAAAAAAAATAAAGAAAAAATTTTAAGAAGGGTCAAAAATCTGAGGCATACAGGACTCTTTCAAACGCCTGTTGACGTGGATGTAAAATTCAACTTTCCCAACACGTTCCGCGAGCTTCTCCCTGAGAGCAAAGCACTGCTGATGGTGCCGCCAAACCTCCAGGACGTCAGGAGGCAGCCGTGGAGGGGCCCACAGGAGTTAAGTTTCGAGCGCGGCTCAGGAAAGACAGAGAAGCTTATATTTAAAAGCATGAATGCGAAGAAAGCAAGCACACTTACTGGATGGGTCATGATCATCATGTCAGGTTCATCTATGGGTTTGACATTAAAAATACATAAAAACTTGTCAAAGGACTGTTCAAAGACCGACTCAGGCCTTCGGTTCTAGTCTCTTCGCCTAGGGAAAGGCACTGCTGTCTGTCAGGGAAGCCTTTACTACCTAAATGAGGAGCTAAAATTACATTTCTTTTTCTCCTTAAGCTTAAAAACGGAAAAGGAAAGAGTTTGTTTACACTCATTGTTTCCCACTTGTTGAGTTAAAAAAACAAACAAAACAAAATAAAACCAGACGTTGCAACAAGTCGGTTCTGAAATGCAGGCTCCAGGGGACAAGACTGGTCTCTCTGTTTTAGCCTTAACTGTCCTGTGAAGGGTGCCTAACTGATATACTAGATAGGTTTTTAAGAATTAAATGTATACTGAGAATGAACATATCTGTTCTGTTAATTTGGAAAAAAATATTACACTCTAGAATACCCATTCAAATAAGCTATGATGAGAGTGAAGGTTAAAAAAAATCAAAACTAAACACATCCTGGATCCTCAGGTGTGCAGAACGTGAGACCCTCAGCCACTGGATCACCTAACATCACCAAACATCAGGGATTTTGCCTATAAATGGCCAAGTTATGTTCAACATCTGGTAACTCCAGAGTTAGATGCTTGAACGTTCTCATTTCCTTGAGACCTGGAGAGGAGCTCAAACTAGTTATAACTCACGTAACTCATAAGCACTGTTTCTCAGGGGATGGGGTGCAATAGCTACATGGCTAAGAAATGTTACACATAATTTACTCTAGAAGTGATTAATTCTTACAGGAAAGAGTTTGTTTGTTTTTTTTTTCCCCCTCTCAAAATAATCAGTGCCCTTCTACTTTATGGGTAGTTATTGGTCTGCTGTTCCAGGGATTTCCCTCCAATCTCAATACCTTGTAGGGGACCTGTGGGCTTACCTGGTTAGAGCACAGTGCTCATTTTTCTGCATTTGTGAGTCTGAGTCCTCAACAGAATTTTTAAAAAGTTCTTCTCCATGGCTTCTTAGTGCCAACCATTCTCACGAAAGATGTGGGCAAGAGTGTACACGGTTTAGCAAAGTTCATGGCAAATAACACCCAGCATCTGCTTCCCCAGGTGGATCTGTGCCTTATCGAGATAGCCCAAACGTGAGCTGGGCAGAGCTGTCTTCATGCCAGGAGGTGCTGGGGAACGGTTTCCATGCTGCCAGGCCGGGTCTGTGATACTGAAGATTGCAATTGGTATTAGAAAAGAGGGAATGGAATGGACTGGGAGTAGCAGACACAGAGGGGCCGGGGTGGTGCTATGCAAGGTGACAGAAGGTTTAAACACTCGCAATATTGAAAACAACTTTCCCACTCTTTTGTGAATTGGACAATTTGACTATTACACAGACCTTTTTGAGACAATGAGTCACAATGATGCTAACTGTCATGAATTACTTTTGAGTAACAGGAGTACTTTGAAAATGATTGGGACCACCTAACAGATAATATGTCACTTTTTTTGGAAACTATTTTTATGAGGAAAAAAATGCACGCACAGTGAAATGCAAATTCCTATTTGTTTAGTTATATTTCAAACTCCCCCTGAAAACATGAGGCGTGTTAATACAATGCAATATTTAAGAGGTAATGACATTAAACTATTTTACTGTTGCCAATTTAATATACAGAAGTCTGAGGAATGACAATTACCAACCTTTACAATCCATTACACAAGGTGATCTGAGACAGAGCACAATACTTGTTAAAAAACACCCATAGCATATAAGTGGTGAGCAAAGAAAAGTCAAATCTAACTGCATTAAGATAAATGATTACCAAATTGAATGCTTTTAAAAAAATTGCCTTTTTTAAGCAAAAATTGTATTTCTCATTTCATCTGGCATTAAGAAAAATCTGAACTACTATTTCCTAGTTAAATAAAAGAGGAACCTGGAAAAACAATGAAATACTTTATAAATATCAGAGACTGGATGTAAATACAACTTTAAAATGAGCAGTAGGAAAAAAAAAAACCCTTTATGAATGTTTGTTCTCTTCCGGACCATGATTCTATTTAATTTACTATGGTGATTCCAGATGAAGACTCTAATTTAACACAGTTTCTGGATTGATCTCTTCTAGTCAAACACTTTCTAAGTGTATACAACTCATCTAATGATACTGTCAGGAATAATGTATTTAAGAAAAGGTACAACACAGAGCAAGAAAATACTACTACAGGACAAGAAATTTAGACTTCACTGCAAATAAAGCCATATTGGATATTATAGACACATGTTCCTACTTTCACATCAGTCACTTATTAACACTAAACATTACACTTTAACTTTTCCCAGTTACACAGTACAATAAGCCTGCCAAGATTTCCAGGAAATAACCATGGGTACCTACTGTGCTTCCCGCAGCCAAAGCTAAGCTAGCTGGGTACCAGAAATCAACACTTTCAGAAGAATGGCATCACTAGAACACATGGACTCATGGCAACTATTACAAGGAGCATTTACAAAATCCTAAGTCAGTCTTGAACTGAGGCTCTGGGATTCTAGCCATGTTACATCACCATCTCAGAGTGGCTCTTCTGCACCGCATCCTCCACCACTGCCTGTTGATTCTGTGCTAAAATCTCATGGTTTTTGAAGACAGTGAAATAAAATGCCCTCATGTAATAACGGGTCCCTGCTTCTGCCCCCCGGTGGGCAGGTAACCTGGCCATGGCGCCATCCTGGCTCACGGGGCTCTTGTAGCCTTCGGCCAAATCTGTCTTCAAACGCCTGTCTGAAGAGGACACCTATTTTCATTCCCTTTTGTCAGGTTGAATATGTAGGGAGTTGCATGAATAAAACTATTTAAACGTACCACTGTTTTTCAGCTAAGAGAATGATGGACCTAATTTAAAATCTGAATTCATTAACTAGAAAAATTCAATGAGGGCAACTTAAGATGGTTTTCCTGTAATTACAAATGAAAATGATTGGAGAACTGTTTCTTCTATTCTGCTTTTATGACAATAGTCATTACACTAGTAGGATAAACACTCAAAATAAATGACAGGATGTACCCTAATTAATTAAGCACCAGAGCAACTTTATATATATACGTGTGTATATATGGATGTGTGTGTGTATCATATATATACAACATATATATATATATATATTTTTTATATAGTTACTGGTAAAAGTAAGTAAATGCTCTAATTCGAAAAATGAAAATCAAATATGAGAAACAGATCTAGTGACATGCTGAGGTTAAATTTCAGCTCTTTGTGTTTACTTATTGTTAATTTAGCATTCAATTAGAATTAACTCTTGGATTTTAAGGGCAGAGAAATGAGTAATTAGCCTTTTTCCCACAAAGAGTGGTACCCTTAAAAGCTTTCATAGCCCTAATGATGTAATTTAATGCAGGGCAAGAAAAAAAAATTTGTGGCAAACATATTTGCAAAAATTACTTTCTTCTAGAATTTAAAATTTCCTCAGGGCTTCCCTGGTGGCGCAATGGTTGAGAGTCCGCCTGCCAATGCAGGGGACACGGGTTCGTGCCCTGGTCCGGGAAGATCCCACATGCCGCGGAGCGGCTGGGCCCGTGAGCCATGGACGCTGAGCCTGCACGTCCGGAGCCTGTGCTCCACAATGGGAGAGGCCACAACAGTGAGACGCCCGCGTACAGCAAAAAAAAAAAAAAAAAAAATTCCTCAAACATTTCATATAAAACAGGTTACACTTCCCTGCTGACAATATTTGAGAAATAGTAAAAGCAGGACAAAAAAATTCTTCAAAACTTTCAAAATATCTGAATAAAAACAAAGATCCTACTTTTAGGCAAGATAGGTTTATAATTCTGATTTATACGCCAAAAAAAATTTCCTAAACTTATTTTTATCTTTTTGTATAAATTTCACCTACCTAGGTTATTATAGTTGAATGCATACATAATATGGGCGTCAACATTTTAAAGATATAGTAAACTCTTTTTTTTTATAATATCCTTTCATATATTTAAACTATGTAGCATTTAATTCAGGATGCAATGTTTTTTAAAAGAAGCCATAGGCTTCCAACTCAAAGATTCCAGTACACACTTTCAACAAATAAAGTAAAAAGTGATGAAGTTTATGAAATACTGTACTTTAGGGTCCAAACCTTGATGCTACATCAATAAATATACTTCAGTAAGTTACCCAGTGTTCTGAAGAGCAGAGCCATCTCCTGAAGTTTATTCTGCTTCTCCCTCCCCCCCCCCCGCAACACTCACGGACTGTGCTATCACTTATTCTTTTAGGATTTGTTCTGGAGGGCCTTAGAGTTCCTTTCAATACTTTACATCACAACTTATTCTTAGCACAGGTTTTCAAGTCAAGAGAGATATTTCATTGCATACTTTATGGCCATAAGGCATAGCCTTGGTTTTGAAACTTCTCGGGGAATTCTGATAATGAAATTTCAAGATGATATGACTATTTATAAAGAGCTTCTCTACCTAGAAGTGGTTTTACCCTTTAGAGGTCATACCCACTACCCTGGCAATAAGTAAGACATCATGAATTACAACTTTTGAGCAGTCAGGGGCTCATAAGGGACAAGCCTGCAGCACGCACAATGCTAGGTGTGCAGTGTGACATGGCTGTCACCAGATACAAAGCAACCCCACAGAGTCAAGATTGTCGGGTCAAACTCATTCATACTAAGCCATGAGACTCACTGGGCGAACCAGTGCTTACAAAGGATGTGAATTCAGAGAGCATGGGGCCTTGCACCTTCCTGATCAACTTCTCCCTAATCCAAGGTTATTCCGCCATGATCTTTTGATCAATGATGATTGTGCTTATACACATGAAGTCTTCATGGGAGAGACCAGGCTGACTGAAAAATAACGACAACCAACCAATTTACCCCAACCGAGCTACTTTACAATTTCAGAAACATATTACAGAGCAGTCACAAAATCAAGCCATGAATGCAAGGAATGGAAAAAAACATGCCCGGGAGCTGGTCCCTACAATTTTCAAGATGCTTCATCCTCCCAATTGCATTCTTTATCATAATGAGTGAAAACAGCAAGATTATTCAATCTGAAAAGTCACAGATGTCACAGCAGTACAGAATAATTGCCTCTTTTTATTTTTCTTTAGCAGTGCAGGAAAAGCTCCTTTTCTGTAGCCCACACTGCATAATAGCATTTCAACCAGGTTCATTTTAAAATGAAAAGTGAACAAGCTTCCCAATGTTGGCCTTATAAAATCTAGAGAGATGATTAAATTCAAACCAGGCTGAGCTCTCAATCTGAGTTATTTCAGCAACTGATTTTTGTAAAATGAAGGGGAAAAAAAAGTCCCAATAGGCAATTTACATTTGCAAGCACCAGGCTGCAGAATTCATCACCTTTTTCTTAAAAAAGTAGCTAAAACTTAATGAAATTATAATACCTTCTCGAGGTTAATTGTTCACAGTCATCCCTAGTCATATCTTGTTCCTCCTTCCATTTTTAGCATGTCAAATATTTCAGTACTTCCCACCACAAACCATTGAAAATGATCATTTATGTTTATTCCACTTATTTCTCCAGTGAGCCGGATGATTTGACCAGGAGCTCCAAGTACCATTTGAAAAGTCAAGTCTTTAAAAACCTTCAGTGTTTTCAACACTTGGTTAGAAAAAAGGTAACAACTACTCATAATTATCCAGCTTATGTGCTTTATGGTGTCTTTTCAAAATGAGAATACAAATCATTGTACATCAAATCAAAATAGTTAATATACATTTTATCTGGCACTTTCTAGAAATTAGGCATTAAACATAAAATACCTTATAAATTTATATAACAAAAATAAATGTCTATATTTTAATCTCAGATAGATTACCTTAGGGGAGCAGTTCATGTATGAAATCCCGCACGGCTGGTGTGGCAGCGGGGGTCATCAGAAATACACATTCAAGTTCACAGCCCTTGGGAAATGGAAGCCGTGGCTGCCATCCAAACATGTGGTCTGTGTCCCAACATAGAGATTAAGGCTCTCTGTTTTGGAGGAATGAGCTCTGGGCTAAAAGAAGTATGGAAGTACCACGATATTCATTGAAGGCTCTGAAGAGTTTCAAATACTGGGGAAAAAACCATTTTGACTATAAAAATAAAATAAAGCATCTAACAATGACTTCAAGTACTTTGGGAGAGGCTGCTGACATGGACTGCCCGAATCAGAAGGAATGAAGAGCTAAGAAGCTCAAGGGGCATCTCCAATCCTATCCACTGGCCGGTCCCGGTTCCCAGGGGCAGCTGCTTGAAGAGGACTGGGGAGCGGTAGGGAAGCAGCAACCACAATTTCTTACCATTGAAAAACACCCACGTTGAAGGCAAAGGCCAGGCTGGTGGGAGAATATCCTTGGAATGAACCATTATAAATTGGAAGATTTCAAGGGGAAAAAAGCCATTCATTTTACCGTTAGTAGCAGGCAGCAGAAAGGGGAGAGAGGGGAGAGAAACCCGGCCCCTGGGAGTGGCAGTGCTTCAGGCAGGTGAGCGGTGGTTTCGGATGAGTGCTTTTCTTCCTTACTGTGTGGCTTTCTTCACAAAGAGGGTGAGACCACTGACAGCTGGGATCCTTCCAGAGGGTGTGGGTATATGAGGGAGGTGTGCTTGGGTGTGCCCGTGCCCTGGCAGTAGGGTGTGTACCTCACTGTTCTCCAAACTGAGAAGCGGTTTCGGCATCTCCAGTCATCTTCCTTTTCCGGAAGCAGCATATGCAGTGTGGCTGACACTGCTTCTTGTGTTCTGCAACAGCACTGGCCCTGCCGGCTGGTCCTATGCTAGCTGGGTTGTCTTCCGGGCTGCTAGAGCCTGGTGATGTCTCGGCATTGCTGCAGGTCCCTGATGCTCTCGTAGTCATTCTCCTTTGGGAAAAGGCCGTGGTGGCTGTTGGTCTCCGGGGCAGCCTTCTCTTCCTCTCTGTTTAGGGTCTGTATTGCTTCGTAATCTGGTTCGGGCTCCTCGCCGTTGGGCCTCCCTGCTGCTGGAAGAGTGCTGACACTGTTGGGAATTTTCTCCAAGTCTTTAAGAGTAGCATAGAGATCGTTACAGGAAGAGGGCGACCTCAGAGCGGCTCCTTGGATGGAGGTATAGGTGGACTCTGGTGCTTTGAGTGACTGTCCTGATTTGTTCCCTGGCTGTCCTTTTTTATGTACTGATGAATACATTGCCGAGATCTAGAAAACAAAGGGTGAAGTGAATAAACAAGCTTCAAGCTTGATTTCTCCCTCCCCCTTTTTAGTGATAAGCTAGATTTTTAGGACAATGTGTGTGTGTGTGTCCCTTTAAGACTTTATTGAGATATTACTGACACACAACACATATAAGTTTAGGGTGCGCAATAGGATGATTTGATACACATGTTGTGACATGATTACCACGATAAGGTTAGTTAACAACTCCCTTACCGTAATTGCCGTTTTTTTGGTGTGTAGTGATAACATTTCAGTGCTATTCTCTTAACAACTTTCAAGTATATAATACAGTATTGTTAATTCTAGTTGCCATGCTGTACAGGATATTCCCAGAACTTATTACAGATGGAAGTCTGACCCTTTGACTAACATCTCCCCATTTCCCCCAGTCCCCAGCCTGTGGCAACCACCATTCTACTCTATGTCTATGAGTCTGGCTTTTTTAGATTCCACATATATGTGAGAACATACAGTATTTGTCTTTCTCTGTCTGACTTATTTGACTTAGCATAATGCCCTCCGAGTCCATCTATGCTGCTGCAGATGGCAGGATTTTCTTCTTCTTTACGGCTGAATGCTATTCCATTACATACGTACGTACGTGTGTGTGTGTGTATAAAACTACATTTTCTTTATCCGTTCATCCACTGACAGACACGTGGGTTGCTTCCATGACTTGGCTATCGTGAATGCTGCTGCAATGAACATGGGTGTACAGATATCTCTTCAAGACAGTGGTTTCACTTCCTTTGACTATATACCCAGAAATGGGTTCTTCATTATCTGTACTAATCCTGGAGTACGTAACTCCAGGAGAATTATGTGTGTCATCTACAACTTTGTAAGTAGCATAATTCTATGAAAACCAGGTCCTCTCTGGGTCTCCTCATGGGTTTGAGGAGAGCAGGTGGGGTGGGCAGCTCAAGACCCCCAGGACCTGACCACAGATCAGGTTCTATTTGGTTTCTTTATCAGAATGATATTTCACCTGCGAAAAAGGTTTGACTACTTTACAAAAAAGGGTAAAAAAAAAAAGCATTAGACCAGTGATTCTCAAAAGGGTGCGATTCAAACCAGCAGCAGCAGGATCTGGACAGTTATTGGAAAGGCAAACTCTAGGGCACCACCCCAGAACCACTGAGTCACAAACTCTGGTCGGGGGGGTCCCAGATGGGCTGATTCTGATGTCCACTAAAGTGTGAGGACCACTGAACTAGACTGTTTGATCCACTCTTCCTGCACCACAGAGATCTGAAGAGTAGCTCCTGGATTCTGGCTGGTCATATACCTATATCTGTCAGAGTATCGTTTTCCACTTTTTTCTTTTTTTTTTACTTCACTGCATACTATTGGTTAAATATACATTTACAGACGGGGCTACATTTTCTTCAGTGGGAAAACTCTTTCTTATTTGAAACCAGCCAACTCAGAAATAAAGCTAGGAGACAATCAACTTATGGGATGCTCTTTCCTATGGGAAGAGCAGCCTATTTTCCAAGCACACCTACCCAGTCTCACTAATGTACCTCATGTAGCCACACATGTCAGGAGAGATTTCATTTTCTTTGCTAGAAAAATGGATGATAGAGTAAATGGACTGATGAGGAGATTTGGGAGGTATTGTTTTATTGTTAGAAATCATGTTTGGAAATAGGTGAGAATATCCTTCATTACCTGTATTTATCTTTGCCACAGCGATTGATTTATTCAAACACCCAGGAAATAAATGAACATACTTCCTGACAGATGCTTGGCTTTGCAAGTACAGGGAGAGATGTCCTGTTCTCACACATCTCACATACTGTGCAGGAAGCTTCCAGCTGGCCTCCGAAGCTTCTTAAGACACGCCTGCCGCATGTTAACTGGTCATTTGCATGAGGACTTTTCACTACAGGCTGGTGGCTCACATTTGCCAGGCCTTGACGAGCCAAAGGTTTTGAGTCAGAGAAATAATCTTTGGGAAACGCTTGCCCTGTTGATCTGACCCTTTTCAGGACTGTGAAATTAACATTCTCACCTTAGAGGTTTTAGTGAAAATACTACTCTCAAAAGGAAGAATTGGAATTTCTTTCCATTTAGAAAGAATTAAAAAAAAAGCCTCTGCTTTTCATAGGGAGGTGCAAACATATGGAACTTTTTATTTATAAGGCGGTCCAAGCCAAAAATGTGGACAGATTATAAAGGGGTAAGTCATGGATGACAGTGATAAAGGGAACCAGCATCCTAGATATTTATTCCTCACCTTCAGGGGTAACATCAGGAGGACAAACACACCTTTACCTGTGAGAGTAATGAGCGTTGACCCCTCACCACCATTTCTGTTTCTCTTCCCTACTTTCTTCCCCATGGTCCCTGCCATTAATGCCCCCAACTCTTTGTAAGTACTTGGGTCTTCTTGGGCCTTAGAGTCTTTTTTTTTTTTTTTTGATTATAGGCTCTTTCATTAACTTACAACTTAATATTATCTCTGAGCATGAACCAAATGTGCAGAGGTTGTCATTTGAAATTTGAACTCTTATCAACGTTTCTCAAGTCTTCTAATATTCCTTTTGAATATTTGTCTCCTATGACTATTATTTTTATTTTGTATATAAATAAAAGGTTTCTCTTCAAGCCCCCTTGCTATTTAGCTTTGCAATTTTTCTCTTTAAAATCTTTCATCATTATTATTTGGTCTGTAAATTGTTATTATGTTCTCATAAACTACTCCATTTTCCCCATTTCTCTCCTTTTTATATTCAACCCTTCCCCCATCATTCTGTTAAATTGGGATAATAGTACTTAAAATTCAGGTCTCAGTTTCAGTCTGGACTGTCTAACATTATATTACATGAATATAAAAATAAATGATTTCCATATTTATTTTTTGTAAATCTTCTTCCTAAAATGAATACACAGGAATCACAGTTCCTTATTCTATGTTAAACATTCATCAGTATAACCAGGTCCTATTTTCAAAAACCACAAACAAATGTAAGATAAGAAGAAAAGTAACTTAAAATTTTACTGCCTCCATTTATTTTAAAGGATTAGTTTCCAGATCTTTTATATTCTATCTTCTTTCCCCCCTTGTTGTTCTGGCCACACGGCTTGTGGGATCTTAGTTCCCTGATCAGGGATTGAACCTGCACCTTCGGCAGTGAAAGCACAGAGTCCTAACCACTGGACCACCAGGGAATTCCCTTATTTCTTATACCAAATGGGATGGCTCCGGGACAGTGAAAAACGCTGGTGGAGGCAAAGGAGCTGCCACAGGCCCTGGTAGGAGGGTCCTGCCTTAGTCTCCTGAGGGGAGGAGGGCCCAGTGGAGATGGAGAGGGGTTGGGGGGTGCATGAAAGTTACTTTGGAGGTGGAACTGAAGGGACTTGTTTCTGACTGCATCTGAGGACAGTGAGGAAAATGGGGTGTTAAGGATGACCCCAGGGTTTTGGCTTGTGCAACCAGGTGGATAGATGGCAGGTCTCTTCCGTGGAGCAGGAGACGTGGAGGGGGTTGGGCAACATCACCTAAGGAAAGCACTTCTGCTCCTTCAACTTTCAATGTGGGATTGTAATGTAGCTTCGTATTTTAATACTCAGAGTCCTATATGGGAGGTGATGTACCAGCATAGGTACATTACTTTTGTACATGTACAAAATTTACTAAGCTAGGCATTCCAGAAAGAGGCTATATGTAGCTAGATAAATTAAGGTGTTCAGCTCTCTCTGAGTCTAGCTTGACATAATAACACAATAAATAGTGGCTTTTACAATTTTAATGCTCACTGAAAGTTTAACCAGTGAATCTTCAGCCCTGGTGCTTGGGAGAATATATCATCCTTTCTTGCTGGTGGCCATGTCTGACTCTACTTCCAAGCTGGACGTGTACTTCCTGAAGTTCCCTGCTCTCAGCCTCCCAAATTCCTAAGCCCTTCTCCCTCTGTCTCCCAGCCTGGAGCAAATTCTCTACACCCACCTGCTCCAATTTCCTGTATTTTCCAACCCACTATTAACTTCCTTCTAAAGGGGACTTTCTGACAGATTAAAGCTCCCACACTTATCATTTCTCTCTTCTCATTCCTATTTTCTCCCCTCCCCTTTCTATTTTTCTCTGCTCCTTCTTCCCTACTGAGTTTTCTTTACTTAGCTGACCTGTTCATCTTGTCCTCTTTCTTGTCTTACCATCTGCCATTCACTCTCTCTGAGCCATTATAAAGGCAACATCCCCAAACCCTGATCTCCAACCATATGCTTAAGAGTGTACTTTAGCTTTCTCAGATGAAGGGTAACATGACAGTGCATTTACTCAAGGAAGGAGGTGCTATTCTCTATTGCATGAGCTTTCTGGTTACTTAAAAACTAACAGGGCTTCCCTGGTGGCGCAGCGGTTGAGAGTCCGCCTGCCGATGCAGGGGACACGGGTTTGTGCCCCGGTCCGGGAGGATCCCACATGCTGCGGAGCGGCTGGGCCCGTGAGCCATGGCCGCTGAGCCTGCGCGTCTGGAGCCTGTGCTCCACAATGGGAGAGGCCACAACAGTGAGAGGCCCGCGTACCGCAGAAAAAAATAAAATAAAATAAAAACTAACAAAACTCACCTCTTCTTCTGTGAGAGTTGGGTCTTCTTCCCGGGACTTGTATGACAACGAACTAAATCTCTGTTAGAAGAAACATAAACCAGGAGAAGGGAGTTTGAAGTGAATAATCGAACCTTTCTCGTGCATATGCTTTGATCCATCTATCTACAAAAATGTTTTCAAATGATATTTGGAGAAGAAATTATTTTCTACAAAGAAATTATATAAAGCACCTGAGGAATAAACACATAAAAAGTATGTTTTTGCATACCCAGTAGTATTACACTTAGAGAAACTTCTTCTGATTGTTTATTTGAATCTGCAGGTACAAATAAAACGAACAGTTATGTGGACTACTGTTTCAATTCCTAATTGTCACTGACGGATTGATCATCAATGAGAGATGGAAAGCCTGATGAAGAAAAAAACATGGTTTCTTTATCAAGTGCCGGAATTTTATATTTCTACAGCTTGCCTGAGCCATCAGGAAGGTTCTTAAGTCATCTGGAAACTTTTCACAGCTAGTGGAGAACTCAGCTCACATTTTGTCACTTGCTACCTGCCTCATTTCTCAATGATTTTGGTTCCTGCTTCACTGATTCTGTCTCTAACGCATCTCCTGCCTGAATTCTTGCTGACTGCAACAGACAGGGATCCTTCCAAGCCTGCCCCAGCTCCCTGACCTCCCTGCCCCGACCCTGTCCTCCCGCCAACCTCACTGTTCACTCTCCCAGCTACACCTCGGACTTCTCTTACCCTAAACAGACACCCCACCATCCCATCTCCTTGCAGCCCCCTTCAGACCAGCACTCCTCGATCAAGCCCACTCCTCCCATAACCCAGTTCCTACAATCCTGCAAGACGTTTTTGCGTGTGTCGCTTCTCCTGGGCGTCCTTCCTTTCTGCCCTGTCAAACTCCACTGCCATACATTAAATACTCCACTCCCTTCTTGGTCCCTGGTGAACTCATCCCTCGAGTGAGTCCTTAATGCTGCTCTGAATCCTTCTATCACCTGGTCCCTGGTCTCCTAGCTCCCTGCTTCACGTCTTCCCCTCTCTTCCCAAACTCCCAACACCTCTTCACCCATCCTCATGCTTAGCTGAGGACCTTGAGAAAACTGAAGGAAACAAGAGAAATTTCTATAAACTTTTACCTCCCCCACCTGCCCCCAGTCTCTGCATTCATGTACCTTCCTTCCCGTCAGTTGCCACAGATGAACTTTCCATGCTTCTCCTTAATGATCCCTTCCTCCTGTGCACTAGATTCTGACCCCTCACACTCACTCGTGGATATAAGCTCCAGTGTCTCTCCCATTTTGTCTACATCATCAGCTTTCCCCTCTCTGTGGAGTCATCTCCATTCATGTAAAAACAGGCTATTTATTCTAAAAACAAAACCAATCCACCCTTCTTCCAGTTCTATTACTCCTTCCTTTATAGTAAAACCTCTTAAGAGAGCTCTCTGAAAAAGTCACTCAAATAATTTGTCTCTTCCTATTCTCTCTCTAAACCCATTTCTGCCTCTTCACTTCAGTGAAACTGCTCTTGTCAAGGACACTGAAGTCCACGTGTAACTATCTCTCCCGACCCACCTGCTGCATCTGATGCAGGGGTCACTCCTTCCTCCCTGAAAGTTTGCCCTTGGCTTCTAGGACACTGTACTTCCCTGTTTTTTCTCTCCTGTTTTGCTCTCTTCTGCTGGCTCCTTTTCTTTCCTGGACCTGTGTCCTTGGAACTCTTCTAGTTCCCGTTCACACGTACTCATGCAGTGATCTCATCTGATGTCAGCTTTGAGAACAAATTTCTGCTGCTGACTTCTAAATGTACAAACCCAGCCCAGGCCCTTCCTCGTAAACCTGCTCCCCCATCCAGCTGTTCTCTGACATCTCTACTTGGATGACCAATATCTATCTCAAAGCAATAGGTCCAGCCCGGAACACCCTAGTTGCCTCCCAAGTCTGCTCTGCCTACAAGTCCTTTCTACTTCAGTTAATGGCAATTCCATCCTTCCAGTGGCTCAGGCCAAAGCCTGGACTCATTGCTTCCTCTTTCTTTCATCCACATCTGGTCTATCAACAAATCTCCTGGCTCTAGTTTAGCGTCTCCCGTTACTCCTGCCCTGATCCGAGCCACCTTGTCTCTCGTCTTGCTTATTAGAATGGCTACCCAACTGGTCTCCTTGCTTCCATTCTTCATAGGTGAATTTCAGCTCCATCAGAGCAATCCTTTCCTAACCCAGATTAAGCCACCATTCTTCTGCTCAAGGCTTTCGAGTGACCCCATTTTATTCAGATTATAAGCCAAGGCCATACAGGGTTGGGGCCCTGCTTACCTTTCTTCCTACTTCTCTTAGCGTTGCTCTCCCCTCTCCAGCCACGCCCACCCCTTCTTCTTTCCTGGAGAGGCCGGGCCTGCTCTGGCCTCAGGACCTTCACACTGGCCATCCCCTCTGCTTCATTTGCTCTGTCCCCCAAAATGTGTACCAACTCACTCTCTCACCTCCTTTAACATTTTGTTCAAATGCCCCTTCACAGCCAGGCATACCCTGACCACTCTATTCACAATTGTGCTCCCACCCAACTTTCCTAAACCCCCGGATTCTGTTCTAATTTTTTCCTTTAAACTTTAAAGCCTTCTAAGATACCACATACTTTACTTACATACGTATTTATGTCTCTATCTCCTTACTTAAATGTAAGCTCCATGGGGGCAGAGATTTTTGTTCATTTATATGTTTTGTTCACTAGTGTATTCTCAGCACCTGTATCATGTGGCTTATAGTAGGTGCTCATTAAAATCTTTTTGCAAATAAATGCATGAATATTAAACATTTCAAGTTCTCCCAATCACTTAAAATTAGGATGGTTTATATGGAGATGATGGATTATTCATTCCTGTATTACTATAGAAAGGTAATCTGCTTCCCAGATGGCTATTACCAGTTTCTAATGTGACATCTGCAGAATTGCTTACTTAGCAGTGGTTAGACAGTCAACTCTCTTACCTTTCAAATGCTTGTAAGTAAAGAAGTTTTAACTGCTTTAGGCAGCATAAATGTCACATTAGTTTTATTATCTTTAGTTATACAAAGGGCAAAAAAAATAGGCTGCATTTTACAAATATATTCATAAATACTTTACTGAGGCTCTCAATGGCTCACTTTACGGGTAAAACGAAAAGCTGAAATGCATTCAGAGAACACGACACAGAATGACTCATTGGCATAAGCTATATAACCCTAGCCGGACCTCCCCTTTTGATCATGAACAGCACAAGTTTTTCAAGGCTACTACTGACTGACTAGTCCCTACTTGGCCTTCCTACCAAAACTTGAGAAGAGAACCCTACTTTTTTCTCTGCAGAGAATGGAAATTAGGTATTAGTTGCCTAAAGAAGGTAGGGCCTAGTTTAAATCCCAAGGAAATGCTGACAGCTGGAGATGTGAATTCCAAGCTATGGTGGCTCAGACATCAGCTTATGAGACACCCACAGAGAAGGCTCGGGGATTGTTAGTACATTTTAGAGCTCTGTTGAATAGTTACACTTAAGAGCTACAGGGTAGTATTTAGAAATTGTCACAAAATAAAATCTCTTACTTGATTCCTATAAAAGTCTATACATAATCAGATACACCCAGTGGCACCTGTGAACTGGTCCCCTCTGCCTGTTCTTGTGCTCTGATTTCTGGGACTCAGGGAGCGGGGAGATCACCCCACTGCCTGGGGTGGTAACAAGTGGAAGAGGCTAAGTAGGTGGCAAAGAGTCTCGTCTTTCCAGTTCTTGGTCTTCACCATGAAGAAAATAATACTTGCCCCCATTAGACATGATGCAAAAACTGGAAGATATCCAAGGAAGGTGCCAAGAGAGAAATATTTTGTAAATATGAGCTTTCAGTATTTTATTACTTGGAGGGGGGAACAAAAATTCAAACACAGCTTCCACTAAACAGCTTCCACCATTCAATGCACGTGAAGGTGCTAGCATGTATTCCTTAGAACAACGTGCATGCAAAAGCCCCAGGATCAGCTAGACGCCCAATTGTGACAAAAGCTCTGAAACCGATGTGCCGGAGCCCACCTTGTTGGCTTCACTGGTCCCCTCGGCGGCCCCTTCTTCTCCTGTTTTACTCTCTGCCTGTTCCTGAAGGTTTTCATTTTCATCCAGAAGTTTAATGGGGACAGGGGGTGGCGCCTCCTCCTCTGGATCCCATGCATTTCCAAGAATACTCTCTGCATTAGCGCTTTGTCGACACTTTCTGTTTCTGTCCACGGAGGCATATTCGGCAAAGTCTGTTTTGCCACTGGCCTGGGGCCCCGGAAGCTCTTTCACAGTGGAAGTTGACTTCGACCTGCTGCTGTGGCCTCCAGCTGAGTGGGCGGCGGCCGTCACCTCCTTAATTTCTTTCACAGTTTCATACAAGCAGTCCTCCACCATATTTTCTTGTGAGGCACTGTCCTTGAGCACTTCATACGGCCCCTCCATCCCCAGACCCTGGTCCCCGTCCGCGCTTTCTCCATTGAGCATCGTGTCCACGTCGCTCTCAGGAGGAATTCTGGGCAACTCCCGGCTCTGATGACATTTTGGCTTCCCTGTGCTGTCCTGGGAGTCCAGCAGATCTGAAGCTGACGTCTGGACTTCCTCGTAATGCTGCGTGCAGGTCACGGTGCTGTCTTCTGAAAGAACTAAAGCAGTGGGAGTATTAAAAGTGGAGAAAGACAATTTCTGACATAATTATTACAGTGAATCAGATGATGTCAAGTTAGGTGAAATCAAAGTGCTGGCTTTTTATTTGATTTGAGGCTGTAAATTACAGATGTTTTGACTGTTAGTGGATATTCTTATTTCAATCACAGTGTAAACTAAAGCCATCCATTACATCTTTCCAATAGAGTATTTAATAAATTGTCTTGGCTATCAATTTGGGTCACAGTTATACAGTCTTTGTTGTTACTCCTGATGGGCTCCTTGTAGGCAGTGTCCAAAGTGACCAGAGGATGAAAGTGACACTGCATAGGACCAAACTGTGGGAGGCTGGGCTCCAAGGGGGGGGGCGTGTGTGGCAGCCACTCTCCCGGCCCTACTGGCCTCCTCTCGTGTGGAGGGAATACCTGGGAGCCATCCCCCTTCACAGGTCACTTTGTTTGAGAGACGATGGAAAAAATGGGGCAAAAATGTGCCCAGAGCAGTATCCCAAAGGGTCCGCCTACCCTGTGCCTTTTTAAAGCTCTTCCTTCCATCTTACTGGCTCCCGGTGCCAACATTTTTACCTCAAATTAGAAAATTCGTATTTGAAATTCTTATATTGCTACAGAAACGTTACTGCGTGGAGCCATTCAGTCATCCCTTTATCAAATGTTTTTTGAGTGCCTCCTAGGTGCCAGGGATGGTTGAAGTGCTGGGGAGACATCATTCATCAATGAGGTCCAATGAGTCCTGCCCTTTGGGTACTTACACTGCAGTGAGCCAGTTATTAAATTACTGTCTCTCCACTGTATGTTCTTTATATACTATATATTCTCCATATATATATAAGTGTATGTATATAATATATATATTATATAAAGTAAATATATACTTAAACATGTATTTGTACTGGTATATTCATATATATTTACTTTATATAATATATATATTCCTTATATATCGTATATATTCTTTACATCTGTGTGTGGGTTTATAACTTAGTTTTTCTTTTTTGATGTTGGGGGTAGGAGTTTATTTATGTATTTATTTATTTTTGGCTGTGTTGGGTCTTCGTTTGTGTGCGAGGGCTTTCTCTAGTTGTGGCAAGCGGGGGTCACTCTTCATCGCCGCGCGCGGGCCTCTCACTACCGCAGCCTCTCGTTGCGGAGCACAGGCTCCAGACGCGCAGGCTCAGGAGTTGTGGCTCACGGGCCCAGTTGCTCTGCGGCATGTGGGATCCTCCCAGACCAGGGCTCGAACCCGTGTCCCCTGCATTAGCAGGCAGATTCTCAACCACTGCGCCACCAGGGAAGCCCTATAACTTACAGTTTTTAACCCACTTGTTTTTACTGACTAGACTGGGATTCTCTAAGACCCTGGAGTCCAGAACAGTGTCTAATGCATGGTTGACTCCACTGTTTTTACATGAAAATCTAAATGAGTGAAAGAAGAAATAAAGTGCTCACCTCTTATCCTGAAAAAAAAAAAGAAAGACTACTTCTCTTTAGGGGGACTAGAAATAGTGTCCCTGAAGAGTATCTCGGGAAAATGATAATGGAACCCTCGTCGGAAGTTACCATCACTACCCACTGTGTTCTAAATACTTGATCATCAAGGAGGGGGTGAACTTTTGCCCTCTGGAATTAGATGTCTGTGTCACGGTGGACAGAGAACGGGCACTGGAGTCTGAAGCCTCCGGTGTCAATCCTGACTGTCCCCCAGTTTCCTTGTCTGTAACTGGAGGTAAGAGGAGGATTTGCTACCCCAGGTGAAAGCGCTCTGTAAACTGGGGAGTGGAAATGTGGCTGTGACTTTGGTGAGCGAGCACATCCTGGGTGTGAAACAGGCAGCATGCAGAGTGGTCCTAAGGGTGTACCCAGGAGTCAGATCAAGGGTTCAAATTACAGATCCTCAGAGCACTGACCATAACATCTTAGGCAAGTGATTAACCTCTCTGTGCCAGACAGAATAATGCCCACCCCCCACCCACCCCCCACTCAGGAACCCACGTCCTCTTCCCTGGATCCTGTGTGTTTCATTCCACGGCAAGGGAGGAACTAAGGATACTGATGAACTATTAGCTGATCTTGAGATGGGGAGGAAAACTGGGACATCCAGGTGGGCGCGGTGTAATTCTGAGGGTCCTCATCAGTGAAAGATGGAGGCAGGAGAGTCGGAGAGAGACTTGAAGATGGAGGGAAGTCCAGGACCAAGGAATGCAGGAGGCTTCTAGCAGCGGAAGCAGGCAAGGAACTAGGTTCTTCCCTATAGAGCCTTGGGGAAGGAGCGCAGCCCCGCTGGTACTTTGATTTTAGCCCAGGGAGACCCGGTTCAGACTCTGACCTCCAGAGCTACAAGCTCATAAACCTGTGTTCTTCTAAGGCACTAAGTTTGTGGTAATTTGTTGCAGCAGCAATGTTTCAGTTGCCTCATCTGTAAATTGTGAAGAGTAATAATCCCTATCCTACAGGGCAGTCATATTAGTCATGGTAATCTTATAGTTGCTAGCATAAACGGGTTAGCAAAAATGAGTTAGTACAGGGCTTCCCTGGTGGCGCAGTGGTTGAGAGTCCGCCTGCCGATGCAGGGGACACGGGCTCGTGCCCCAGTCCGGGAAGATCCCATGTGCCGCCGAGCGGCTGGGCCCCGTGAGCCATGGCCGCTGAGCCTGCGCGTCCGGAGCCTGTGCTCCGCGACGGGAGGGGCCACAACAGTGAGAGGCCTGCGTACCGCAAAAAAAAAAAAAAATGAGTTAGTACACATACAAATCTTAGAACAATGGCACACAGAAGCCAATTCATAGATATTAACTTTTCATCCAAAAGAGATTTTTTTGGCTAAAACTGGTAGTAATACAAAAGGTAAGCAAGAACAAACACATTTCCTAGTTTTTGAGCCACATTTTCTGAAACCCAGCCCTTTCTCAGGTGATGAGGCCTGCGTGGATAGCTGGTATTTCTGCAGAACTTACTGTCACCGTTGGTGAGTGCCCCATTCTGTTCGCTGCTGGCAGGCGCGTCTGTGGCCAGGCTGGTAACTGAACGGCTGAACATCTCCTTGTCGGAAGGCTGCAGAAACAAAGGCACCAAAGGGATCAGACTGCGTGGCAGAGGGGAATATCCACGGCTTTTTTATGGGGGGGGGGTATTTTTAAAAATTCATTCATTCATTCATTCATTATTTTTGCCAAACCGCACAGCTTGTGGGATCTTAGTTCCCCAACCAGGGATTGAACCCTGGCCCTCGGCAGTGAGAGTGCAGAGTCCTAACCACTGGACCGCCAGGGAATTCCCTCCATGGTTTCTTCTAAAAATGAAAACAACAACAACAAAAGCCAAACCCACTGCTTAGATTTAAGTTAAGCGAAACGAAATAAAATCGAGTTCCTCAGTTGCACTAGTCACATTTCAAGGGCTCAGTGGCTACACGGGGACAGTGGTTACCCTATCAGTGCAGTTACAGAACACTGCCATCTTGGTGGAAGGTTCTATTGGACAGGACCGTCCTGGGAATCTTCCGAGGCCTCCATCCACAGAGCTTCCCATCTGGTAATCACAAATAGGCTATGGTAGATTGTGGGGTCTCAGGTCCCTTATCTCAAGGTGAGGGGGACCAGAAGCCCCAGGGCTGATTGGAATCAGCTCCAGCAGAGAGAGGCCTCATCCTTCTACCAGGGGTGCCGGAAACGTTACCCTTTTTAAGGGTGTGTCATGCCGAGGAAAACATCACCTTTGTCATCTGAAGGGAAGGGACTTAAATCTGATCAAAGATAATGTCACTGATGTCTGAGACTCAGAAATCAGCCAAGTCTCTGCTTCAAGGTTCACCGAAACCATCATATGCTAAAAAGTGGTTTGCAAACCTTTCTTATTCTCACAAACAAATTCAGGACGCTTGGAGGGAAGAATGGCATTGATTGTTTTCTACTGGGCTAGCCTGGGTGGACAGTACATGGCATGATACGCCAGGCTGAGCTACAGCTATGACTAGCCTGAAGGTAAGGTGGTAGCTCACATATTTCTTGAAATATGCAGCTGGTCCCACGTAGCAGCTGAATCACTGCTGATATGATCTGTTCCCCCTTCCCACTCATGGAATGCACAGCCTGCGGGACCCAGGAGGCCACACTGGACCATGTTCCAGGAGTCCACCTGGGAAGTTCTGATGTAAACAGCACCACAGCCGTGGCTAGCTGGCTTCACAAATTCTCTGACTTGGGAACCAAGTAATAATAACAGAGAGCAAATAGCTCATGCTGCGTCATGATCCAAACATGTACCGGGAGTCAGCTTTTTCAATCCCATGCAGCCCGTGAGATGGGTCGTTGTGTTAGGTTGCAGGGCGGCTGCAGACACAGGTGCCCATTCACAGGAATGACGTCACCCCTGGGCAGGAGTCAGCTGTGGGGGGAGGATGGCTCCCAGGTGGGCCCCTAACAGCACAATCAATCCGTCACAGCTGAATTATCATACTCTAGGCTCTCACCACCATTTCTTCTCTTAGCTTCTACGAGAAAACGCCTGCTGGAGCTCCAAACACAGAAGCCAGGAGGGAGCCTCTCTCTCACTGAAGCTTCAGATGCAGCCAGGGGACACCCCCACCCCCCCGCCGGCCTTTTTCACCTTAGGATTTAAAGGCAGCTCCTCTGGGGCTGTGGAGCGATCGGTGTGTGTCGGGGTGCGTGTCAGCCGGGATCAGGGGTGGGGAAGGCTGGCTGACTACAAGGACTTGTCAGGCCTGGGATGGAGACACTGCAAGTTGTACAAAATTGAGAAGCTAGGATAGAAGCTTGTAAAGAGAGCCATGTGATGTGTGTGTGCAGACGTGCACTCCCTTGCTCACACATTCATATGAGAGAGGCTATGGGGGGCTATTAATGAAGGACACTGCACACGGAGAGTCAGATCTTCCTTTTATCCACCCGCCACTCTCTTCCCGTCTCACCCAGGGCTGCTGCTGGGCGTTAGCAGAAGAGCAGGAACCAAAGGTCTAGAGCAGAGGTTCTCACACCTGAGCAAACATCAGGATGACCCGAGGGCTTGCTCCCAGCTTCCCCCCCCCCCCCCCCCCCCCGAGTCTTCTAACAAATGGAGATGGAAGCCTCTCCCCCAGCCCCGCGTCTCCTGCCAACGGGCACCAAGGAGAGTGGCAAGGGGAAGAAAGCTGGGGCCTGGGACCTGCACGTGGGAGAAGCCACAGTGGAGGTACCACCTCCTCTCCCACCCGCCCTCTGGGTGCCTGCACGGCGGCAATCCAACAGAGGCGCTGGGGGCAGGTGAGAAGCGGGGATACAGACAACCAGAGACTGCAGTGAGGGTGACAATGGGGGGAAAAAAGGAGGGGGGTGATGAGAAACCCGGAAAGCAGTGGAGGGTGTGTGTGTGTGTGAGCGTCTGCATACAGAGATGAAAGGAAGGAACTCCCCAGGGGCTCCCAGGAGAGGAGGGCTGACCACTTCGCTGCCTGGCCTGGAAGAATCCCTCAGTCATAGGGCAGGGAGCCCGGGACGCCTCCTGGGTGAGCTTGGAACCTGGCTGCTGGCTGAGTGTTTCATACCAGACCTCACATGACATGCTTCACTCATCCATCTTTCCTTTTTGCCCCTTCCTCCTCCAACCAGTTTATGCCTGATCTTGAGAAATTACGTCTGGGACAGGAAGCATCTTCACCATTTCAGCCTTGTGAATATGCGGGCGGCCCCATCCCCAGCTGCTGGAATTGCTCAGCCAGTTAAAGGCATGGGCCTGAGGGGAGAGAATGAGGTGGGACCAGGACGCCCAGGCTGCTCCCTATCTGGGTGAATCCAAGAGGCCTGCGGGGCTCGATCAGGACCCTTTAGGACACAGCGCAATAGAACCCAGCAAGGCCACGCCACATCTGGGATGCTGGGGGTCCCAGGCTCCAGTAAGCTTAATGATCAGCTGTTACAGGTTGAATTTTATCATTTCCAAATTCCTATATTGAAGTCCGAACTCTCAATACCTTAGACTTGGCCTCATTTGGAAACAGGATCGTTGCAGATGAAACATGTTAAGATGAGGTCATATCGGAGGCCTTAAAAAAAGGGTAACTTGGGCAGAGACAGACACACATAGAGGGAAGACGGTGTAAAGAGTCACAGGGAGAACACAATGTAAGGGCAGAGATCTTCAAACCAAGCATCACTAAAGGCTGCCAACCGACCACGGTGAGCTAGGAGAGCGGCCTGTAACAGATGCGCTCTCACAGCTCTCGGAAGGAACCAACCCTGCTGCCACCTTGATCTCAAATTTCTAGCCTCTAGAACTGTGACATGATAAATTTATTAAGCCACTCAGTTTATGGTCCTTTGTTATGACAGTTCTAGCCAACTAATACACCGGCTGGAGCCCAGCAGAGGCAAAACAGAAACGTCCCTGCAGTAGGTTGGAACTATCTGAGGATCCTTCTAGCAGCGGCACAATTGCATCCGTTTCAGAAGCTCTCCCAACAACCTGGCTAATTGCACGGGCCTCTAGCCACGGTGAATATAAACCTGCAGCAAGAGGACACGGCCCAGGCAGCCAGTTAACTCTGGCTGAATTGCTTCCCTGGGCTTCCTTCAGGCTGTAAGCTTGTGGGGACCTGCTTTAGATAAGCGGCTGATGCTTTAAAGCTCGTGCACGCGTGCTCACCACGTTCATCAGGTTCTCATGGTCTCCGCTGTGCTGTCTCGGCTTCTTTTCTCTGAAACAGAAAAGGAAACATGGCTGTAACATCCAACGTGCTATCTAAAATCAAACATACACTCCCCTTTCCTATTCAAACTTTGATCAACACTTAAATAATCTCTCTTTTAAAAACCGAGTTTATTTTGCCAAGGAAGCAGAAGCCGGACAATTCACTCTACCCCTTCTCTGCAGGCAGCAGGGTCCGAGGGAGTCAAGTCCCAGCAAGGGGCTGGTCACCTCTCTGGACCTCCCCTTCCTCCAGGAGTAGAAAATACAAGTGAACAAGAGGACTGGGGCAGTTTCCTGAGTAGAAACTGTTTATATCTAGAATGCTGGAATGAGTTTTTTGTTTTTGTTTCTTGTAAGGAAATCAACAATTCTCATCTCTTCATCTTTCTTAATTCAGTCTTTGCAAAGTCACACACTGCCATGGGATTGAGAAAATAAAGAAAATACAACTTTTGGCTTGTCGGGGAGGTTACATGCCCTCAGGATGAGTCATATGTACTTGCAGTCTATGGAAAAGTCCATCCAGTAAAAATAGAATTTATTTTTACTCGGGACAGGCTAAAGAAAGCCATCAGTACTAGAGGCTACCTTTCCCATAGATGTACAAGGCAACAGTGACACCTAGTGGTGGCATAAATAATTGCAAGGCAGGCCCTCCCAGGCCCAGGGGAACAAACACTCCTCTAGCTTTGCTTCTATTTTTTCATCTTTCTGGCCAGTTAGTCTCTCTCCCAGCCCTGGAGTCCTGGATCCAAACCGGGCAGGGATTTGGAGGCTACTTGTGTTCAGGGAGTCTGGATTTTCCCCTCCTGACAGAGACTTTAGGGCACAAAGCCACATCCAGACTTTTAAATGACACTTGTCCAGTCTCTTCCAAGGTTATTGAGAAGAGTTTGAAAGAAGGCTGGCTGTCAGCTGGTCTGCACTGGCTCCCAGCAGCAGCCCTCACCAGAGAGCTGCATATGTTGTAACAATGTCTGAACACCTGGAAAATCACTCCTGGTTAGAAAGGACTTTGCTTCTCTCCAAGCAAAGACCTCCTTTTCTTCTTGGTGGAGGGGTTACACATTTTATTGTATATGAGGGAGACAAAGAAGGAGGAAGAGGGGAGGGGAAAGAGAGAGAGAGAGAGAGAAGTATAATTCTAAAATAAGACAAGATGGTTATTTCATACACAGAATGTTTCTCTTGTAGTAAAAATGAATGTTTCTTAAACTGCAGCTCTAGATAACAAATCCTTAATAAAATGACCCCTGAAAGCTACAGAGCAGCAAAAATTCTCAGTAACTCTCAAATGGCAGCAAAAAGAATATCTTTAATGCACATGATACTTAGATTTCCAAATGTCCACAGATGGAAAAAGAAAATACACATTTGGACAAGGGTGTGCTCATAAGAATAGCAAAAATTTCCTTCTGGGAAGTTTCATACATAAGGGCTCTTCCAGTTGCTCCCCAGGAAAATCAGATGTGGCTTTTCACTGAACTAATAAAAAGTGTCCTGAGCTCCTTTGCGGCTGAGAAGTCAGTTCACCTAACATACGAGTTTCTGGGAATGTCTATGCAGTGAGATGCCATTCATCACAGGCTTTTTATATAGAAAGTCTTCTGGGAACATGTTATTTTAAGGCTCTAGTAGACATGCACTGCTCTCACCTGTCACAACTGGAGCACAGAAAGATGAGGAAGGTGATGAGGAAGAAGGTGGCCACAGCTGCCAGGCTTCCCCACAGGGTGATCTGCATTTGTCCCCCACTCAGCAAGCTTCCCTCGGGTCCCATGGTGGGTGGGAAGTGGCACAGGCTGCTGGATTTGGTCAGTCCTTCCAAGGTGGCGACATGGGGGCAGAGGGCTGCGTCCTCCTGCAGAGAGAACAACGTGTGTTTTGACAACTTCTCGCGTGAAATGCCAGAATCTGGGAGTAAGCTCCTGGTGGGGCATGGGGTGAAGGGAGCGTTTGAGTAGAGCAGGGAAGTGTGTGCAGACTGCAGGTGTGTGCAGGTGTGTGCAGGTGGACTCGACTTGGAACTCCCTCTGGGCAAGTTTCCCTCTGTGGTCCAGGCCTTTGTTTTCTCACCCAAAACGCAAAGCAGGAGCGTGCAATGCCTAGCACAGTGTTTGAGGCAACGGATGTCTTGTTATTTGGATATGTTTGGGGATAGATTCTTAACGTCTTCAAATAAATTTAAGACTCCAAGTACTCCACAGCAAATGAATAAATGCTTATTTGGTTTCTCTTGCATTTTTTTTTTGTTGTTGTTTTTTGCCAGAACAGTGTAAAGCATTTATTACAGCTTTCACAAAAATGCAGTTTGCATCTTTCCCACCTGAATCCCCAACTCCCCAAACCTGCTTCTCTTCGAGAAGGTTTACGGTCAATACAATTAACGAAATGGATTGTCTTTACATTCACCTTCGTAAATAGTTAACTGTTCTGAGTATGTGACTTTATATTCAGGGCTGGCTTTCACTAAACTTTGTAAGCACTCAATAAGTCCACTTTCAAAGGGATGGCTGAAAGTCTACGCTAAGAATGCATCACCGGCAGCAAATAAGACCTATTTATAAACAACTACAAACTGAGTATAAAAGCTAGGACGTATTAGTACCCTGCATGTGCCTGGGACTCGAGTGCTTTCCTCATTCGATCACTGCCACCAGTCTGTGAAGAAGGCACGGCTAATCCCCATTTTTCAGAGACACTAAGTTCCCCGACGGTGTCACCGCGCTCAGTGGCAGCGGAGGATATGAGACCAGCCAGCTCTGACTCCAGCGCCAGTGGTCTCAGCCCCTAGAGGGCGCTCCTTCTCACTGGGGGCTACCGCTTCCCGGTCCAGCTACAGGGCTTCTAAATGAAAATGGCCAATGAGTTCTGTGAAATATTTTAAGACTTTTAGATTTTGAAAAACAGAGTGCTCTATCAAATTAACGATGATCTCTCGTCAGAGATTGCCTTGTTTAAAGAACATTTGCTTTGCTCAATTCTAGAACATTCTCACTTAAACAGCCTTTAACTTCATCTCAAGATTCATGAATAAAGTCAGCAAATAAATATTTTTGTCATGATAATTCATCAAAACTCAAAACATTTTTTTTTTTTCTTGAAAAAGACGGTTGATGTTTGCATTTCCATTTGCTTCCGTAACAGACCTGGGACTCTATGTAGCCATCACTGAGCATCTACATCAAGTCAGCACCTGGGGAGCTTAACGGAGTCACTGTGGTTCAACGAGACCAGATTTTCTCCAGGTGAAACATTTCACATTTATTTCAATATTTAAAGGTGACAAATAATAAAAAGCTGGAGAAAAAGAAATTTTATCTACAAGCATGCAGAGAGATTTCTAGATGAAATCGATTGCTTTCTATATGGCCTTGAACCAACATGAACACTTCTTAATGCTCTATAAATAAATAAATGACAACTTCCTGGGTAATACAGAACTTCTTTCTTCCTGTGTTGGTTATATATTATACCTATAAACACTACATGCATACAGGAATGGATGGTCAAATTGCCTTTGCCTGTTTGCCCCTGGACAGCTATAACTGAGTGAAAATCGCCAGCACTTCTCTTATGATTTGTTGAAACAATGAATAATTCACTTTTAAACTTAGACTACAAACTGGCACCACAAGTTATTAAAATACATTCAAGCACATGAATGACGGGGACCTCTGAATATATATGAAATAAATTTTTATATCCAGATCCAGGTTCATGCATAACACATTTCAGGAGGTACAAACAAAAGATATCTGTTGTGCAGGCGTTTGTGTGTTCCTTCTTTCCTTTGCTCATTCATTCGTACAACGATTTAATCAATGTCTCTTTATAAAGTTCCCGGTTCTTAGAAAATAGTTTGCTGAGTGGATTATTCAAAAGGCACATATCTATCCAGCAGGACCCTCTCTCCATCTCTGGTACACGTTTCTCTTTTCTCTTTCTCTCTTTCTCAACAGGGGGAGGCGATAGAATATAATGAATTATGTGGTGCTCCAGCTAGCAGAACAGTGTGGGGAGAAAAAGGGCGAAAGCAGATTATTACCAGCTACTGAATAAAGGATGTAACTCAGAGAAAATGTGTCAAAACTCCTGGATCACTCCCCTTCAACCAGAATTTGCAGAAAAGCTACTGACAGAAATGCTTTTTTACAAAAGTTCTCATTGTGGACAAAAAAAATCTCACAGTGAAAAGCAAGATCATCATCTGGTACTGTTTCTGAGTCAGATTATCAATACATTGTACCCCTAAGGACAAGGGCTCCAATTGCGTGGGCAGCTTTCTCCTCTCAGAAACCTCTATGTGCAACTCGACAGGAGCCACGCAGGTCACAGCTGTGGTGGCAGTGCAGCAGGAACACCTACCCTTGCAGGGGCCAGGGGTCTACACACACATGACCTCCCTCCCAGTGGGATTGTTCCAGTTTTAGAGAAGGTCTGCACCACTGGTACTCTCCTCTCCTGGTCTCTTTCTCTTTCTGGTCTCCTGTTTCCATAATTCTCCGGTCCATTTCTTCTCTGGTCATCTCCTTAAATTTTAGTGGCTTATTTACTATTGAGACATGGCTGCCTCCCCCCACCAACCCAGTGTGTGTAGACGGACTGTCCCCACCATGTGTGTAGACGGACTAGCCCTCCCGTGTGTGTTTTGAACTGCGCCCCCCAGTGGGTGTAAATGGCCTACTTCCCCCTCTTTCCCCACCATGTGTGTAGATAGACTATCCCCTTCCCCCGCCCCATTTGTGTAGATGGACGACTCCCTCCCTCCACCGCATATGTAGATTATCCCCTCACCGTGTGTAGACGGACTGCCCCTCCCCCATGTGTGTAGAGAAGCGCTAACACCCATAACGGATGTACGCGTTATGACTTCCACATTCCTCCCTCTTGGTGGAGATGAGAGTGGAAGCCCTGTGTGGATGGTCCAGGGCTTTCCAAGAAGTGGAATGGACTTTCCCCCCAAGGCTGGACCCTCCTGCACTGGTTTCACTCAACTTAAATGCAGTGTTCAGGGTTCTTTCGTGGAGTTCATTTTGAGCAGGGCGGGGCATAGGTGTCCTTCCCTGAGACTCAAGGCTTCTCTCAGGATTAGCGACAGAGAGGGAGAATGAGGACAGCGAGGCACAGGGTCCGGGAAGTAAGAAGTCACCCTGAAAAGGAAGGGCCCCCGAAGGAGCGAGGGTTTTCTGTATTATACACTGTGCGCCTTTACCAACCAGGTCCTCGTGGAAAAGATAATCCAAGGCTGCGGAGTCCCTGATGTTGTTACCGGCCTTGGGGACCAGCTAATTTTCTGCTAATTCCTATATCAAGTAAGATGTTTCCTGAACATCCGGCATCAACCCACACCAGCAGAAATACATGAACAATTTGGGGCGATCTCTCACGATTTTTTCAAGGAGATATTTAAGCCTATTTCTCTCCATCCTGTTCCTACCCGTCTCAATAAAATTGCGTGCAATTATAGAATACTGTTTCTTCAAAGTTAAAAAAATCCCGTTGTCAGACCACATGTGTAAATATTCTATGAGTTATTCAACATAGAGCAAAGGATGACCATTCACCGTACCTCAGCGAACATTTATTACAGCACCTGAATGCCCCACTAAGATGTGTTGCAAAAGATCATACTACTAATGAAATAGCAGATTTAGTTTAATAGTTGTACATCATTTTTTTTGTTTTAGAATAGGCTTCACCATTGGCTGCACTGACGTTCAATCATGACCAGTGACTGTAATTTAATGCATGATATTGACAAGAGGCAGTGGCATTTCGCCCACCCCGCAATTTTATATCATTTCAGAGTACTGTGGGAAATTGTCATTTGGCCCTGAGAAAGGTCGATGCCTGAGTTTATAGGACTGCTTTTGGGGATTCTTTTCGAAGTAGGGTTGGATAATTATTTCGGACTAAAAGCTCCATAATCACTCATACTTTTGTATCCATTCCTTTCACGATTTTAATCAGTAAGTGATTCAATCTTGAGAAAAACCGAGGGCCTTTTACTTTAAAAGCAGGTGCCACGTTTAACCACAAGGGGGCAGTATAATTCTATTCTCAGCCCTCCAGGACAGACCTCAGTTATTCTTGCTGTCGGCGCCTCTGCTGAGCCTTTTAACTGTCTTCATTAGCCTGGACTATCGCCACCCCAATCAATTCCAACAAAACAGAAAGCAAAAACCGGATGAAATGAATGAAAGTTGCAGGCCAACTACCAGCTATTTCTTTGTTTAGCCAAACACATTTAACAGGTAGGTGCTCTGATCGCTGCAAATTCTGTATAATTTGGTAGAGCTGGGATGGCCGGTGAGATTAGCTATAGAAGCCGACACTTAGTTCCTCTGAAGCCGGTTGAGGTCAGTAATGATGGTCATTACCATTTTATAGCTGTCCTAGTTGACTCATAATTAAGCATGTTGGAAACCACCTCCACATGACTCCTCACCAGTGGCCGAAATGAGGAGGTCAAGGACCCATCGCCATGGGAACGCCTCCTTCCCGGGTCATCACCAGGTGTGGGAACCATGCGGTAAAATGACACTTTACGAGCAACAGATTTTAACCAAACATCTAAATTCTTTGCTGGGCTTCTGTCCTGTGAGGCACGTGGGCAGACGCACAGGCTATGGAAGCATGAACCTCTCCACTGACGTCTCCGGTCTCCTGAAAGAGTTTTAAGCTCAAGTATTCAAATTCGGGTCAATTTCGGGTCAATTTCTCTTCCGACCAAAGGGGCTCTGCTATAGGTAAGCTTTGTGCACTGAACTCTGTGTGAGGGTCAAGAGGGTCTGCTGTAAACACGGAGCCATGTCTGTCCACCAGGGCCCTGCTAAGGCCCAAGGGTCTCTGCCATACCAGTTGTTACAAAGATATCCCTGTTTCTCTCTTTCCCTGAGTCGGGGGGAAACACACCCAAAGAGCAGAAGGTGGTAAAGGACTCCAAGGTAAGATTTTCTTTACGGTTTCCCGAATCATTTTATTTACATCACTATGGAGCAGTATCTTAACGTTTCTTCCTGCAGCAGCTTGAAGCGCGAGAGAAAGGAACCTGGGGAACCTTGACAACACCAAACTGGCCCTGCTGCCATCAAGGCTTGCTGCTGCTGTGGAAAGAGCAAGGCGTTCATCCCAAGAGCGGGTTATAAATCCTTCAGGCCCTCTGTAAGCGTAACCTGATTTCTTCTTGTGCATATTAAACCTGTTGATCCCCATGGGAAATGGGAAATCTGAGCCTTTGGGAGTGTGTGTGTGTGGCTGTCACTTGTCTTCAAAAATACATTAAACTTACATTACAGAAGTAATATAGTTTATTGCTTATCAAAGCTCTGCTGCCGTTTTGGTTTTTGCCTTCAGAAAAGCCAAAAGGCGAGTGACTTTGGTGGGTAAGGAATGCTTTCTAAGGTTGTTCCTCCTATCCTGACTTGAAAACCAATTCCCAAGGCTCATTTTTTTTATTTTTAATGGTAAATCTCATGAGAGAACAGGAGAGGGGTCGGGGAGAGAGAGGGAGACAGAGAGAGAGAGAGAGAGAGAGAGAGAGAAAATGATTCTGACAGACATGGCGGAGGAATCCAGGTATAGGGTCTTCAATTTGCATAAGCAAGTCTTAATGGGCTGTTTCACAAAGTGTGCAGTTTGAACTTTAGGCTCTAGTTCTTCCTGCCTTGCATGTTTGCTCATCTGATCTGAATGAAAAGTTCCTTGAGGGCAGGGATATACCCATCTTGTATCCCACCACATTCTCAGCATCTCCATGAGCTGGCAAACAGGAGACAGTCAAGACATTTTTACTGAATACATGTTACTGCAAAGGGAGGATTCGCAAGCTGACTCTCAAAATGCAAGTTTAATGAATAATGTATTAGGTAAGGGAGAGAAGGAGAATAAAAGAGAAGAGCACATCAGGCAAACAATTAAAAATTAAGCCAAGTATGTCTTAAGGCAAAACCTTAGCTCTGGAACAAACACAGCCACCTGCCTCTTTTGTACTGTCACCAAAGCAGCCTGAGGTCTCTTGAAAAAGGTCCCAGCACTGGAATTACTTGCTTCTCTGTACGTGAATCCTCACCACCCTTACCAGGTCTCCACACTGGCGATCTCAATGTATCCCCAAGCTTGGTGTCCCTCTGGCCCCTTCTCAGCGATGACACGTCACGCCTCCCTCCTCTCCTAGGAATCTGGTACACACCTCTCTCTTCCCTCCCTCACAGTCCTGGGTCTTACATTTCTCAAAGGAAAGGGGAGCCTTAACTATTCTTGGCCGTCTTCGCACATTTTCATCCGATGGAAGCCTAACCATCCCTCAGGTTTCAGCTTAAATGTCGCTTCCTTGGAGCAGCTTTTCTGACGCTGTTTCCCCCTCCCCAGTTTAGTTTAGGCCCCTTTTTTTTTTTTTTTTACAAGCTTTTCCCTTCATAGCATCACTCAAGAGTAGAGTGATGAAGCCCTTTGTGTGTCTCTTCCACCGGTCCAAGCTCCAAGAGGGAGGCTGTGGAGAGATGTATCTTGTTCGCAGCTGTAGTCCTAGTGTGTGGCACACAGTAGGCACTTAATACATAAGTTGAATGAATTAATAATGAGTAAATAATTCCAAAGATCCAAGAGGAGGTGGATACTGACTTGGCCTTCAGAGACGGTTAAGAATCAGAAGAAATTCTTTTTCTCAGTCTTCTCAAACAAGGCTGAAATTTCTTGGGGATGTGATGGGTTCCAGAAGCTGGCTTGCCTGCTTGACTAGCTGGTGGGGAAATCTCCATGGTGCTGCCTCCATCCTACACATGATCGACCGGCCTCTCCCCACGTTCCCCTCAGGGTCCTGAAGGGGCCCAGTGTATATCAGTTTCGACTCGTAGGCTTGAAATAAAAAAAAAAAAAACACGGCCATCCCCACCATGTTCATAACCCCCAGGTGTCCGCCCACCTTGGACAAGAGCAGGCAGGTGAGGACATGGGAGCCACGCCATCTTTCTGGCAGGCTCAACTTCACGCGGTCGTGACTTGTTTCCGGCACCAGAGAGAAGAACGCTCCCTCTCCTCCGATTCGCCCACTGTTCACTCCCAGCCATGTCATCATGGGTCTCCCTTCCAAGGGAACTAGTGCACTTTGCAGCCCTGGCACCATCTTCTTCGCTGGAGTCCGGTGGGGATGTGCTGTTTACACACAGGCCAGTTTACTGAGGTGGGACTTTTATTTATTTTCATTTTAAAAATTTATTTTCTTGAAGTATAGTTGATTTACAGTGTTGTGTTAATTTCTACTGTACAGCAAAGTGATTCAGTTATACATATATATACATTCTTTTTCCTATTCTTTTCCATTGTGGTTTATCACCGGATACTGAACATAGTTCCCTGTGCTCTATAGTAGGACCTTGTTGTTTTTCCATTCTATATATAATAGTTTGTATCTGCTAACCCCAAACTCCCAACCCACCCCTCCCCCAGCCCCCTCCCCCTTGGCAACCACAAGTCTGTTCTCTATGTGAGGTCAGGACTCTGTTAAGCACTTCTTTGCCTGTTTTTATTTGGTTTCTGACGCACGGGTGATTCAGACACTTGTTAAAAAAGTAGTAGTAAAAGACTTAACCAAAGAAAAACAAAACAAAAAAACACCCAAAACCCTTCAGTGTCTTTGATGAGAGGTTCAGAAGTTTACCATGTGACATAAATGCCTCTCAAATCCTCCACTCACGGACCATGATATTTAAAAGATCAGATTCATTTTAACACTTGAACTGTGGTTGGACACTAATTACAAGTGCTCCAGTATCTGTCACATCCCAATTAGCTTCTACCAAGCCCTCACCTAACAATGCTACCTCATGGAGATTGTACATCAAAGGATGCTTATTCTGGGAAAAGGAAACCTTCAGGATGGAAGAAGTGGAATTTCAGAGTTAGAGAGCAATTGAAGCCACATCCCAGAGGAATCCCAGTTCGTAGTACTGGTTTCATTGTGAGTTAGATCAGCCACACCTTCTGATGTACCCGGATGTAAGGACTCTGAGGTAAGAGTTAATATTCTACCCAGGCACTAGCAAGAAGGTAGCGTGACATTACCCAGTGCTCAACACATCAAGGCAATCTTTAATTCTCATCTTTCCTACATTTAAAAAAACATTAAGAATTCTTTACATTATAAAACTGGCCGACAAAGTGCTTTTCATTGACCTCTAGAAAGCAAAATCTTCAAAAACCATCCCTGCGAGTTACTTGCCGGTGTTCCCAGAAACTACTTAGGGAGACAGAGTGACAGCTTGATTACAATGAGTCAGAATTTGTGTTTGAAAATGTAGGTACTCCGGGCTCACCCTCAAGGCTTTCTGCCAGGAGGGTGGGGGGAGCAGATGACTCAGGGAGTGTGACTCCCAAGCTCCTTATAGAGGAAGCGACAGGGCCATGGACCTTGTAGGGCAGAGCTCCTCCAAAGGTGGTTCTGGAGCAGAAGCCTCACCATCATCTGGGAACTTGTTTAAAATGCAGAATTCAGGGCCTTCTCAGAAAGTCTGGGGTGAGGTCTGGCAATCTCTGTTTTAACAAGCCCTCCAGGTGACTGTGATGCATGCCGAAACTGGAGAAGGCTGTTCTAGAATAGCACCTTCCTTCCTCTCCAGATCACCTGGGGATCTTGTTCAGCAGCAGATTCTGAATCCTGCGTTTCTTTCTTTTTTTTCAGTTTTAATTTTTTTTTTAACTAAAGTATAGTTCATTTACAATGTTGTGTACATTTCTGCTGTACAGCAAAGTGATTCAGTTATACATGTATTTGCATTTTTTTCATATTCTTTTCCATTCTGGTTTACCATAGGATATTGAATATAGTTCTCTGTGCTATACAGTAGAACCTTGTTGTTTATCCAGCCTATATATAATAGTTTGCATCTGCTAATCCCAACCTCCCACTCCATCCCTCCCTCAACCCCCTTCCCCTTGGTAACCACCAGTCTGTTCTCTATGTTCTTGTGAATCCTACATCTCTATTCGGCCCTCAGGGGAGGTCTAGGCTGCTGGTCTGAGGGCCATGTATGAATAATACTAGCGTAGATGTTCATCTTCCTTCAACTAGGGTTGAAGGGTCACTGAGCCAGATCCCTGGGGCTGAAACTTGGCCTTCATCTTCCTTAAAGTTAGATGAGATGAGGTCAGAGCTCCTGTGTCCTTGGAGCCTTCTTGATTCCCATAGAAGCACACAAATAAAAGGCTGCCCTTTACAGAGTCTAATGAGACAAGTCACTGATGTGTGGAGGCACAGACCCAGCTTCTGCTCCATCCCTCTCCACTACATTGCTCTGTGGCCTGGAATGAGCCCACACCTCCTGTGCCTCAGTTTATCCTTCTGAAAAGTGAGGTCATTTATAAAGTTTCTTTCCAGCTCTGAGATTCTATTATAAAAGTAGCCAGTGATTCCTAAGTTTTACGACCCAAATCCAGAACTTTCCACACAAAGGGAAGTATTGACCCAGCAAGAACTGGAAATTCTCAGTGTGATCAATAGTTTCAACTCCCCAGGAAACACAGTCTTAATAATTCATGGGAAAACCTGATAAGGCCACACCAGTCACACAGATGTCAGGAGGGGACACCATGGGCGGTCTTTACGGTCAGGGTCCAGCGCCGGAGGTCAATCCTGACACCCCCAGAACATCAACAGCACATCTGGCAGTGACACCAGGCACAATGGCTGCAGAGCAGACGATGAGTCTCTTAATTTTCTCATTCGCGTGTAGTTGATATATTTACACATTTACGATTCATATTTATAAAAGCCTTTCAACAAAGTGTGAAGATCAAACCAAAGTACGCAGATGGGTGTGCAGAGGTGACTTAGAGAGAAGATGCGGCTGCTGGAAGCTTCTGAGGCTGTTTAAAGGCATATGCCCTAACTTAGGAAAATCTTACAAAGACAGCAAGTCTGAAAGGGATCCATCTAATTTCCAATCTCAATACTTGACAAGCCTGAGGAGATTCCAAATGTGACAGAACATTCTGGAGACTTTCTCTGTCTTTATTATGAAAGATGCTCAGCTCTTTGGGGGTGGCTTCATTCGTTTCTTGACTAATACCTCCAATGTTTCTTACTCTTTGACACTAAGGCACAAACTGTATTTTACTCTTTGACACTCAGTAATCCACTGAACAAATAATTGCTAAATACCTACTCTGTGCCAAAGACTGTCTCATCTTCTAATCACACCTTAAATATGAGATGACACTAGTCTGTTGAGATTTAGTTGCAAAATTCAACTGGCAAGAGGTGAAAAATCTTTAGAATTAAGTTCCTAATACAGAGATATATTTTGATCACAGATGAAAAACAATTTATTGTTGAATTCCAAGCACGGGAAGTCAGGGGAAAAAAAAGCCGGAAGTCCTTCCATTTCCACCATATTGCATGAGAAACAACATCTACCCACAATAATTGTAGCGTGATTCCGTTCAGCTTGACAGCAGAGGCGCCGTGGCATTGATGCAGCTGCAGTGCCCTTGGACTGATGTTGTTTCAAGCTGAGAACTGTCCTCATTGTGTCTGGTGGATTCCAAAGGCAGCCTTTGCATGAGTACGGGGTGGACAGGACCACCACCAGCGACCCACGCACCCACCCATCACAGTCAGGGTCAGCCAACTGCTGAGGATGGATCAGATTTCAAGGACCTGGGAGGGTACCTGTAGAGAGTACCCCTCCCCGTCCCCCACCCCCTAATGGAAGAAAACTGCTTTCACTTTACAGTGAAAGCAAAGCTTAAAAAAACATTCATGCAAGAAGTGGCACAAGCATTTAAAATCCCATTAAGGCATAAATGACAGAACAGAGCAATTCACCTAGTGAGGACAAGGGAGGGAAGGAGAAGGTGAGAGGGCTGAGGCCAGCGTGCAGACACAGTGTACGTGGAGGGAGGCAAGGGGAACAGACTCGGAGGACTTTTCTGGTAATTTTTTTCTGCTTTACCATTTTGTTTACAGCTGGCTTTACTCCATGGGGTACTTTGGGAGTTTAAGAATGACATGTGTATGTACATGTCTACGTACTTCAGCACATTTATTTTCTTCTTCTCCTTTGCCCACTTTAGGGAAGACAACACTCTGTTGACAGAGATGGGGAGATGGGTATAACAGAATGGCAACCCCTGTGGAGATTCTGTTCTTACAAGGTGTGACATGACTAAACATGAAACTCAACCATCAGAACCTGTCACATCCTTTGTAAGAGGTCTGTGTTCATTACAATGGCCATTAATATCATGGACAGCCAAAACCACTTCGAACTAGATACAGAAGGCAATACGGAGTATTTAAGAAGATGTGGTGTCTATACATGTATATATATTATATATACACACACACAATGAAATATTACTTAGTCATAAAAAAGAATGAAATATTGCCATCTGCAGCAACATGGATGGACCCAGAGAATATCATACCAAGTGAAGTAAGTCAGACAAAGACAAATATTATATAATATCTCTTATATGCAGAATCTAAAAAATAATGCAAATGAATCTATATACAGAACAGAAACAGACTCACCGACATAGAAAACAATCTTACGGTTACCAAAGGGGAGAGCAGGAGTTGGAGGGAGGGATAAATTAGCTGTTTGGGATTAATAGATACACACCACTATACATAAAATAGATAAGCAGCAAAGATTTACTGTATAGCAGAGAGAAGCGGAAAATAATCTGAAAAAATATATATATAACTGAATCCCTTTGCTGTACACTTGAAACACAATACTGTAAATCAACTATATTTAAATTTAAAAAAGTTGTTTCAAAAAATAAAGGCGGAATATTACTTAGCCATAAAAAGAAACAAAATTGAGTTATTTGTACTGAGGCGGATGGACCTAGAGTCTGTCATACAGAGTGAAGTAAGTCAGAAAGAGAAAAACAAATACTGTATGCTAACACATGTATATGGAATCTAAAAAAAAAATGGTTCTGATGAACCTAGGGGCAGGATAGGAATAAAGACACAGACGTAGAGAATGGACTTGAGGACATGGGGAGGGGGAAGGGTAAGCTGGGACGCAGTGAGAGAGTGGCATGGAAATATACACACTACCAAGTGTAAAATAGATAGCTAGTGGGAAGCAGCTGCATCGCACAGGGAGATCAGCTCCGTACTTTGTGACCACCTAGAGGGGTAGTATAGGGAGGGTGGGAGGGAGACGCAAGAGGGAGGGGTTATGGGGATATATGTATACATATATCTGATTCACTTCGTTATACAGAAGAAACTAACACAACATTGTAAAGCAATTATACTCCAATAAAGATGTTAAAAAATAATAAAAAAATAAAGGCAATATGGAATAAACTGTAGGGTCTTGAGTAGAGACACGGCAGGATAGAAGAGTATCTCATTTGTGAGCAGAATATTTTCTCAACTTCAGTGGATGAGTGTTTTGACTGTGGCCCTACCGAATAACTAGCCTCGACTGGTATCAAAGGGCACGGCCTCCAGGCCCCTCCATCTCAGCCCCATTGGTTTCATCTGGCTTCCTTCCCAGGCCACGTGAGAGCATCAGCCATTGCAGAGATGCCCCCCCCACCAAACCCCCTCAGTCCTGCTCACCACCCGCTGGGCACTTGTTACACTGCTGATGCCAAGGCCTGACCCTCAGATATTCTGATATAATACAGCTGCAGTGGAGCCCAAGAATCTGTATTTTTAACACGTGTCCTAAGTGATCCTAACATTAAGTAGCTCGCTGAAAACCCCAGGCTCTGAATTTGTTACAAGTCCTACAGGAATCCCAGTGAGGTGGAAGTTACTCATCTTAAAGTCTTTGGGGGATCAGAATTACTCAGAACTGACATCATTTGGCCAGGGGAATCACTGTAGCAGGAATTAGGAAAGTGTGAGAGGAAACGTCTGTGTAAACGTGGTCCCTACAAGCTGTATCATTTCCATTGGTTCATCCTATGAAAGGAAAAATCTAATCCTATGTTGAGTCCCAGGGGGCAGGGGTAGTGAAACTCCTAGGAAATCCACTGGGAGGTCTCTGCAGGGCATTTCTTCCCTTACAATGCCACGTAGCTAATGCGATTATAAGACCTAATGAACTGAGACTAATGCAGTTTTGAAAATCTTCATAGCTAATGAAAAATCACATCTTCTCCCTCAAGATTTCCCATTTTTTTCTGTTTGTAAATCATGAATGAAATGAAGACATGGGTGAAGGCTGTGTTTATGGTCTTTATAATTTGAAGAGTTTGTTATTTTGAATGTCACAGTGGTTTCCAAGTGGAAGGGTCACATTTGGAATTTACATTCTATGCCACAGTATTAAGAACGTTTTGGAGAGACCTAGAATATGCATTTATAACACTGATATTTAAAAGAGGGTCTTTCCCCCCTGCTGAGTTCAAAGTATTTTGTAACATCAGGTCAGGCTGTCAAGGTAGCCACTCTGCCCCAATTTCCTTTTTTTTTTTGGAAAGTAGAGAGCAAGAAAATGAGAGCTAATATCAGGATATGGCTTTGACACCCCCTGACTCAGCACTTCTCTATCCTATGTTTTCACCCCTTTTGGGGAAGGAACATTTCAAAGGCATGAAATTGAGACAGGAGAATGGCCTATGGTGAAGTGGTGTATTGGGGAAGGCACACCTTAGAGGCATGCTGTGGTAAATTCAGGAAAATGTGCCAGCCACCTCTACCTGACTATCCAAGTTACTCAGTTTTTTTAAAAATTAATTAATTAATTAATTAATTTATTTTTGGCTGTGTTGGGTCTTCGTTTCTGTGCGAGGGCTTTCTCTAGTTGCGGCAAGCGGGGGCCACTCTTCATCGTGGTGCGCGGGCCTCTCACTATCGCGGCCTCTCTTGTTGCGGAGCACAGGCTCCAGACGCGCAGGCTCAGGAGTTGTGGCTCACGGGCCCAGCCACTCCGCGGCATGTGGGATCTTCCCGGACCAGGGCTCGAACCCGTGTCCCCTGCACTGGCAGGCAGACTCTCAACCACTGCGCCACCAGGGAAGCCCCAAGTTACTCAATTTTAACTTTCACTTGTTAATAAAAGAAACACAGGTATTTATGGAGTATAATGTAAATCTAGTAAGAACTTAAAAAAAGGCATATGAGAACTCAAAGAAATTTTGCACATGGAATCAAAAATTTGAGTTCACTCCTCTCTGCCACTGAGGCTTTGAGAGGCTCTGGCTGTGCTAAGAGCATAAACTAGAGCATATGAGTGATACCCCTAGAGGCGTGGGGTAGGCACTGCATAGCCATCACAGCAGCTCTGTAGATGCACACTATGAAAGTAGCACAGTGGAATTTGATCCTGAGAAGGTCACTGTTGAATTATTTCTCATGCCTCTATTACAGGAAAACTTCAAGAAAAATATACTTACAAAATGGAACAGGAAGGTGTGTTTCCAGGACAAAAAAACTCATTTAGCAAAATCAGAGTAGTCACTGACACCTAGTTATTGCTGTTCAGTTATTGCTGAATTTAGTTATTGCTATTATATATTGCTACATAAATCAGTATTATTCTTTTAATTTATTGGATTAGATCATCTAAGCCAAGTGGCTTCATTCCAGTTTTTTTTGTAAGCAATTATTTCTAATGGTTATGTGATTTCTCAACACTAATTATAAAACAATACATTATTATATTTTAAATTTAAGAGAAAGAGTCAGTCTTTTTTACATTACTTTTTTTTAAGCCTTTCTCCAAACCCTTTGAAATCCTACTTTATTTTACTTCCTAATGCACTGTCATATTATAATATATCAGGAACAAGCAAATTTTAGGGACAACTGGTCCACCAGCAGCCACTGTGTTTCATCTTACTAAGAACATGATTAAGAACAATCTTAGATGTCCTGCAACATTCACTAATCTACCACAAGTCTCTGATTCTGTAGCCAGGATCCATCTAAGTCACCAAGGGGTAGGATTTCAGCATAGTCCCCAAACTAGTATTGATAACGTTCTCCCAGACTGTGTCATAGTACTACCATTGTACGATCAGACAGGGTAGGGAGAGGCTGAAAAATCAAATTCCAATCTTTCACGTCATTAACCGAGTTGTAATCTGATGCCATTTCCCCTAATTTATTATTGGATATGGCTTTTCGATGAACTGAAGGATACCCTCTTGCCAATGTTAACTGGAGTACAAATAGCCTCCATATTGTAGCCGACACTATTCTATTGTCATGAGCTGGGGGGGCAGACTGGATAGCAGCTGAACCCACTGACTAATTAATGTCATAAAAAGTAGCTATTATAAAATATTAACATAAGGAACTGTCATGATTTATTTTTCTGTATTTTTTGGTAGAACTATTAAGGACCTTGTTCTATTGTGTAGTGCATAAAGCTTTTTGTGATAAACTCAGAGATTTTAGTGCTTGGAAGGTGGTTTTATTTATCCTGATAAGTTAGTTTGATTTTTTTTTTATAGTGACTAAACTATACATACAAAAATCATACTTCCTTTTCTCTGGCTGGAAGCTGAACGCTGTAATTATCCTTCAATTATAGCAATTACCTTAGTCTAGCTGTTTCTTCCCTCTCTCTACACCAACCCCAATTACAAGTTTTTGATTTCACACATTTTGAAGAGTCTTATGTAAGTGTCTTTATTATAACAATCTCAGTATTTCTTAAAAACAGATCTTAATTTCTAAATATTGTATATATGAAGCTTTAAATTTAACTGCCATATACTCTTCCTTTATAGATTTTAAAAGCTCTCAATGTCCAGATACACTTTTAAAAAGCAAAGGATGAAAGAAGGAAGAAAGAAGGAAGGAAAGGAAGACCTTCCCACTAAACTAATCTTTGGGATCATAAGTTCTGATCTCTACTCTAAGGAAATAATGAAAGAAGTATTCAGATGATATATGAGATGCAAAGACTAAGGTGATTAAAATCAAACCAACTTTATCCTAAAGGCTACAGAGAATTATTAAATTCCTCTGAATTATATTAGAATTTTCAATCCTGGCTATACAGGATAGAATCACTTGGTAAACTTTTTACAATATACCAATGCACAGGCCTAACCCCAGAAATTGGCAGGGATTAGGTCTGGACATTTACAGTTGTAAATGTGTCCCCAGAGCATTTGAATGTATAGTTTGGGCTGAGAATCATTTAGCTAGACTATTCATTCATATTTCTAAGCTTTTAACTGACAAATGCTACTTCATTTTATTTCTTACATTATTGGAACATAGCATAGTCAGGATATGACAATATAAGACAGATACAGCTCACTGTTCTTCTTCCAATACAAGTCCACACTGGGCACCATGCAAACCAAGTTTTTTGCAGCACAGGTATAACCTCAGAGTGCAGACCCAAACAGAGCATGTATAGTCTAGTCCAGAAGGTAGTATCTAACCTTGCAACATAAAGACACACACTCAGAAGCTATGGACATTGAGCCATGTTCTTTGACTGTCTGCTAGATTAGGTCTACATATTTATCTCTGCACCCCTCCAAATACTAATCTAAAAGTTGTATGGCTAAATATAATTCACTAGATAAGTTAAAATAGCATTATTTTAAAGTATTTTCTTTTCTTTCTTTTTTTATTTTATATTAGAGTATAGTTGATTTACAATGTTGTATTAGTTTTGGGTGTACAGCAAAGTGATTCAGTTATACATACACATATATATCCATTCTTTTTCAGATTCTTTTCCCATATAGGTTATTACAGAATATTGAGTAGAGTTCCCTGTACTATACAGTAGATCCTTGTTGGTTACCTATTTTATATATAGTAGTGTGTATTTGTTAATCCCAAACTCCTAATTTATCCCTCCCCTCCAGGTTTCCACTTTGGTAACCATAAGTTTGTTTTCAAAGTCTGTGAGTCTGTTTCTGTTTTGTAAATAAATCCATTTGTATCATTTGTTTAAGATTCCACATGTAAGTTATATCATATATTTGTCTTTCTATGTCTAACTTACTTCACTTAGTATGATTAAAGTATTTTCAAAGTAAACATTTCAACAAGAAATACAAAAAATCTCCTCGTCTAATGTCACTAGTTCTCACATACTGTTTTTAGGTTGCATGTCAAAGCTGATGTAAACACTCATTATGTCTCCACTTACAAAATGATCCATAATTCTTAGAGGTAAAGAATGTACTAGAAATCAATACATCATTATGACAATACCTTTCTTTATGCTTTAGGCTACTGGAACTTTTCTCTTGAACTTCATTGCTTCAATGGACACGATACACTGTTCAGGTCAGTTTGACAATTAACTGAAGGACTACCATGGGCGAGGCAGGCTCAACCCCTTCAGCCTCAGCTGCTTCCTTAGTGTCCTTGGCCATGACCTTCCAAACCCACAGGCTATTTCTTTGTAGCTCTTGGACATATTGAGTTTGTCCTCACCCTTTTTTTGTTTTGTTTTGTTTTTTTGTTTGTTTGTTTGTTTTGTTTTTGCGGTATGCGGGCCTCTCACCGTTGTGGCCTCTCCCGTTGCGGAGCACAGGCTCCGGACGCGCAGGCTCAGTGGCCATGGCTCACGGACCCAACCGCTCCGCGTCATGTGGGATCCTCCCAGACCGGGGCATGAACCCGTGTCCCCTGCATCGGCAGGCGGACTCTCAACCACTGCGCCACCAGGGAAGCCCTGTCCTCACCCTTTTGTACTAGCTGTTTACCTACAGGAACGATCATTTTTCAGGTCATCACACAGCTGGTTCCCCTTCCTTTTTTTCATCCTGTTCAAACAGCATGTTCTCAGAGAAGCCTCCTCTGACCAACCTTTCTGTAGCCCTCTCGTGCACCCCCAACTCAGCCTTATCCCATTGCCCCCTCTTCCTTTCCTGTTATCCCATCTGAAAGCATCTTATGGATTGGCCTTTGGGTTCATAGTCGGAGGAGGCTCTCTAGAACATAACCTCCATGAGCACAGGCCCTTTGTCCGGGCAGCTGTTAACTCCAGCACCTACAACGGTGGTGTGCGCTAAGTATCGATGGAGTGAATGAACACATGCCTTTGCGGTTTTATCAAGAGTAGTTCCAAAAATAGTCCTGTACTCCTTAAGGTTGAAACTACCGAACAGATAATAAATGAATGTACAGTTGCAATTTTAACTTATAGTCCCCCACACAATATGCATGCATTGGGATTTTAATTGGACCCACAGTGCCAGCCACTTTCACACAGAAGGTGATTTGTACCCTGTGCCTTCGCTGGCTCTCAGTTTCTGCCAGAGAGAGCTTCTCTTTTTTGAAGTCTTTGCTGTTCCTTTCAATTCCGGGCAGAAAGCAGCTAGACATTAATGTCTGAAACTGCACTTCTAATGGTCTGTGGAGGTTTCTTGAGATCACCTTATTGGGGGTAACACCATGTTTATTTAGCGTAGGGTTCTCAGTCTACCATGGAAACGTTTTTGGGTCTCTTGCTATTGTTCATTTCCATACATGTCTGGCTTGGGCTGGGAGTTACACTGCAAAATGCATCCACTTGATGTTAGTGGGTTTCTTACAGCCTGGGATATTTTGTCGGTAGTAATCTTACCCTTCCATTATTACCACGTGATACTAAAAGGACTGGCTAGGAAATCAGCTGTAATGTCTTCAGGACAAATCCTCCTGACACGTGGAATCGTCAGTTGGACCCTACCTCTATTTCGAGGCGCTTCTGTTTGGTCTAGGCTGGCACTTTAAGCCATATTAATACTGCACTCTGCCAGCCTTCCAAACATGCGCCTGTGTTTGTATGTCAGCTCTGTTCAGCATCTTCAGCATTTCAGTTTTCCATTCAGTATAGAAAAGTATATTTGATATCATTAACAAGATCAGCTACATTTGTATCTTGTGAAACATGCACAGTTTGGTGCCCTTGCTCAGAAATGTCACCCAATAAATAAATATTAGTTCCTTCTGCTGCTTTCCTTGCTATTTTTTTTTTGTGTGTGTGTGCTGTACGCGGGCCTCTCACTGTTGTGGCCTCTCCCATAGCGGAGCACAGGCTCCGGAGGCGCAGGCTCAGCGGCCATGGCTCACGGGCCCAGCCGCTCCGCGGCATGTGGGATCTTCCCGGACGGGGGCACGAACCTGTTTCCCCTGCATCGGCAGGCGGACTCCCAACCACTGCACCACCAGGGAAGCCCTTTCCTTGCTATTTTAACAACTTACTTTATTCAAAAATATAAAGAAGAATCTGCATCTTTTAAAAAGTCAGTGTACCTAAAGTATTCAAATGTACTTCTAGTGTCTATTTCTCTCTGTTAGCTAATTAGAGTTATGTTAAATTCAAACAATAAATTGTAATCGTTATCAACATCTGAATCAGCTGCTTCAAATGCAGGCGGTCCAATGACAGGATAAAGTTCTAAGAGATGGTGGATCTTGCTTTAACCAAATCTAATATATATAAATTTGTATTCATAAAAGAGCGGCATTATGAAATAATATGAAGATTTTCCAAAAATACTATTTTAAATAATGATCAATTCGAAATTCTTTAAAATATAATTCAATTTCAAATAGACTTTCACAGAAATTTACAGGAGCCTACATAATACCATACAGTAGGTCATAAACAGATGCAAAGCCAACTCAGAACTAATGATTATTTCCCAGCACTGATACAAGGCTGTTCAACTATAGGGTTGGGGCTGATGGAAAACTGTAGTGGGTGAGTCAGGATGATCACACGTGAACACAACGATGAATCAACTCAGTGTAAAGAGGCACCACCGGACACTGGGTGTGTGATGTAAGATGAAGCACGAACTATGAAGCCTTCTTGCCAAAAATGTGGACCTGAGCTGATTGAGTCTCCAGATGTCACCACCAGGCTTTCATTTATTTTTCTTTTACTTCTATCACTTAATGAATCAAATAACAGTCAAGGGTTTTGTCGACCCCTGTCAGTTAACTCAACATTCACAAGATTGTGAGGTTTGTGCATAGGTTTCTGTATGTGACTGTGTTAAAAAAAATCATTACAAATTTTGTACGTGCAGCTTGTGTAACTACCCATAATGACTGTCATCAATGTGTCCATTAAAATGCCAGTGTATCGAACGGCAGGAAACGAGAATGACAAAGTCTGGTGGTAACTACACATTTGAGAAGACACTCCCAGAGCTTCCCTCCTCTCCCTGGTTGTGAAATACATGATCCTTGTTCTTTGAGGTTCAGTCTTAGGCTTTTTTCCATATTTTGCCTCATATTTTCTTCCTGGCATCTTATCCACACCCATAAGTCCAATTCCCTTCGTGCTGCCTTGATTCCTTATTTGTATCTCCAGACAAAGCCTCTATTCTGAGCCCTAGATTCCATATCCAGTTGCCATGGGACCTCCCCCCTGCCCCAGCACCCGGCTGTCTCCAGGCCCTCGGTCTCAGCATGTGTGCACGCTGGACTGGACTCTCCATCTTCCCTGCACACCGGTCGTCCTCCAGGACGCCCTGTCTCCGTGAACGGTGCTACCTTCAGCTCTCCGCGCAAGCTCGCATCCCAGGGTCCTCCCCTTGACCACCCCCTCCGTTTCTCCGCATATCCAATCCAACACACCAAGCCCTCTTGGTCTCATCTCTGAGATGACTTTCAAATCCATCTCTTCAATGAGTCCTTGTCTCTGCATCACCAAGGTCAACCCCCTAGTCAAGTTACCAGCATCTTTTGTCTTGTCTACTGCCTTCACCCTGCCGCCTTCCAATTTCTTCTTCAAACCCCAGCCAGAGGGAATCTTTCCAAAAAGAAAATCTGATCATACCAAGTCCTCTGCTTAAAATCCTTTAATGGTTTCCCACTGATCAAAGGATAAAGAAAATAAAATCATATAGAGTAGGCTGCCACTTCCTGCAAATCCAGGCTTTGGCCTCCTTCCCTCCCTCTTCTCATTCTACTCTCTGTCTCCATCCCACTCACTTGCTCCTTACCTGGAACCCCTTCAACTGCCCCAGCCCCTCCCTTAGTTAAGTTCTACGCCCCATCAGATGCCAGGGAGGCCTTCTCATGCACAAGGCTATTGCTCATTGCTATATGTGTTTCTCTTTCAGAACACCTCTTTTTCCTATGTCCACGTATTTGTGCCATAGGTTTGACTAATGTCTGCCATACCTTCTAGACCGTATGGAAACCCTATTATGAAATCACCCCTGAACTCATAGTTAGTAAACACTGCAGTCTGTCATCTGGTAGTACATGGCAATCTCTCCTCCAGTCATGCTTGAGTAATCTTGCTGAATCTGGTGACTCTGGTTTGTATTGGTTTTTGTTTGTTTTTGTTTCCATAGTTAGTTGTGAAGTATGAGGTCAGATTTAAAAGACGGCCCATTTGCACAGGGCCTGGGAGGTAATGCAAACACTGAGGCAGGCCAGGTTAACCATGGGGAAATTTTTTCTCCTTCTCAAAGAAATGTGATGTTTCTCATTTTTCTTTGAAGATATGATCTGCCCATTCTATCTTTTGTTTTTTCTTTACCTTAAGAAAACCACAGCACAAAAATAATGAGAAATGGTGACTGACCCTCAACTTGATGGTTGGGGAATGACAGAGCAGGGTGGGAACAAGGGCAAATTATTATTCCACACCCTCCAAGTTGGGTATTGGTTGCCATTCTTTTAAAAGACGAAAGGAACAAGTTCTATAGTCTTAAAATTTAGATGTATATAGATGTATGAAATAGAATATTTAGGTTTTACTAATCATCTTCTAAAATCGGAAGGATGAAATAGATTATGCTTACTAAATTTCTGGATGGTGTTCATTGGAATAGGGTTTCCAACAGCTCTCAAGACATGTGCTTAATCTAAAATGTTTAATATACTGTAAATCCTTTACAGTAACAATATTAAAAACCTTAGACTGTCCAGGGATCTTTGAGATCGAGTTCAACATATTTGCATTTAATTTTTATTTATAAAAAAATAATTGCAGTAATTTAAGATATTTGCAAGGTTTGCAAGGGTAAATTTGTCTCATCTTGGATTCAGAAACCTTTATACAACTACTAGTTTGGCAAACAGATGTCAAAAATATGGATTCCCCTTAAAGATATTATGTATAAATAAAGCCATCAAATTTAGAATGGCAAGCCCCAGATGGTCTAGCAGCATCAACAAAAATCACTTTCCTTGCCAATGTGAATTTCATAAAGCAGAAATCATTCTCAGGCACGCAGAGACAGACACATCAAGTCCACGAATACTTATGGCCATACGCTAGGTACCAGGTTAGGTACTTTATTATGTGGCCCATAAAACAGGACTTTAAAAAGAAACACTGTGTGTTCAAAATGAACTGTTTACTCTTTATGGAAAGAGTGACCGTACTCTTGTGTTTTAGTGGGAGACAGGGTGGTGAGTACACACGGGACCGCTGGGATTTAAAAGCACAAGCAAGGCCATCAGCAAACCTGTCTGGATTGGGCTGCTTTGAACATTTGAACTTATATTGCTTTTTCTTTCTGATAATCTATTTAACCTAAATATCTGGGATTCAGTATTTGGGACTACGAATGTGACAGAACTGCCTTGTAAGCGTAAGTGTCTTTGTATGATCAGGATTAATGGAATAGGAACTGAGGCTTAGAGAGTTTCAGTAGGTACCCATGCCCACTGCCGCCCCTGACTCCCCATTACTCAGAGAGAAAGTGAGAGAAATGAGGGTGGGAGTCACAGGTCTCAATCACTCCACCATCAGGACTTTCTAAAATCATAAAAGGAACTGCAGTATAATTGAAACTCAGTGCTTGAAAGCTAAGTGTAAGCAGGTGGATGGCCTTTTGAGGGCCTTGGGGCTCCTGGAGTTGGGGCGCTGGGTGATACAGGCTGGAGTCAGAACATAGGGCCCAGTGATCACATGACATATCTTTTTTTTTTTGGTACGCGGGCCTCTCACTGTTGTGGCCTCTCCCGTTGCAGAGCACAGGCTCCGGACGCACAGGCCCATACGGGCCCCAGCTGTTCTGTGGCATGTGGGATGACCGGGGCATGAACCCGTGTCCCCTGCATTGGCAGGCGGACTCTCAACCACTGCGCCACCAGGGAAACCCGCATGACATATCTTTAAGGAACTTCAAGTCCCACAGTTATAAAAAGCAGACACCATCCTCAATGAACATTTGCCATATTTCTATACTGCGCATTCCTGAATAACTTTTGATGCCCTATTTATTTCAAAGAAGATAGATTTTTTTTTTTTTTTTTTTAAATTTTGGCTGCACTGGGTTTTAGTTGCGGCATGCATGTGAGATCTAGTTCTCTGACCAGGGATCGAACCCGGGCCCCCTGCATCAGGAGTGCGGAGCCTTACCCACTGGACCACCAGGGAAGTCCCCAAGATAGATTTTTTTTGACTCAGTTCACATCAATGATTAGAGATATTCTAGCTGCCAGATAAATAAATCTCCGTTGGATCCAATGTGTGGGATCCAAGAGCAAATTATGGATCCGTCTGGAATTATATGGGGCTTGGCTGGTTTTGTGAAAATAGTTACAAGGCAACAGTGAAAGAAATCAATAAAGATTTATTAAGGTTCTTCTTTCTTTGCATAGGTTTAAAAATGGGTTCTGACCTATTAAAAATGCCTTTAGTGTTTTTGGAGTTGAAATATTACACTTTACTGTCTCTGGTTCTTTTCTTGAGTTGACCCTTCACATAGATTAAGTATGTCTTTCTCATGAATGGCTGTGAGGATGTCTGGCTGCCGCTGCCAGGCTTTCTCAGCTTCATCAGGTGACGACACCTAAATTCTGTGCCTAGATACACATACCATCATAGGCAATCGCTTTCCTCTACTTATATTATCTTTCTGTAGCAGAGAAAAAATGCCTAACATTTAAACTTCTTGAACACCATTTGGAGGTTCATCTGATACTCTTTAAAAGTAGGCAACTAAAGAATTTGGCTGAAAATCTGAGTTTTAATATATGTAAGAAAAAGTTAATAGGTTTCACTTATTGAACATCCACTCTTTGCCAGATACTTTTTAACTTGGAGCCTCACCTAGAAAGATCAAGTTACATTTCACTTATTCTTCATAGGATTGTTGTGAGCTACAGGTAGGTGAAGGAGATTGTATCAATGGTCACAAGGCTTCCCCTCCCTGTATCCTCACTCCTTGCACTGTGACTTTGTAGGTCCTTCCAGCAAGAAATGTTGTCTATTTCTATACCCTTAAATCTTGGCTGGTTTTGGACTCACTTTGTCCCATGGAATGCAGTGCAAGCAACAGTGTCAGACCTGAACCAAGACCATAGCTTTGCATGTTTCTGCTCTCACTTTTGGGACCCTGCTGGTCCTGTGAATAAGTCCAGACTAGCCTGCTGGATAAGAGACATGTGATCCAGGTGTCCTCATTGTCCCCCAATAGTCAGCCAATTGCCAGAAGCAGAGATACTTAACTGACTGCAAGCTGACTGTAGACATATACATGAGCCCAACTGAAACCAGAAGAATTGAGCCAGCCCAAAGTACAAACCCACAGAATCAGGAGCTAAGTAAATGGCTGTTGTTTTAAGCTGTTAAACTGTGGGGTGCTTTGTTATGCAGCCAAAGCTAACTGATACAAAAGGCATATTCTCATCATTGTACTAAAGAGAGGTACAGAAAGGTTAGTAACTTGTCCAAGGTCACTAAACTAGTAAGAGGTAAAGCTATCAGGTATGACCTCTGTCTTATGGGCCCACACTCTTAGTTGCTCCACTGTGCTGACTCTTTTTAATGCAAATGGTAAGTGCCTCCGACCTGTTCTGGGCTGGGCTAGACATATTTCCTACATTTAGGAAACTTACAATCTCCATTTTGTTTTTCTCTAAGGAACTTGCAATGCGATAGTTTTGTTCATACTATTGCTTTCACCTGAAATACATTTTAAATTTATTTTTCACCTTTGAAACCTGCTCAAATGTAACTACCTCTCAGAAACCTTTCTAGTTTCCCAAGACAGAATTAGAGTTTCCCATCTGTGGTTGACTGCGAAAGTAATCATAGTTACTCCTTCCTTTATCCTCATCCTTTGTAATGTGACATTTCAGTACCATCCATTAAGAGATGAAAGCTATTTCCCTACCCCTTGAATCTAGACTGGACTTGTGACTTGCTTTGGCCAAGAAATGTGGCAGAGATGATGGGGTGCCAGTTCTGAGATTAGGCCGAAGGGACCTTGCATACTTTCACTCATTCTATAGGTAACCATAACTCCACGATGTGAACAAGACTAGGCTAGCCCTGCTGAAGCGTGAGAAACCATTTGGACGAGTGTTCCATCAGCTAGGTTGTCCCAGCTGAAGCCCCCAGATATGTGCGGACCCAGCCAAGATCAGCAAAGCCAAACCACAGTGAACACTGCTGTATGTGGGTGGCTAGTTGAGACCAGAGGACTTGCTCAGCTGAGTCCAGCCTAAATTGCCAATTGCAGAATCAAAAGCTAAATAAGTGGTCATATTAAGTCACTAAATTTGTTATGAAGCAAAAGATAACAGATACAGATCCCTTTGTACTCTTCAGGCATTTTTAAACTTATTTTTGGAAGAGCACATATATTTGATAAATGTTCAATCAATGAATGAATAAATGATTAAATATGCAATTACACTGAGATAAGATTTTTCGAACAAAACAGAACTCTGACTCTTTATTTTTATTTTGAAGGGAATAATTTCTGTCTTTCTTGGCTGTGAGACAGAGCCATATTTACAGGGCTTGATACTTAGCAGAGGTGCTCAATAAATGTTAGCTCTCACAGATCCTGTATATGACCTGAAATGCCAAATAAAACAAAAGCTAAAGCAAACACTGTAGCACTGAGGCATGCAGGGGATTTTTTCCTAAAGCCTTTCAAAATCAGGACAAACTCTCCTGGTATTTGTGAGGTGGAGATCTAGGGCAAGGGACATGATTTTTTTTCCCCTTAATATTGGCAAGCTTCTTTCTCTTTGAAAGTATACACTCTTTAAATGATCCATCGCTACTCAAGTCACCCAATTTCAAAGAGTGGGAGAATTCTGCTATAGAAAGACCATTCACGGGAGGCATTTCCCACTCCCTTAAGGCTAGTGGTTCTTAGCTTTGGCTGCATAGTGGAAATACCTGGGAAATTAAAAAAAAATACCTCTAGAGAATAGTTTAATTAGTTTGGGGTACATTCTGCACATAGGGACTTTTAAAAGCCCCTGGATTGACTTTACTGAATTAGTCAAAGTTAAGAACCACTATTCAAACCCTCCCCAGAGTGCTTCCACTGGTCAAGTGATTATTATTGGATTTAACTTTTAAGGCAGACCTAAGTAAGCTTTCCTTTTTATATGCCTCTAATCAAAACACGACACTGAAAACCTATAGCTAGAAAATAATAATTTCTTATAATGGACAATGACTGGCTCAAAAGGAATTAAGAAATAATTATCAGATGAGTATCTTCCTGATGATTAACTCAACAAGCATAATATGAACACTTGGCAGGGTCTTAAATGTCTTCAAGGCCTTAAGCATAATTAGGTATTCAAAATTTTATTGCCCTAAATTAAAGCACCACATAACACTATAAATTATATTAGATAATAAATTCAAAGTAAATTGCACTGAAGCACATTAAACTAAAATTTTTGTTTGAAAATGTACCTTATATGAAAATAAAAATGTATCACAAATTAAGGTATAATTTAATATTTAATATGATTTTGAGTTCAGATTCAATGTGGGCATTTCAAAAAACTGTGGTCTTATCTTCTGAATGTATAAGTGGGTCTCACATGGCAACAGTATTATTTTTAAGGACTATTTTTTTGGGGGGGATGTAGAGTACAAAAATGCTAGAAAATGATAAATAGTAATCCTATGCTATAAACTATGTAATGCATACAAATTGCTTTAGTACCAAAATTTCGTCGTCAATGAATTCCATTCACAAAGAGACCTCTAGCACATATTCAGAGAGTCAGAATTTTTCTAAGCCACAGTTTTGGGGAGAGAAAAATCTGGTGTGACCCCCTCTGATTTCATAGAAATGGAAAATGAGGTCCAGAGAGGTTAACATGTCAAGCAAAGCCCCCAATACCCAATGACTGGGAATTGAGCCCAGGACATTTGAGCTTGCACCCTCTCATGTCTCCAGAGATGGGTACAAGGAAGACAGCAGCACAGTGCGCTCAAGCCCCACAGTCACTGTGGCTGGATGGGATTGGCCTCGGATTCTGCCCATCTCTGCTGCAGGTGGCTGTGTCAGAAGACCTTGGCAATGGGAGAACTAGTTATCACTTCCTACTCCATTTCCTCTTATGACAAAACAGGCTGGAGTCAACTCTAGCCCTTTACTACATTAGGTATGAATACAGTTACTGTATTTTTTTCTAGTCTATTATTAACTTTTTACATTAACATGGTACATTTGTTATAATTAATGAACCAATGTTGGTACATTATTATTAACTAAAGTCCATATTTAATTCAGAGTTCTTTAGTTTTTATCTAATGTCCTTTTTTTGTCTGTTTCAGGACCCCATCCAGGATCCCACATTACATTTAGTTTGCTCTGTTTTTTTCATTAGTTCAACTGTGTGTGGGTGTGTGCATGTGTGCGGGTGGGGGAGTATGACTATCTCTCTTCTTCTATGTAGCCAGTTAAGGGCAAAATCCTACAAATTACTGTTCTCAGGTGCTCTAATGTAAAACAAAAGGGTATATGTTAATGAAGTAATCTGGAGTTTTAATTATGAGAAAAACACTGTAGATGAGAGGAAGCTTAGGTTAAAAAGAATTTGACATTTGGAGGGACCTAGAATCATGGTCTGTGACTTCAACATGGATTAACAGAATCTAAAAAGCAAGGAATGGGGTAGAGGAGCGTGACAGTTCAGAGTAATAAAAGGCACTTCACATAGAACTATAGCAATGCAGAAGAAAGAAGTAATATTGTGCAATTTATCATCATTTAATTTAGGGGAGTCTGCATTTTTAAAATCCACAGAAATGCAGTCACAGTTTCCTTGCCAATATTTGTAGAAAACATTTTCCAAACAAGACTCATTCATCTTACTCTGAAATGAATTGTTAGATCACAACAGAGAATGTTAAAGACTTTGCATCCCTTATAGAAATGCCAAACATTTTACTCTGCCTGATGCTGTACTATAAATAGGGAAATCCGAGTGCTAAAAATGTTCTTCAAGTTGCCAAACATAGTTCTTTAGCATCAACTTCCTCCTACAAATGACTCATTCTTCCAAAGTTTGAAAATGAAAGCTAGTTACAATTCAGAGAAATGTTGTAGCGTACATCGATTAAATGGCAAAGATATTTCATTTATGTATATTTATTTTTCCTTAGATCTTATCCACTGAAATTCTTCTTCAGAATTTTATTGAAGTTTTATTAAAGAGTAGTTACTCTCATGAGAAGTCGAGTTTTAAATAAACAATTAGAACAGCCAAGCAACATGAATATTGTTGGAGAATAATGATGGTTTAAATCATTTTGAAATTCGTTAACTTCATTTGGATATAATAGATGCAAAATGTATTTACTGTAATAAAAATAAGTTAATAGTGAAGTCATAACATGAAAACTAATAAGCTCACCAAACAAGATGGTACAAATAATGCCTCAATGTCCAAGAACACAAGGAAATTAAACTCTAAGAAATTTTACCTGATTAAGAAAAACAGGACTCTTGGGAAGAAAGCATCCTTTGTTATAAAAAGAATAATAAATAGGGAAAATGCCATTGATTTATGATTAATATTTCAAAATAGTACATGTATCTATATATATCTTGCAATAAGTAAAGAGAACATAAATAGTATAGGGATTTGTATAGCACATTTGAGGTTAGTACTCATTTGAAGAGGTAATTGCTTTTTTTTTTTTTTTTGCGGTACGCGAGCCTCTCACTGTTGTGGCCTCTCCTGTCTCCGGACGTGCATGCTCAGCGGCCACGGCTCATGGGCCCAGCCGCTCCACGGTATGTGAGATCCTCCCGGACCGGGGCACGAACCCGTGTCCCCTGCATCGGCAGGCGGACTCTCAACCACTGCGCCACCAGGGAAGCCCATAATTGCTTCTTTTCACTGAGAGGTGCGACAGGAAACTACAGGAGATGCTCATTTGATGTGGATGGAGCAAGGCAGGCGGCCAAGAGTGGATTCACATTTTCTTCTAATCAACTGACGATACCACTGGATTTTCATCTTCCTTCTGCAAATCACTAGATCTCATATTACCAGTCGTTTACTGGAGAATGGCTAGAATCTCTTTAAACTGACTACAAATAATTATTGCAACCTCTTTTCCTGGCTTCATTAAAGGCTTTTTCACCTGTTTTGACTTGCATAGTGACACTTTTGCAAACCTCTATGGGAGATATTTTAGTTATTTAAACATTTTTATGGTATATAAGAAGGAAGTGACTTAAGTAAAATTAAAAGATTTTTTTTGAAGTTTTTTACAAAAAAGTTTTTACAAAACTTTACACGTTTTGTAAAGTCTTTCTTGAATTTGTTACAATATTGCTTCTGTTTTATGTTTTGGTTTTTTGGCAGCGAGGCATGTGGGATCTTAGCTCTCCCACCAGGGATTGAACCCGCACCCCTGCATTGGAAGACTTAACCAGTGGACTGCCAGGAAAGTCCCAAATTACTTGATTTTAGGTAAGTTATTATTAAAGATTATAATATCATAGTCATTTAAATATAAATTTTAATAATCCTATTTTGACTTTTTCCTATTTAATAAGTGATGTGCTATTTAATTAACTTTACCTTCATTACCTCATAAAATACATGACTTGCAGACAAATTTTTGAAAAGGCACACGGGTGTATGATTGATTTGGGAACCAAATATATAAGTTTTAAACTATATTGAATATATTCTGATATCAAAATAGAAAATAATTGTTTCCATTAATATATGTCTGGGTATCATACATTTTGAACAAAAATAATCAAGCTATGATAATTTTGTGTTTACTTATAAAACAATAAGGCAAAAAGTTTTAGGTTGCAGTTTGTAAGCATTTCTCTGCAATTAATATATATTTGATTTGATTTGACTGTTTTGGTAGCTTATCAGGAGGAGTGTGAGGACACATATATTAAGGGTATGAATGACGTTTATTTCTGATAAATAAAAAGCCAAATTGTATATAATTGTCACTACTTTTCTTTTTTTAACATTGAATTTTATACCAGACAGATATCCTAATAGGCTAATATAAAACCTACCAAATATATTAAGATACTTAAGATTTACAGAAAGTATAATTCAATAAACACCCATGTAACCACTACCCAGTTTAGGAAATGAAACATGACCAACACTATGAAAAGTATATAAGAATTTTGACCAGATGACTGAAGCTTATAACATCATATCAATGCTTCTTAAGCTTATTGTCTCACAAATCAGCTATCCATGATATGTATAAGGTAACAATCTATGACTAATTAAAACTAAAACCTCCATGGGAGCCTGCAGTGTTCACATGAATCATAAGCATGTTTGCTCATCTGACTGTCACTGATGGCTTTGTATACTCTTAAGAGGTCCTCAAACAGTATTATGTTCTTTAAAAATATTTATGTAAATCACTTTTACTAATACTTTCTTTTTTAAATTTTAACTTTTATTGAAATATAGTTGATTTACAGTGTTGTGTCAGTTTCAGGTGTACATCAAAGTGATTTAGTTATACATGTACTAAATATATACGTATATTTTCTTTTTTCAGATTCTTTCTCATTATAGGTTATGACAAGATACTGATTATAGTTCCCTGTGCCATACAGGAGGTCCTTGTTGGTTATCTATTTTATATATACTAGTGTATATTAGTTAATCCCAGTCTCCTAACTTATTCCCCCCTTCCGCTTTCACCTTTGGCAAACATAAGTTTGGTTTCTGTCTGTGATATTTACGAATACTTTAAAAATAGAACTTGGATTTGAACCTTTACCACCCTGGACAATGTGAAACCCCTGGGACACCTTTGACTCCCAGTGATTTTGTCAAGTGGCTACTGGGAAACCCTAATCCAGGCTATGACAAATGGTAAAAAGTTAGAGACGGATGAGGAAGATAGATGAGGGTCCTGGAAATACAGAGTGAATGTGATGACCACATACAAAGATCACACAAATGTGTCCATCCCAGAAGTGCGATCCCTCAAACCTTGGGCTTCCATCACACAGCTCTCTGGGTTCTGGAAAAGACTCCAGAGTCCAGGGAGTCAGAACCCAGACATACCCATGTACACCAAAGGAGAGCTGGTCTCTGCAAAGTGTAATGTTTAATAAATGAGGCGAGGGCTTCCCTGGTGGCGCAGTGGTTGAGAGTCCACCTGCCGATGCAGGGGACACAGGTTCGTGCCCCGGTCCAGGAAGATCCCGCATGCCGCAGAGCAGCTAGGCCCATGAGCCATGGCCACTGAGCCTGCGCGTCTGGAGCCTGTGCTCCGCAAAGGGAGAGGCCACAACAGTGAGAGGCCCGCCTACCGAAAAATAAATAAATAAATAAATAAATGAGGCAAGGTACCCACAGCTACCTCTGAAGCATGTCTATGGAGGTTCCAAATCTCTTTGGTACCAGCCTGTGACAGAGACAAAATTTCTACCTAAAAGACCAAAAGGCCATAGATTTAAAAAACCATGGGAAAATTTTGATCTTAAAACTGGGAATAGTTGTTTCTCCGGCGAAAATCTGTTTGTTCCTCGCTTAGCACCCTGTTAATCATGAATCTGTGATCATAGTTCTTTAAAAACTGTTCATTAGAAAACACAGAACAATGTTCCGTTCTTTCAGATCAACCATGAAGGCTTCTACAGAATTCATTGTGCACACTAATCTCCCTCCTTCCCCCACCTTTCCTACCTTCTATTCCTTGTGCCTCATTTTACCCCTACCTTTTTAAAACTTACTCTGTCTTGATGTGCTGTATATTGTGTCTAACTCTTGAAAGCCCTTCTGGAGAATATAAACAAAGTTCCCAGCTGATAAAGATGAAAAGAACTTAGAGATAACCCCATTCTATCCTCCATATTTAAAGGTGGGCCAGAATTTAGGAATCCCAAATGTAGCATATTGGTCTTTCCTTAATACCCGATTACCTCCTGTGACACTGGGTTTTCTTGTCTCTCCTCCACCCAAGGGATGTCGCTAGACGTTTCTCCCTACCTGAGAGAATAAGAAATTTAGGAAATTCTGCCTTCTACATCTTGCTTTGGAGGGACAGAAGAAAATTCTGAGAAACCCGCAGTAAGTAGATCAATTTTTGTTTAAACCACATCTGTCAAATATATCTGATCATAAATAAAAACTTTTCTTTCTTTTCTTTTCTAGGTGCACCGTGGAGAGCTGCACCCCTTAACACACCTCAGAACACGCTTTGGGAAGGTCAGGATTAAGGCAAGGCTGCTATCTAACTCCCCATGGCAGTTGACAGAGAGGAACGGTCAAACGTCCACACACCAGCCTGAATAGTGGCTTCTCTCAATGTTGTCAAGTCCAGCAACACTGCTGCCCTCAGAGCCACCATCCATCAAGGTACAGGACCTAGTGAAAAAGTGCAGAAGAAGAGGGATGGCAACCACCCTTGGCCTTTGTCCCAAGTGATGCTGTGCAGTACAGCTCACCTGACAGCCCCGGGGGCCGGGGCCTGGAAGCCTGGGTTTCCCATGCAGCATTAATCCGTACCCACTTTGAATTCTGGAAGGACAGTGGTTACAAATCCTTCTTCCACTGACATAAACACCAAGAGACAGAGGGTGTACAGTTCCAAACCCAGCAATGTCACACATCGTGTGTACCTCTGCAGACTGGCAGGTGTGTTTATAGACCCCAAAGGGATGTGACAGTTCAGCAAGATCTGCTGTGGCACAGTAGCCACCTTGGGGGCGGGCACACGGAACCCTGAGGCCAAGACTCCGGCACAGGTGGCACTGCTGCTGTGTCCTCTGCCCTCACCGCCTGTGGGACTTTGGACAAGTTACTCACCCTCTCTGAGCTTCAGCTTCCTTTTCAGTAACATGGGAATAATCATAATAGTAGTAGTAGAGCAGTCTGGCGGATTAAATGATTTAATATTTGCAAAGTGCCGAGACCAGTGCTTGCCTCACTGTACATGCAATATGTGTTGGTTAAATAGGATAGTGTCATTGTGTTTACTCCAATTTCCCTCTATTGGTATATGTCTCCTTTCATAATAGACAAAGATGACACACAACATTGGTGAAAACAAGACCGTCGCACTCCTCGTTTTGAGACAGCCAGGCCTGACTAATTACAAGGATACAAATGAGGCCAGGCTTGGCAGTGCTGCTTCCAGAGGTGCACATGCTGACTCTCTGGCGGGCTGGGGTAGCCTGTGATGGAGAGCCTGGCTGTTACTTGCATACACTAACGATCAGGCCTCGTGCACAGTTACCAGAGATTCCAGCAGAACGGGAACATGCAGGCAGAACAAGAGGCAGGGCTGCCAGAATCACAGGTGGGCCAGCAATTGCCCTGCAAACTGCATCTCTCAGGGCTCTCCTGTCCTGCTTCACGGGCAGCGCCTCCCAGGAGCCCCTGGCAGGAGCAGTAGGGGCTGGTCCTGCCTCTGCCTCACCTCCCTTCATAGTCCTTACCTCAGCTGTTAAAAATAATAAAATAAAACTAGCTTTAAAACAGACAAAATAAATGTGCTCAAAAGACAATAGAGGGAAATAGTTTGGTAAATCTTGATTAATTTTTCTTGATGTCATTGGTATTTACTTGAAAATAGCATCATATAAATATATTTTATATATTTTAAAAGGTTAATAAATATATATTTATAAAGATTGTCAAATATGTCTTAAGGAAATGTACATTTCTTGAAAAGAAAAAGCAAAGCAGGTAATGTACATGAATAATGTCCTAAGTTGTAGAATAAAAGCTCTTCATTAGGTGTGTAAGACTAATCCTTATATAAGTCACATAAAAAGCTGAGACTGGTTTGCTATCATCTAATAGCTGACTGTATACTGATGTCATCATAACTGTAATTTTAGAAATGTCAGAATTTATATCATATAGTTCTTGTAAAAAGAGATGCAGGGAGATCTTACAAATACCAGCCAAGATTGGGGAATATGACACGTCTCTCTCTGAGCATAAGGACAGGGGCTGGTGAACTTGGCTTGGGGTGGCTGGGCACACTTGCTCTCAGGGCTCCCCTGCATCAGCTCACGTGCTGTGTCTGTGAACATGGCAGCCTGCAGCCTGGCAACACCTTTATCTGCTCTGGTGAGAAACACAAATGCACACACACACACACACACACACCCCGAGTCCCAGACACCTGGTGCTGTGCTCAGGGAAGTGGCGGAGTGGGATAAACGCAGAGCTTTTAAGAAGCACAAACCCCAGGCCACTGCAGGGTTTGCACACTGCTTTGAACCTTGGCTTTTACAGTTGTTGCCTTTAAAGTTCTGGAACATTCTGAGCATGGCGCCCTCTCACACTGTCTCTGGCGGGGCACTTCTTACCCCAAGGCACATCTTTTAATGTGTCTTTTTTTCTCTTATCTCAGGCAGCTCCCACTTGTTTCTGTGAATCATCTGATGACATGCACGGATTATTTTTCGTTGATACCGACACCTGAATGCTTATATGTAGGGAGCAATCTCAAAGCAGGTCTAGTGCGTTTAGAACGTATTTCTCACCTTTCATGATTTTAATTTTTGCTCCTACAGTATTGCGATAGGCAGGCTGCTCTCTTAAGGACTTTTTCCATGTGAGACATGCATAATGCAATAGTGAAGCAAACAATTACTTCAAGGAAAACGATCTCCCCAAATTATGACTTGCATCTACAGTCACAGAGGCTATTAGAATATATTTTTTCAAAAAGCTCTAAGCTGATCCACTGCTTAGGATTTTGAGATTCCCCACTGCTCTGCGATGTTTCCATTCTGTATGCACAGCACAGATTCCTGCCAAGCCTATTCCAGTGAATAAACAATGTCTTCTCTGTCAGAACAGAGAATGAATAGTATCACAAAATTCTCCTCTAATGTACCGCCTCCACTTTCCCGAACCAACCCCTTCAGAAGAGAACAGGCAGGATGAAGACTGGGGAGGAGAACATTCTTCTCCCCCTGCCAATCTGGAACTACATTCTGGCCAGCTCAGGACCAAGTACTGTCAACTCTATATCAACTGCTAAACAGAGAAAGTTGACAAGTTTATTTTCTTTGAAATTGGATGGTAGATTTTTGCATTTCTGTGTGTGAGTGCACACAAATATCTTTCTCGAAGGAAGGAGGCAGTTCATCCACTATAATTTCAGGGCCTGGTGAAAACAGCTTTTAGCTACAGACTGAGCAGCAACAGGGGAACTTCATAAAAACGACACAGCAATTTGTGTTAAAATATTGACAGCTAATTCATGAGTGATGGAGCTGACTAGGAATTCAGCTGCTTCTGTGAAGATCTTTATTCTCGCCAAGCTCATGATTCATAAAGAAAATGCCTGGAGTTACTTCTCTGAAACATACAGTATGATGCTGACAGATTTCTCTTTGGTGTCTCTGTCTCATATTTATTCTCTGTCTCTGTCTCTCTGTCTCATACACACACACACACACACACACACACACACACACACACACACACACACACCCCTTCCCCTCCCCCGAAAAGAGGCATCGTGAATATAATGTTCCAAAAAAGGACATCATTCATGAAGCATTTACCACCAGCCAATGAAAGATTTACTTAGTAGGTATTTTCATAAAAGAAGAACACAGATTTCTTTTAAACTCTCCCATATTCGTAAGTCTCAGTTGGTGTAAAATACTGTGATTCAGGTTTTCTCCCCCTTGTGATGTGAATACAACATATATCTTATTTTAACCCCTAAAAGGAATTACCCAACTCTTTCCTCATAAAAGAAGAAATGCTATTTTTACAATTAGACCACACTGCTTTTTGTTTTCATGAATATCTGAGAGACACTGACACGAAGAAAAAAATACAGATTCCCCTTTCTCCCCTTTTTCCCACACATTTTGAGTCCAGCTCAGTGGGCTCCCAGATTCTGACGGCATTCTCCTGGTAACACATTTAGAAGAGACTGCAGGATATCCCAACAGCGCTATTTTCTTCCCTCCGGCTCCCTCTCCTTCTTTCTCTCCTATCACTCTAGGTTTGTACCAGACTAAACAATTAAGCCTTTGTGCACTACCGCTGCGATCTGCAAATTCTAATGATCACTGGTACAATGGTAATATTTACCTTGAAGAAAGGTTTGTCCAAATAAGTATTCAAAATGCTGGCAATGTATTCCCTTTGAGACGTTGTGGTGGTGAATGTTCTCCCTTCCTTCTTGGCCTATAACCAAAGAGAAAAAAAGTTAGGGGGAAAAAAAAAAAAAAAAAGACAGATGGATAGAGACTGTGACAGATACTGGTCCAGTTCACTGTAAAAATGCTGGCACATTTATGCCAAACACTGAACAAAGCAAACTACAAAGTAGAGGAAAAACTACACATAGTAGTGGATGAATAAAAAAATTTCTCCGAAATAGCAGCCAAGTCAATGTCTAATCAAATACACATCAATTTACTTGCTCTTTCCCTATTTTTCCTAGTTTTAGGACAAAGAAATCTATGTGTTATTGTAGTGATACTGAAATCCAAATAACTGTTGTCTGAATTTGAGAATAAAACAAGTGATTTATTTGAGAGGAGTATGCTTCGAGGTAAGGTAAGCTGTGATTTCATTGTGAAAATGTCTTACGAACAACAGTATCGTTGATGCAGCGTGAACAGTGTGGCCCGAATGGCACACCGATCTAATCCTGAGTGGTTCCTTCATCCGTTCCACTGTGGAAATGGGGAAGGTGTGCGGGAATAGAGGAGACCACAGGAATGACTTCAGTTGATCTCCCATCTGTTTTTCTGCTCTGTGTCTGGTGCCCTGCCTTTTCTCCATCCCCCTCTCCTCTCCAATTCTCTTCCCATCCTCTAATCTACATCTCCTGTACTGAACCTCTCTTGTACATAAGATACCATGAAAAGTACAGTGACGAAGGGAGAAGGGCAGAAGGATGAAATGAATAAATAAATGAATCTACAAGGAGAATATCCTGGATGTTGTCTAAGATTCAGAACCACGCAGTATTTTACAGACTGAGATTTTAATTCCTGATTTACAATATAAAAAACTGAATAGAACACCAGCCTTCTAGATTTGCATCTAGTGATGTTCTTTTATTAGGACCACGTATGATCTCTTAGACTGAGTGTTGCTTTCTTCCATAGCAGAATCAGCAGATTATTTATATTATCTGTAGGTACATCAATTGTTTCCCTGACAGTTACCAAGTGAGACATGGCCGCCTTTGTTTGCCACTGCATTCAGCGACATTATTATTTTCTTTTTAAAAAGTAAGTCTAAAAAGATTAGAACAAGACACATAGTCACGGGCAGTCTTTCTCCAACTCAACTCCAAGTCTTTGTCAGTCATGCAAACTAAGAGAGCAGGGCTTCTCTGGGTGAAGGGCTTGACAGACAAGAGCCCTTCTCAAGCCATCTTTCTGTCTTTCATTAGATTTCAAATCAAACCTCCTCCTGAACTCCTGCCATACAGATATGTTTAGATGTGGATTCCAAACCTCTCCACTTCCCCATGTTATCACTGTCAATCCCAGAGAACTCTCTTGAATTCGTTAGAGATGTGAGAAAGATTTATTATCTAAAGCAAATTGCTACAGTAAAAAAATAAAATGAAAATAATAAACATTTTTCTTAAAATGCCAAATCTTATTAATATGTATGGGAAATAATGTTTGCACATACTATCTGTATTACTAGACAGGAGTAAAGAGTCTGATTTTAAAACTGAACATATTATTTGACAGCTAATTTAATAACATAAAAGTGGTGCATAATTTTGCATTTTCAGAACATGAATTTCGCGAGTTATGTTTTTATTCCAAGGAAACAAGGTAATCAAGACAGTGTGGTACCGGCATAGGGTAGACATCTAGATCAGTGGAACAGAATTCAGCACCCAAAAATAAACCCATGTATCTATGGCCAATTGATTTTTTGACAAAGGTGCCAAGACTATTCAATGGGGAAAGAATAGTCTTTTCAGCAAAAGATTATGGGGCAACTGATAACCAAAGAATGGAGTTGGAGCCTCAGCTCAGACTGTATAAAAAAGTTAACTCAAAAATGAATCAAATGCCTAAATTTAAGAACTAAAACTACAAAACTATTAGAAGAAGACATAGGGGTAAATCTTCGTAAGTTCAGATTTGGCACTGGTGTTTTCGATGTAATACTTCCAAAAGCACAAGTAACAAAAGAAAAATACGTAATTTAAGTTTCATCAAAATTAAAAACATTTTTATGTTTTAAAGGATACTATCAAGAAGGTGAAAAGACAACCCAAGGAATGAAAAAATATAGGTGTAAATCATATCTGATACAGGACTTTTATCTAGAATATGCAAAGAACTCTTATAACTCAATAATGGAAAGACAACGCAACCAAACACAGGCAAAAGATTTGAATAGACATTTTGCCAAATAAGCACATGAAAAGATGCCTCATCAAGGAAATGCAAATCAAAACCACAATGAGATATCACTTCATACCCACTAGGATGACTATAATTGACAAATCTAAGATAGTAGCAAGTGTTGGCGAGGATGTGGAGAAATCAGAACACTCATACCTGGCTGATGGGGATGTAAAATGGTACAGCCACTTTGAAAACAGCCTGGTTGTTCCTCAAAAAGTGAAACATCGAGTGATTTTACCCAGTAATTCCACTCCTAGGTATATACCAAGAGAAATGAAAACGTTAAGTCCACACAAAACGTGTATGTGGATGTTCACAGCAGCATTATCCATAATAGCCCCAGAATGGAAACAGTAGCAATGCCCATAAACTGGTGAATGAATAAACACAATATAGTATATCCATATGAAAGAATATTGTTTGACCATAAAATGAAATGAAGTACCGACACATGCTAAGACACAGCCGAACTTTGAAAACATGCTATGTGGAATGTCAGTCACAAAAAAACCCCACGTATTATCTGATTCCATTTACATGAAATGTCCAAAATAGGCAAATATATAGGTTGCTTAGGGCTGGGGAATGATCGTCATGCGGATGATAGCTAAGAGTTATGTGGTTCCTCTTTGAGGTAACTCGAATGTTCTAAAATTGATTGTGGTGATAGTGGCACAGCTCTGTGAATATACTAAAAACCATTAAATTGCACACTTTAAGTAGGATGTGAATTATATCCCAATAAAGGTGTTACCAAAACAATATTCTAAGGAATGTGGACATTACACATTACAATGTCAGTCATTTTCTAGATCAATCTGAAATAAATACGGCAACCCCAAGTATAATTGTAGCTGGAATCACTGGAGTCGCTGTACTGAGGAAGAGTCTCCTGGCTCCACTGAAAACTATCATAGTCTGACTGAGACAACCTGAGTGTAATTCTGCATGGACCAATATTCCTTCAGGTCCTCTCTCATCCTCATGACTATCTCTGAGTGTGGACAGCAGTTAATTACTGCAAACAATGACTGATCCAATCAAATAGCAATCGTATGCTTTCAATGCTGATTTCTTTTCCCACTGAATGGAAGTTTGGACTTCTGAAACCAGGTATCTAATCAAATATGACTGGCCCCCTACCCTGCATACACTAAGTCAGCAGAAGGCCAATCTTAGCACTGCTTCTTCTATACCCATTTCACTGACAGTTCTCACGAGGACTCTTACCAGCTTCTTAACATGGATGATGTCATTCATAAGAGGCTCCAACAAACAAACTCCAGTAATTCATGATGCTTCTTGCCTACTAACCTGAAGCTTGTGCTGGCTAAAGCCTCTCAGAGGATCTGAAATAGAATTCTATTTCTGGGCCACTGAGACTATGCACCTGACAGATGGCATGGGCCCAAGCCCCACCTGCCATTGCTGAGGGGAAGTTTAGGGGGAGGAGCATTTCTTCAAAACTATGCCCTACAGTCCCTCCTAAGGAAGTAGTGATGACATTGACAGCAAACCTCCCTGCTATCTGTGTAGATAAATACTGGGATCTGGTAGCACAGACTTCAGAAACATGAATCCAAATTCATGTTTGAGAGGCTAGACATCTACTCAGTAGGAGACTAGACTCAAGGAGCTCAATGAGTAATTCTTAAATTTAAAAGAAATTTAAAGGTGAGCTATAAATCAACATCACTTGATACTTGAACCCTTTCTACAATGTCTGTAACATCCAGTTCATGAGTGCAATGTCAAAAATACTTGGCTAAATGTAGCAGTTAAAAGTACTGAGCGATGAATGAATCACAGTGCCTAAGATATAATAATCACTCAATATTTATTCGCTGATTGAGTAACTTTCAAAAAATCAGAGCAGACTCGAGGATATTGCTACAATAAAGCCACTCTCAGTTGCAGTCCCTGAAGACAGAGAAAGGAGTAGGACTGCAGGTCGCTCATGATAGACATATTACCATGGCAATATATCATGTGTGCAAATGCCAGCCAAGTAAATACTATCCTTATCCACGCTGTAGTGGAAATAAACCAATAAACGAAACTTAGACCTGCTATTCCAGCCTATGCCAGATTCCCTCCCATAAGGAAAGGCTTCCAGAAGGAATCCCCTTCTACCTCTTGGAAGCACTGCTAGGTTTGAGCTAGCAGTAAGGAAGGCTTAGTGGCTGCAACCTTAGTTGGCGTCCTGGTTCTGATATCCAGGGCTATGCAGAACAAGTCCAGTACTTTCCCTATATGGCAACCTTTGAAATACCTGAAGATACGTGTTTAAAGAGGTCCCTCTTCTGCTGCCTTTTAGTGTCCCCTTCTCCATTTCAAAGAGTATAGTTTTGAGTACCACCTACTATGACTCAAAAGAGCACAAAGGCTATATGGAGAAGGGAGCTGAGTCCTGGCCAGGCCTGCTCATGAGAGCAGAGCATGCTGAGAGCCCAATCCAGCTCCAAAGCCCAATCTAGGGACCAAACACAACATCCAATGGACAAGGCAACCTTGATCTGATTTAGCAAATAGTCCTTATCTGGGTTTTGGTGATGGTTGGTACGGGAATTCTCAGGGCCCAGCTATCATAGGGAGGGCAGAACTATCAGCAGGGAGCAAAAAGCTGGGCAAGTCAGGAAGGTGGTCCACTATTGTCCTGGAGGTCCAGTCACAGCTACAGAATCTGGCCACGGGGCAGGATCCTTGGGTAAGAGGCACACTTCTCTAGAAGACCTCCTGGTGAGACTGAGATAGACCGTGGTACCCAAAGTAGACACTGAGTCCCAGACACGTAATACACAGGAAGACAAAGAGCTGAAACTTGGAAGGTCAAGGAGTGAGTCTCAGGGCAATACCATTCTCAGCATGGGAGATCAAAATTCAACAAACACACTCAGACAAGCATTGAGCAAGATGATTATGGGCGAGGCACAGAGAGAACATGACGAGTGGTATGCCCTGCAGCACTGCGAGTTTAAGGATTAAACATCTTAGTATTTCCTGCTTTAGTGAGAACTGAATTCAGATCTGGGGAGGGCGAGACAGTGCACGCAAGAGGACCAAGTGGGGGAGGAAACAGGGAAGGTAGGAGGAGACATGCTGGCGGCTGACACTTTCATTTGCTGGTGTTCTCTTCTAAATGACTAAGCTCGAAGGCAGTTCTCCAGATGAAGTAACACTGCATCCGGGAAGAGGAGCTCGTCCTTGAGTCAGTTCAGATGCTACACTTTTATTTAGAAAGCCTACGATCACCGAAGCTTTTCTCACCAGCTACATTATACTGTGGGCATCTATGAATCTTTTACTTGATTCACACAAAATCTAAATTTGTTTCATCTACGATGCTGCTAAGCCACATCTCTCTTTACTACCTTTTTGCGATTTAATTGGTGGTGGTGCTGAGATGCTCTTGTCATCCCCGTTCCATGTCTGCGTCTTAGATGTGGGTCATTGCATTAAATGTCAAGTTGTTATCGAATTCTGTTTCCTTCATTTGTTGTTACACTAGCCACCTCTCCCAGTTTGCAGCCACGCATTTATAGTGTTTTACCCAAATGAGTCCTCATGTTGACTAGAATAGGATTAGGTTCAAATACCAGAAACCTTTTTCCAGGAAGAAAGCCATTTATTAATCAGTTCCCTCTGGATATACTTACCAAACCAGTTATTAATCGAGCTCATTATACACACCCCCTATTTGTCCAAATGTTAAATGTTAGCAATGTGATACCCTCTGGTTAAAAAAAATCAAATATATCTCTAAACAAGTATATGCTATTTGTTATTAATCCTTCTGAATTCTATGATGGGTTTCATAAATTGTCAGTATAACAGAGATCAACCTCAAAGCAAAGACATATACTTCCATTAAAATTTCAATATTCAGCCTTTGACAGTAATCGTCCAAGAAAACTACATACTAAATATGCATAATGGTACAGCAATGAAAGGAGTAGCTAAGGACAATGTATATGGGCTAAGGTATACTGTGCAGTATTGGAAAACATAACTTATGACACTTCCTTCTCTTGCATTCTTCTTTCCCTCGGGCTGCACTTCTCTCGCTAAGCTCCCCCATGTTTTCTGGCCATTTTTTCTTGCTGGTTCTCCCAGCTGTGTCTCTCATTTTTTCCACCCAGCCCCCCACCCCCCAGCTGCTTTAGCTCACACTTCCAGCCTTCCTGGTATTTACTGTGTTAACAGTTCTAGTCATCACACCATCTGATGTCTCCTGCTTCATTTTTCACACAATCTAACAGCTGAAATCCCTGATGTATGCAAAGCAACAGTCCATTAAGAAAAGAGTTTTCCTTATCGAGAACAAAAAAAAATGGAAAAGGCAGGAAAGGGTAGTTCACAGAGGTGCCAAAGAGAGGCCACTATGTAGATAAGATGAAAGAAAAAAAAGACTTTTTTTAAGCCTCGAAAAGATTATGACACTGGGAAATCTAAAAATCCCCTTCAATGGTGTGGTTTAATGAAAATAATCCCGTTTCCAAGAAGAATATATTCTAGGGAACAGATGATAAAAATCCTTAAACACGTACCCTTATACTATCTACAATATACAGAACCCAGGTAAGCACTGATACAGTTATAATACATATACTAAGTTATTAACAAATGACATTTTCTTAGCAAAGCCTTCTTTTTGTTAGTATGTTACATGGAAAGAGGCTTAAAATGACACCTTCTACTATAAGGCTTATCTGTAAGCCTGCATCCCAAGTGAACAAGGCTTGGGCATGAATTCCTTGCAGTTTCAATATTAACAGAGAAAAAATCAAAATGACCAAAGCGCTCAACAGGGAAAAAAATCCTTTCTTAATGGCAAAAAAGAGAATAGCTTACAATATGCAAATTTAATGTATTTAAGGAAAACTGTGTGCTTTTCGGATATCTGAACAAAAAGCAAGGTAGCATAAACACTAACATTAAAAAGATTAGCTTCGGGGGCTTCCCTGGTGGCGCAGCGGTTGAGAGTCCGCCTGCCGGTGCGGGGGGCGCGGGTTCGTGCCCCGGTCCGGGAGGATCCCGCATGCTGCGGAGCAGCTGGGCCCGTGAGCCATGGCCGCTGAGCCTGCTCGTCCGGAGCCTGTGCTCCGCAACGGGAGAGGTCACAACAGTGAGAGGCCCGTGTACCGCAAAAAAAAAGAAAAAAAGATTAGCTTCAGAACTTAAATGTTGCTGCAGTGAACGGAAAATAAATTGACTCCTCTAACTACTAGTTTATGAATTGGAAGTAAAAAAAATGTATTTAAAACATCCTCCTTTAGGCAAAGTAAATAAACAGGGAATAATAACCAGGGCAACCAAAGAGGTCATTCATTCCTTATTCACCTTTCAATGATATCTCCTTGCTTAAAAAAACCAAAAGGTAAATATTACTCCATTCCCTTTCACTCTGTGTATCTGAAAACCTGTCTTTTGGACTGGGACTTAAGTTGCCATATATTGAGTCTATAGCTTTGGCTTGTTTTTGCCGAAAGACAGATACTTAACTGGGTAGCCACCAGGCCCACCGCCTTTATCACAGAGCCTCAGATCAGCCTTCAGGCATTTCCCCACGAGCGGTAACTACCAGTTTCGGGACCACCCAAGGGGTAGTGAAGTTAGAGGGTTGCGGTACGCGGGCCTCTCACTGTTGTGGCCTCTCCCGTTGCAGAGCACAGGCTCCAGATGCACAGGCTCAGCGGCCATGGCTCACGGGCCCAGCCGCTCCGCGGCATGTGGGATCTTCCGGGACTGGGGCACAAACCTGTGTCCCCTGCATCAGCAGGCGGACTCTCAACCACTGTGCCACAGGGAAGCCCTGACCACTGATCTTTTCCAGAAGAAGTTGTGCAAATGGGTATATATGTGCATGGTGGTGGGCAGACAGGGGGCTGCAAGGAAACTTCCTCTTGCATAGGAAGCAGAGGAAGGAAACTTGAAGTTTGTCCATGTACACTTTCAAGATCCAAAATTCATAGAAAGATACTTACTGTTAGGAGTCCCAGCCACAGAGTAATTCAAGACAGAAAGGGCCCTTCCCTCTGTTCTTAAGGTTCTGAAGAACTGGCTGTGTTGTCTGTGTGGACCTGAGGCAATGGCTCTGGCTGGTGGGGTCAGTGAACGGGTTGCACTTCGGCTCTGGTTATTTTCCCCATTATTGAAAAACTGTTGTCTATAAAGTCTCTGAGTTTCAGAAGGGTGTGTGAGGATGTGGTGGGGTAGGTTGGCATTTTGTAGATGGACCATATGGGACAAAGTAACTTTATGGTGACCCCTTCCTCTCCATACATGTATATATATAGATTATATGTCTATATCCATCTCTTTCTCTCTCTCTACATATACATGTGTGCGCATACAGAGAGAGAATACATATTTAATATGTAAGTAGTGAGAGAATACACACACACACACACACACACACACACACACACACACACACACACACTTGACCACTTCAATCTTAGACTTTCAACACTGCCTGCAGACACCACACCAGAACTGTACCATTGACAGGATACCTATGTGGCCATTCTCTTATGAGCCAGGGTTAGTTTTATGAGATGCTATCATATGTATGACATATCAATCGTTTATTTGATGGAAAATAACTATTAGATGACCTAAGTTGAGCTTTAGAGAAATTCTGAGCCACCTAGTGAGATGTAATGCTCAGTATCCAGAGAAAGTCAAGGAGAGTCAATGGAATGGAAATAATGCATAAACTAATGTATGGATGCTAGCAAGAGCTTCGAGATAGTCAATGCTCTGCAAATGTCAGCTCTATTATGACCTGTACGCAATGGTATATTCAACAGAACTGAAGGTATCGTGATGGACTCTCGTCTACTAAGCTCATCTCTGCGGAGAGGCTACACTTAGATACTGTACTATAGGTGTGTGTGTAAGTTGCCTGTATGTGACCATTTCGTGTCTGTTATAGGTTGAATTGTATCCTCCCCAAATTCATATGTTGAAGTCTTAATCCCCAGTACCTCAGAATGTGACCTTCTTTGGAAACAGGGTCATTACAGATATGATTGGTTAGGATGAAGTCTTACTGCAGTAGGGTGGGCCGCTGATCTAATATGATTGGGTCCTTATAAAAAGGGGAAATTTGAGAGGTGCACACAGGAAGAATGCCCTGGGAAGATAGGAGTTAAGCTGCCACAAGCCAAGGATGTACCAACAGCTAGGAGAGAGGTCTTGCAACAGGTCCTGCCCTAGTACCTTCAGAAGGGGAAATGGCCCTGCTGACACCTTGACCGTGGACTTCTAGCTTGTGGCACTTAAATTTCTGATGTTTAAGCTACCCAGTCTGTGGTACTTTATTATGCTATCCTAGGAAATTAATACAGAGCCAGTACATGAAAAAATGGTCATTTTCTAATATTGCAGTCCTAAGTTAAAGGAATAGAGGTGATATAAAATAGATTATCAACAAGGACCTAGCGTATAGCACAGGGAACTATATTCAGTATTTTATAGTAACCTATAAGGGAAAAGAATCTGAAAAAGAATATATATATATATATATATATATATACACACACATATATATGTGTGTGTGTATATATATATATAATATATGAAACTGAATCACTTTGCTGTGATTACACTTTGCTGCGTTTACACAATGTTGTAAATCAATTATACTTCAATAAAACATTTTAAAAAATTTAAAAAAAGGAATAGAGATGAGGGCGAGCAAGGTAGCACTCATCACTTTACACATCTCATATCAAGAAAATTTACATATCAATCCAGCTGTTACAATGGAGTTATTTCTTAATTATATGAATTCAAGTAAACATTGAAATAACAGGTTCACATAATTCATAATACAACTTCAAAGAAGGAATTTGTTTTTTTTGTTTTTTGCTGTACGCGGGCCTCTCACTGCCGTGGCCTCTCCCGGAGCACAGGCTCTGGACGCACAGGCTCAGCGGCCATGGCCCACGGGCCCAGCCGCTCCGCGGCACGTGGGATCCTCCCGGACCGGGGCACGAACCCACGTCCCCTAGCATCGGCAGGCGGACTCTCAACCACTGCGCCACCAGGGAAGCCCAGGAATTTGTATTTTTAAACATTCTTGTCAGTAAGACTGAGGGACTAATTACCTAAACATCATAAAGCAGAATTAAAGAGAAAACTTTCAATCATTTATTTAATCTTGAGGAAAGTTTTGAGAGGATTCCCTAAGAATTTGACCAAAATTTCTAGGGATTTTTTTTTTGCTTTATTGGGACATCTATTTAGATTGAATTATTTATATATTTATATAATTATTTATATATTTATTTTCTTTGCTCCTCTTAGTTAATTCATGTTTTTCCTTGAATTCATCCTTAAAAGTCTGCCCTGCTCTACTGTTTAGCACTTGCGCATATTTCAGAGTTGGATTAATGTAATTTTAGAGTTAAAAGAAACTCCGCAATATTTCAGCTCATTAATTTTAGCAACAAGGAAGCCAATGCCCAGCTGTGATCACACAGCTCGTCAAGGTAGAGGACGGAACAGAACGTGGCCACTTTTCATTACTTCCAGATCTATGGCCCTGGCTTCACCATGTTTCACGGATGCTACCTGTGTGTGCTTCCCTAATCAGATAATCTGGCTTCAGGGTTGGTGCCTTTTATGTTTTTTTTTAATCTCATCCAAAGATTCTCTTGCAACGCCACATCCAGAGCAGGCATACCAAAATGCCTGTTTAAATATGGATTATTGATGATATAGCTAAGTTTCTGTACGAAGATACTAGCAACTGATCATACATGACTGCTCTTCAGTATCCTGTTATCTTTTAAGAAGTCTCTTCAATTTATTTACTATCTAGAATATATTTTCTTTAACCTGACCATAGAACTAATCGGCATTATATATAACCCAGGTTTCATCTTCTTAGCTGTTTTGATATCCAGGCTAATGGCATTTTAAGTGAGATGTGCAATCTGGGCTTTGTTACTGTGGCCCTTTGTCTGGGTGTCTGGTCAAAGAAGTCAGTCCATCTACTTGGTTAAGTAAGGTGGGAAGAGGAAAGAGAAGAAGGAAATAAAAGAAAAGCAGAAATGACAAATAAGCTTTAAAGATTCTGAACTCCCTTAGACAAAGACATGATTTCTAATATTACAGTTGGTAAAAATCACCAGACAACAAAGGCTTCAGGAGGTAACATGGCTGTATCCTCACATACAAAATGGAAACAGCTGAGAGCAGTTTCCATATCAATCTGCCCAAATGGAGATAAGTGGTTTCATCCACAAGCCTAGATAAAAGAAGAAACAAAAACACCCTCCAAATCTAACTGTGAGAGAGAGAAACGAGAAATATAGTAGCAGCTTCCTCACTGCAGAAGTACGTGTTTTTGGTCTGCCATCAACAGGTGTTGCCATGGTAACTATCTTGTAGTTAAGAAGTAGTAGAAGTATAAAAAACCACGATGAAAGGGAAAATAAGAAAAGTGTGCTGTAGTAAAACTAACCTCAGACCTCACAGAGTGAGCAGCAGAGACTCGCTCTCCCATTCGCCAGGTCTCTGTGTTGCTGGAAAAGGGCTCAGCCCAAGAGCATGGTGCTTGGAAGACCCAGGGAACTCTCAGGGGAGCTGTTGTGTCCCTCAATGCATCTTAGGTGCTAATTTACATCCCCACTCCCACAGGTACATTTTAGCTTTTTGATGTCTTTGTGGGAAAGGTTACAGTTTTGTAACGTTGTGTCTGGAAACCTCTAGAAAGGGAACATATATCAGTGAACAATTTCCTTATTGTCCTTCTACTTCTCACAGGTAGTGTGTTTAGTAACGATTTCTCTGTGTTCTCTCTCCATATGGAGAAGCCAGGATTTGCATGCAATGAATTAGTGCGATAATAACAGCTAATTCTTGCTTTGAACAACTATAGCCAGTATTTGCAGCCCTGGTACCAAGAAATACCTCAGAGCCTGGCTAGGATTAGAAGACCATTTCCATGGTCCTTCCTTCATTACTCACAGCTAGTGATAGTATCCCATACTTTTTTCATCCCAAATATACTAGCATCACGAATGATGAAATAATAATCATTCTGCATCTTTATTTTGTAAGCTATTGTTGATGACCCCATGAAAGGGCACAACCTATCCCCTTTATTTACCCAGATTTTTGCTGTTGCTCAAATGACCACTCCATTTGATAAATAAATAACATGGATGCATACAGTTTGCTAACTTCTGTGATGCTTTAAAGTTAGGACAGCTGATGGAACAAGTTTTTGAAGGCTAACATCTGAACGGTTTAGCCTGAGAGACAAATCTCTGTGGTACCAAGGATACTCTGTTGAGACCAAGCAGGCGTCAGAGTGCTGTGGAAAATAAAAGAGCTGTGGTGTGAGCAGAGATGGCTTTGGGACCTGACTTTACTTCCCACGTCCATTTCTGGAACTCAGGGTCCCGTTCCCTAAAGAGATGGAAGCTCCACCTCCTTCAAAGGGTTCACGTGAGACTCAAATGAAATAATGCCGATGAAATCATTACTTTTTTCATGAACATTAAACACTAGGCCAATGAAAGCTGATGTTGGAAATATGATTGTCACTTGGTTTTTCAAACTTTCTGCTATGTTGGTATTACCTGGTTCACATTTTTGAGGATAAGTAGGCCACGAAATTTTCACACGATGTTTCTGGCAGAAAATCTTTTGCGTTGTTATCAGTTGGAGGCACTTATATGATCTGGATGTCACTGTATTCTACTATTTCCTGTTCTTTCGACTTTTTGTTCTCAGGCTGGCAGATTTGTATCAGGGGGTGCATGTGTGTGTGTGCCTGTGCGTGTGTAAATGAGGACAAGCAGTAAGGGAGGGAGGAGAGAAAGGAAGGGAAAATGAGAGGAATAAATGAGTTAACAAAGTGGGAAAGAGCTTTCTTTCCCATTCCGCAGATACGTAGCCATCCCTGATGGTGTTTGTTATTGTATTTGCAATCTGTAGATCACTAGGCATACGTTCCTGGTGGCCTTACACACTCTTCAGGAGAAGCAGTTCTGGGGACGACACTGATGTCTGCCACTGACTCTCCTCTCGTGATGCTCTGTTTCTCCATTTTCAGGCCAAAGGGCTTTGCCAATTGTAGTTCAAGATGCATAAATCCTTCTGTTTCTCAAACTAAAACCCCTCGATCTCTTTTACAATAAGATACACACCTTCTGTCTTCCTTGTGTGCTTGTTTTATTAAAGAACAGCTCCCGCTTTAAAACGCTGTCCTCGGGGCTTCCCTGGTGGCGCAGTGGTTGAGAGTCCACCTGCCGATGCAGGGCACGCGGGTTCGTGCCCCGGTCCAGGAAGATCCCACATGCCGCGGAGTGGCTGGGCCCGTGAGCCATGGCCGCTGAGCCTGCGCGTCCGGAGCCTGTGCTCCGCAACGGGAGAGGCCGCAACAGTGAGAGGCCCGCGTACCACACACACACACACACACACACACAAAATGTTGTCCTCTTACTTCTGAGTGTTTTGAATTCATGGCCCCCACTTTATCCCTTCCATTCTGTCTCCTACTTTCCCCCTTAAAGCCTGCTGTTCATCACATTCAACTGCTGGCCAAGTCCCATGGATTCTACCTCCTTATGGTTTTGTTATAGTAAATCTCCAGCTCATTGTAACACATGCTTATTGAAAAGGTTCACAGAATACAGAAAAATACATCATACAAAATGAACGTTCCTTTTCCCCTTACCGCCCCCATCCCACTTCCTCCCTTATAGGTTAGCACTGCTCGAGGTGAGTAAAAAACGCTTAAAAATGGTCTTGAAAGATACAAAAATCTAAAGGTATTTTTTTCTTTCTTTGTTACGTATATGGTATTCTACACAAGGCATTGTTCAACTGTTTCCTTGTGTTCATTTACTGTATTTTAGAGAACTTTCCATGAAAGTAAATATTGAGTTCTCTCATTTCTCTTAATTATAGAGCATTCAATGGTATTATAAATATACTATATTTAGACATTTCCATGCCAATGAATATTTAGGTTGTTTTTGGCTTTCCTCAGTTAGAAGCAATGTTACAAAGATTACTGTTGCATATATATCTCACTACAAGAGTGAGTACATCGATGGGACAGATTCCCAGACATGGAATTGATGGGTCACAGAGCATGTGCACTTTTTGTTTCATTCTCTCTCTCCTTATCGACCTAAAACCAAAGTTGTATTAATACACAGTCTGTGTAACTGTAAAAGAGAGTATACTTCTCAGTTCTGTTGGGTTTCACCACCACTTAGATGCATTTCTCTTAACACCTTCTGGGATTCTTGGATATCCTTGTCTGTTGATGGCATTTCTTCCTGGCTTTTCAGCGCTGCTGTGGATTTGTGAATTTCTTCTTCTTTCTTTTACTTTGGTGAGTGAAGGATAAAGCAGAACCCCACATACTTGGTCAGCTATCTAAAAGCCATAAGACCTCTTGCCCGACTACTCTTGTCTCCTTTGTATTCCTCCTCCACAGCCGTCCAGCTAGCCTTCTGAAATGCAAAAATAATCACTTGACTCCCCTTAAACTCTTTCAATAACACCCTGATGCTTGGTGGGTGTTATGGGTTGGATTTCGTCCCCTAAAAACATATACGTTGAAATCCTGGCCCCAGTATCTCAGAATGTGACCTCACGTGGAAACAGGATCGTTACAGAGGTGATCTACTTAAGATGAGGTCATGAGGGTGGACCTTAATCCAATATGACTGATGTCCTTATAAAAAGGGGGAAGTTGGACCCAGAGACAGACATGCACAGAGGGAAGGTGATGGGAAGAAACACAGGGAGAATACCACGCAAAGATGGAGGCAGAGGTTGCAATCATGTTGCCCCAAGCCAAGGAACATCTGGGGCTACCAGAAGCTGGAAGAGGCAAGGAACAATCCGACCCCACAGGTTTCAGAGGAGGCATGGCCCTGCAGACACTTGGATTTGGAATTCTAGCCTCCAGAACTGTGAGACAATGAATCTCAGTTGTTCAAGGTCACCCCGTGCTTTTCAGGACTTTGTTACGGCAGCCACGGAAAACTAATGCAGTGGGTAAAGTCCAACCTCTTAAGCATCTCACATAGTACCTTTCATGCAGTGGCTCGCTGCCCTCAGCATCCTCCCTCACTACCTTTCCTACCAATACCCTACTTCCTTATCTGCTCATGTCCACAAGTTCTAGGATGCTTCCTAAAGCCATGCTTTTGAACACCCTGCTCCCTCTACCTAAATTCCCTTCTCCACTCCCCAAGCATTACTAATGTGTCTTAGCTAATTTCCAGGGTCATCTCCGTTACGAGCTGTTGCTGACATCCCTTTCTCCACCAGTGTCCCAGACACAACTACCTGTCCTCGTGAGTCCCCTCTGTGCTGGCCCTAGAGTATTTTGACATTATTTTGCGCTTACTTGTTTATGCACATCTATCCCCCTCTGCCATGCTGCGAGCTCCTTGACGGAAGAGCCATTTGATGTATTCTAGCAAAATCCCTGCATATAGCATGTCGAAATGGGATTTTGCTCAGTGAACAATGCTACGAAAATATAAAAACTGTAAGCAATTTAATGTTTTAAAAAAATTGTTATTTTATATTGGAGTATAGTTGACTTACAATGTTGCGTTAGTTTCAGGTGTACAGCAAAGTGATTCAATTATACATATACATTTGTCTATTCTTTTTTTCAGATTCTTTTCCCACACAGGTTATTACAGAGTATTGAGTAGAGTTCCCTGTGCTATACAGTAGGTCCTTGTTGATTATCTATTTTATATAGAGTAGTGTGTACATGTTGACTTTATTCTGTTAAACGTCTCTCATGTAAAGAGTTGGAGGAGAGTAGGTCAGGGCTGACTACAAATGGTTGATGCGCACAGGTGACATTGGCTGAAAAGTACTTTTCCACACACTGAATTTGTGGCTATTTTCAGCTTGTTTTTATTTCTGATGAGATTCACTCTTCTAACCAGTCACACTTAGGAACGTCAGACTTTTCCTTCAGATAATGTAAACTCTAACAGCTCCAATCATCAAAGATAAGTCCATCACCTGGACCTTGATGTCCACTGACTGCTTCCTTCATTAGAGTGGTTTATTAGAGGCAGAAAGTAGACCAGTGGCTGCCTAGGGCTGGGGGCAGTGTAGGAGATGGGGAAATTGAACGGGGTGATGACAGCTAAGGGGTGAGGGATTTCCTTTTAGATTTGTAAGAATGTTCTAAAACTGATTGTGATGATGGTTGCAAAACTCTGTGAATATACTGAAACTGTACACTTTCAATGAGTGAATTGTATCATATGAGAATTATAATTTGATAAAGCTGTTTTAAAAATAAAAGGCATGATTCATTTAATCCAATCTAGTCCACAAGAATCGCTGTTAAAACAAGTCAACTCTTTAGTAGCCAAACAGCCACACAGATAAAATAAAATAAACCCACTGCAGTAATAAAAAAGAAAACAAACAAACAAACATAAAACCACAGCCTGGAATGTATACGGCATCCTACAGAAGACATGATGGATCCGGGGCGGGGCATTTCCCGTCAGGCCCATTCACTCGGATCATCCTATTGCATAGTTGTAGCAGCATAACTAAGCCTCAGAACTTTCCTTTTGTCATAAAGTGTTCAATTCTCTCTTCTTTCTATGTCACTAGAGATACACATAGTTCAGTAAACATGACAGCTAGGAGGGAAGTAAGATAAAAGGATAAGTGATAGCCAAAAAACAAACTCTTAAGAACTACCAAGCTTTAGCTAGTGGAAGGAATATTAGTCATATGGTGAACCAATGACCTCTGTGCTAAGTCAAGACAGTAGCATTTGTCAGGGTGTCAGGCAAAGGAACACATCTTTAACATTGGTCCAACCGTTCAGTAAGTCTTCTGAATAGACCAGGCAATGAATGACTAAAAGCAGACATCCTGGTGCTTATTCATACACTGTTTTGTATTTATCACCTGTTATGCAAATGCCTGTCACATGTCCCCAGTGAAATTCCAAACTCCTTGAAGACAGGGAAAATATCTAATGGATTTTTCTCTCCTCCCACCATTCCATACCCAAAGCAATCAGCAAAGAGTTAAAACTGCTTTACGGGGTCCAGGATACACCCATCTGAGAGTCTTACAGCACTAAAGAGATTTTTTTCCTTTTTAGTAATGTTGTTTTGGAGCAAACATAATTTAATGCACGGAATAACAAAATCTATGTAATAAACAATTTTGTAATTGATTGTTACCTTTCTTTGAAGCCCCATTTCTAAGGACGTTATTTTGGAGAAATGTATACTACAATCACATAAACAACAGAAAAAGCCTTCAGAAATCAATGGGCTGGGCTTCCCTGGTGGCGCAGTTGTTGAGAGTCCGCCTGCCAATGCAGGGGACACGGGTTCGTGCCCCGGTCCGGGAAGATCCCACATGCCGCGGAGTGGCTGGGCCCGTGAGCCATGGCCACTGAGCCTGCGCGTCCGGAGCCTGTGCTCCGCAATGGGAGAGGCCACAAGAGTGAGAGGCCTGCGTACCGCAAAAAAAAAAAAAAAAATCAATGGGCTGCTGGCTCCTGAATGTATCAGAGCATGGCTCCGTGAGCCAGGATTCCACTGGGTCCACCCAGATTCACAAACTTTGGTTTTGAAAACTATTTCAGAACTAAATCTTTTTTTTAAAAATAAATTTTATTTATTTACTTATTTATTTTTATTTTTGGCTGTGTTGGGTCTTCGTTGAGGTGCACAGTCTCCTCACTGCAGTGGCTTCTCTTATTGCGGAGCACAGGCTCTAGGTGCATGGGCTTCAGTAGTTGCGGCACACAGTCTCAGTAGTTGTGGCTCACGGGCTTAGTTGCTCCACGGCATGTGGGACCTTCCTGGACCAGGGCTCGAACCCGTGTCCCCTGCCTTGGCAGGCGGATTCTTAACCACTGCGCCACCAGGAAAGCCCCTAAATCTTTTTTAAAGGTAGTTTTTTAAAAAATTTTTTATTGGAGTATAGTTGATTTACAATGTTGTGTTAGTTTCAGGTGTATAGCACAGTGATTCAATTATATAGATATATTCATTCCTTTTTAGATTATTTTCCCATATAGGTTATTACAGAATATTGAGTAGGGTTCCCTGTGCTATAAAGTAAGTCTTTGTCTATCTGTAGACAAAGTAAGTCTATTTTAACTATAGTAGTATGTGTTAAAGGCAGCTTTTACTGTAACCAGAGGCAAGATTTTTATCACGGAAAGGGAGGGAATAATTTCTCTCTGCATCATGTCCTTACATAGGTCACACAACTGCAAAAAATTACAGACTGTGCTATTGAAATCTGATGATTAGTCACCGAGTTCAATATATTCTTAAAAATCTATAGTTAAAAGTAATTAGCCAAGGTAAATTATAGAGAGAAACATGCAAATACATGAAAACATTCTCAGAGTTCAATGTACTAGGATGTAATAAAGAAAAAAAACCCACCTCTCTCCCACACATTCAGAAAGAAATATTCAAGCATCCCACTTCTGAAAGCTCCTTGGGTAAGGAGGGAGCTCCCTAGTTCCTGTGGTTGGGACTTCCCAGACCTCTGTAATCTGACCAGCCAGCCTAGTTCCTTTCCAAAACAAACTCACCTTCCCCTGCCTTTGCGGACACTACTTTTGCCTGGAATGTTCCACCCTCTTCTCCCCTTATCTCTAAGTCCTGACCATCCTTCTTAGTAAGACTTGCTCTTTTCCTTCTGTCCTTTCTGCCCAGTTCATTTGACATGAAATATTACCTTACCTGTCCTGTATTGGGGGTTAAATCCCTTTTTCCCTGATCAAGCAATTCAAGCAGATAACACTTCTGGCTCTTTCTACTTCTTTATTTAAGGGGAGGGAGGTGGAGTGACTCACTTAATGAGTCATTCCGGGAAGGGTAAACTAGGTACCCTGGGTGTAGTTCCTCCCTTCTTCCTTTAGGGATGAAGCAGCCCTCTGGGAATTTTCCTCTGACCCTCCACGCCATAATCTGATCCTTTTGGCCCACAGGTCTGCCCCAGCTACCGTGGCTTGTGCGTAACTCTGGGGTTCCGCATCAGTACAACAAATAAACCCCACCCTCCCACCTGGCTTATACTAGTAATAATGATGATAGTTGAACCTTATCTGCCAATTATTTTATCCTCTCTCTTAATTTTTTTTCAGAACTTGGTAGGGTCAGAGGGGTGTCATGATTATAGTTTTCATCAAAGATTCCAGCATCATTCATACATGTAAGTTGACATATATTGATTCGATGGCTTTCAAAATTGATGTGAGATTGCGTCCCATCTCCCTGCCTGGACATAATTTTGGGTCATGTCACATAAATCTTTGCTACGTGGTGAGTGCTTCACCACAGTGCCCAATGTATAGCAGAAATAAACTCAGAAAGGTTCAATTATGAATACATCATCTAATTAAAGATATATAGAGAGAAGATTATAAGACAAAACTCAGGACTACAATACTTGTGATTCCAGCTAATAGTTATGACGTTATTAACGCATTTTTGTTGTCACTTATCAGCAGTGTTAGCATAAAGTTAATATAGGCAGGCTGAGTATAAAATTAATATATGTGACACACTGTGATCCTGCAGAGTCAATTTAATTGCACGTTGAGCAGCAAGAAGAGAGAATAAAAGATAAGGCATATACTGACTGATTTTCTTCATCAAAACCAACAAGATCTCATTTCAACAAAACCCTGTCATTAAATGTCCAGCATATCTAACAGTGAATTTTATATGATATATATCTGAATCTAATTTCCAAAGCAGTAATGGCAATCTACCATAAGCCAAGTTTTCATTTACCCACACATCTTAAACCTTCATCTTATAGGTTCCGTTATCGTTTGCTCACTCTTACATAAAAAGCTTCACATGTATTTAAAAAGCTGTTAATGTGCAATGTTGCTGAGAAATAGTGGTTCAGTCGTCTAGTATATGGTTTTGAGTGTCCCCCCCAACCCCGCCGTGAAACAACAAAAGTAGATTAAATACATAAAGGATTTACAATTATGTCAAAATAAAGACAGTGTTTCACAAAATTTTAGAGGTCAATTAATGTGATTAAACCACTAATTTCAATTTTAGTTTTAGCACTTTTTTTGTTTCCAAGTCTTTTTATTTATTTATTTTTAATTGAGTACAGTCGACAATATTCTAATAGTTTTAGATGTACAATGGTGATTCGATATTTTTATAGATTCTACTCTAACAGTATTATAAAATATTGGCTATATTTGCTGTGCTGTACATTACATCCTTGTATCTTATTTATTTTATACCTAGTAGTTTAAACACAATCTTTTTTTTTTTTACTTAAGTTTGAGTTTATTGAATACTAACTGGATGTAAGCACTAACTAGCGTATGGTATCAATAAGCAGTACGTAGCCACACAATAATAATTCTAGAAATGATTACTTAGATAAAGCCCTTTCCAGTTTTCAAAGATGTCACACATTTTTCCTTTGACTCTCACAGTCTCCTGTTAAAACAGCAGAGCAAACATTGTCATGCCCATTTTACAAATGGGGAAACTAAGGCTTAGAGAGGTCTTGAGCACTGGCAGGGCTGGTACTACCGTCCAGACTGCTGACTCCCAGGAATTAATCAGTCATTTGGAGATTCAATAAATAGTTATTCAGCACCTACTGTGCAGCAAACCCTATGTTGCAGCTGGGGATGGAGATGGTCCCTGCCCTCCCGGTCTCTCCCCAGGTTATCCTATTTGACATAGGACCAGCCATCAACATGCACATGATACTTTCAACACAGGATTTTTATTTTATACCTCGATAAAAGCAAAAATGAATTTGTGAATATTTTTCCTGTAAAAACAAAACTATGGAAGACTTCCTTAAAATTAATACAGCTTAATCATTTACTTTAGAAATTAAGAACGTGTTTCATTTTTACTCCTCAAAGCTCCAACTAGAATGATAGTGTTTCCATTCAAATTGCAACTCCAAGTAAAAAATACCCTTTGGCATTTTTCAATGAAGCATTTAATCTTCTATCAGATGAACGAGAATTTAATCACATAAATTAGTCTACCTCATTCCTCTACCAAAATGTTAGAATTTATCTAAGGAGACAAACTTAGATGTAAACATTCACAGGAACAGTGATGAGAATATTGCTGAAGAAGAAGACCCTTTTTGAAATTCAGTTTTGGGATTCACATATCCCAAATCACAGGGATCTGAGTTCCCAGTACCACCCTGCAGTTCTCAAGACACAAGTTTAATATGAGGTGGCCCCTTCATAAGTGCAGTTGTCATAAAATGTCATAAAACATGAGAGAGAAGATCCATGTTGAGTCCTGAGATGAAAAGGCACGGCACCCACATGGCTTTTTCTCATCTTTGCCCATAAATTAATTAATCAGTAGTAAAGACATGTGCATTTAAGGCAGGCTTCCTTCCAGGCAGGAAGACAGATAGACAAGACAGATAGACAGATATAACACAGAGAAACCAGCAATCTTGACGTAGAGAAACCCAATGAGGCAATGAAAGGAGAAAAGTAGGTGACTGAGTCAATCAGCCAGTGAGTTAATTTCACAATCGTGGCCTCACACTCTTGTTGATAAGCGGGTGAAACACAGTAGAACATGGGCTCATTACAAACGAAACACAAACCCACCCCTTCACGCCTCCAAGAGTTATCAGTCTTTGGAATTCAGCAAGTAGAGAAGAGTGTCAAAGTGCACTTTAGTTGTCCGTCTCCTTCCTCCACTCTTTCTTTCTCTAAAGGATTGTAACTTATTTGTCTCACATTTTTCTTTTTTTGAGATAAAGTCTATATACTTTTTAAAGTATATAGACTTAATGCAGCATTATTTCTTATGTAGCATATATTTCTGTGTTGATCCGTTAGCTGTCTTTGGGTAAGGAACTGTGATGCCAACTGTATCACATGCCCAAGTTCAGTATCATCCACAGCGCCTAGAGGCACCGCTCTCTTGTAAAATGAGCCCTGCCTTATTAGAGTCCTGTTAGATGCGGTAAGAGGAAATAGAAAAATGAGACCCAGAGAGGCCCTAATTTATATAAATCACTGTCAGATGCTCTTTAAAAACGACTTAAGCTTTTTCAAAACATCAGGTCCCAAAGTGCCACATAAATTTCTATAGAATGATACATTGACTTACACATTTCTCTATTGGTGTGGGATTAATTAAAAATCTAAATCTTTGGTTCAAACTTCCCACCTTCTCTGGCTTATTAGACATACACAAGATTTTGGCAACCTAGGAAGAAAATAAAAACAGCTCAAGAGGCCTAATTTACAAAAAGAATTATATTCCAAAAGCTCATCTTCAAGCTTGTCATTAGGAACACTGAATGCACTGTCACATTAGAATGAGTAAATGAAAGTTATTACATTTTTAAGACAAATAGGTATAACAATTTTTATCAAGTTAAACAATTTTGTGGAAAGCGAAGAAACCAATGAACATTAAAACCCTATTTATTATATTCTGAAGTTTCCTTGATCTTTAATTTTATAGAAACATTTACCAAGTTGCCACCAGTGAAGAAATACTGTTATGTACCATTTTCAGTTATTATGTCAAATATGCATTTCCATGTTCCAAAACAGCCTGCATGTGTCATTTTAAAATTATAGAATATTGTATACTTTTATATCCTTAGTCACTTCCTCATTGTTAAAGGCAAGTAGCTTCCAAATTTTCATTGTTTAAAAAACATGCCGTTATGAATGGCTGCACAGTGACTTTTGCACATTATTCTCCATGACACAAAGTCGTGATCTCATATGCTAGAAACACAGGATCAGAGAAGAGCCATTTACTTATCAAGATTGAGATTACACTTCTTTCACTCGGCTAACTGGAGCACCTGTGAGTGACAAGGACGACATCAGAAAACTGAATGGAGATGTTGAATAATTAACGAGCATGATGCCTCCAATACGGCGCTGATTATTAGTATTATTTTAACATCAACAACCACGCACGACACCACAGTTTCCTAAGCGTCTACCACCTGTCAGGTGCTTTGCAAGCATCATTCCCATCCTTTACAACTTTTACAAAATAGGGATTATTATTCCCAGTTTAAATATGGAGAGGGGTTAACGGACTCATCTAAGGCTACAGAATCTGCATTAGAGCTACACTTCGAACAGAAGTCTCTCTTTGTTCTGCCCCAAACTGCCTAGTTCTTAGAAAAAGATCACTGGATGGGACTATCAACCTGCTAAAACCTATTCACTAAAGACTTGAAAGTGATCTTTATTTGAGGCTTTGTAGTGAGACTTTATGTGCCAGCCTCCAGCTTAGGTGGGAGGTCTGCGGAGGGCACCAGTACCACCAGCAGATGGACCAGTGACATAGCAACAGTGGCAGCAGCAGCTATCTCCGTTGCAAGAGGTGACATGGCCAACAGGGCACTGGGACAATATTTTAGCTTGACGTCCTTAACCACTTACTTTTTTTCTGTAAGCATCTCAGCTATTTTGAAGTCTTATGTGGATGGCATTTTTTTCCAAATCATAATGTAAAATCATCCTTAATTTGGCAGTAACTGAGCGACATCATTTCTTTACATGTCTGATCAAAATACAGCTTTAAAAGTCTACAGACAATTAAAATTTTAGGAAGCATTTAGAGAAGCTTATTAATGTATTCCAGAATCATTAACCAAAGAAAAACATTAATCTTTAAGATCCCTGTTGAGCATGGGGAGCTATTATTCTTGGGATTATTTTGTATAAACAAGCCCAAATCCTTATGCTGCACAAAGGCTAATGTCTTTGCTCAGAGGATCTGAATTAATTTATGACCTCTGCTTCTGACTTAAATGCTATAAACATCTCTGTTGACCTTGAAAACAAAGGCTGCTCCTGCATAATTTTTCAAAGAAAGGAACTTAAATTAAAGTACTATGAAAATATTTACTGGATAGAACAAATGCCAAGATCAAAAATGCTAAGACACTGAGTGGATATTTATTATCCCCACTAATCCTTTTGTATTTCAAGGTTTATTTATTTTTACTCTGTTTTTCATCAGTTATGATAGCATAATTTTAAATTCATAAAAGATGATGCAGAGTTAATAATATCATGAGCTTTACAAGAATGTGCAAGTAATACTGAAAAAGATGGAAATCCATTTGTTATCTGAACATGTTCTTTGGCTGAACCAGCAGAAATGATAATCTAATGTTGGAATTTTAGCACCTCGTGCCCTGGCCAATGAGGCCCTGCATACAGAACAGAGATTTAATTTTACAACATCCATGATGAATAGTTTTAAAATGACAACTCAATAAATCAAACAGTCATGCTCTTTCAGTGTATTTTAATTGAAAAAGCACAAATTTTATAGTATTCTGTCTTCCTAGCATTCCTAAATTCTTACTTGTGAGGCAGTATCTGAAGTTAAGACATGGACCAATGTCTCCATGGCTTATTTGATGAAGACATACTAATAGTTATTTCTCATTGAATATACTTTATGGCAACTTCTAAGGGACTGTTAAAAGGAATTTCTGATCGGATGCAGTTGGGGCTTGAGAATACCAGAAATGATAAAGTACTGGCTACTTAAAAGCCTACCTAGATCACTGTCTTCAAGGCGTTCATGTATTTTTGGATGGTTGATGGACGGGCCTTGGTGACAGATCAGGCATGAGAAATATAAAGGAGGGAAGCACCTTGGGCATATGGTGGTGCCATTAACTGGGATAGGAAACTAGAAGGAGGAATTGATAAGGGTGGAAAATAAACACAGAAAGAATTTAGTTTGGTGAATGTCAATTTTAAGGTGGATGTGGGGCATGGAGGTAAGGAAATCTGGTGGGCAGTTACACTTAGGAATTAAGATCTTAGGAGAAAGGCTGAAAGTAGTGAGCAAATCAGGATATGCAAACATTTTCTGTAATGGGCCAGAGAATAAATATTTTAGGCTTTGCAGGCCTGACGATCTATCCCAGCTACTCACTTCTGCCATTGCAGCAGAAAAGCAGCCACAAGATAGCACAGAATGAGTGTGCCTATGTTCCAATAAAACTATTCCTAAAAACAGGTGCCAGAATGTATTTGGCTGCAGGTCATAGTCTGCCAAGCCCTGAGTTCGACGACAAATAAAGTCCTCGGAATGGATGAGCTCACCCAGGAAGAACAAATGTAAGGCAAAGTAGTATGACATGAAATTTGAAAACACGGAACCCTGAAAAAAATAGAGATTCAGAATTCCATGGACTTTATCTTCAAATTAATCTGCAGAGTTAACTCTATTTATAAGTCAAAGGACACAGCAGTATCAGAATGTTTTTCTTACAGGTTGATTTTTTTTTTTTTTAGGTAAATCACAGCAAGTTGATGGCAAAATTAAAGTAAGAATTGAGGATTCCCACTATTCCATTCATAGGCTATAATCCGTCTCTTATAAATGAGCGTTCTTTTAGCATGTCTTGGGAGAGAAACCTATTCTTTCCAGAACAAAATAAATTTCTCTCAAGGATTAGATTTTGAGAGACTCTACAGCATTACAAAAGGCTTTTGCTATACCCTCCTGCTAATTTAATTTTCTGCCTTTTCCTTGTTGATAGCCAGAACCAATTTGGAATACCTTTTTCATATTATTGAAAATCAGTGGGCAGTAATGTCATTAATGCTTTCAGGCCACTAATGTACAAGAGGTTATTACTTCGAAGTATAAAAGATGGTCGAAAATGAGTTGACCTTCCTAAATTAGGAAGTAAGTAGCAAAGGCCTGGAATTCAAAAGCTGTTTTCTGTTTCCCTGAAACTGTCCAATAAACTTATCTTTGATGACCACAGAACCAACAGTTCTTTGGTTAACTTGACATGAGGGCCCATAAAATTATATTCAGGCTCTACAGCAGCTTCTCTGCTCCCTGAAAGAATAGTACGATTCATACCCATTTCAATTTATATCTCTTTTGCATAAATGAAGCAGACTTGTAGAAAAGACTGATTCATTATCATGTAAAATATAGCCATTAGTAGAAAATCTAGTAACCATATTCCCAGACATAACAAGATCAGACTCTCAGGCCTCTGGGCTGGAGTTGGGAAATGAGAGGTGCAGTGTTTCTGAAAAAAAGAAAGTCTTCCTTCTGAAAGAGGTATTCACAGTGGTAAATTAGAGGAATTTTATAGCTCCTTAAAAAACGGAAGCCACAACAGGCCATTCCTTGAGTCTACCATCAAAGCAGAACATTCTATCCAATTGACCCTTAGTGTTAATACCAGTGTATACGTAAGTCTTAAAACTTGTATCTGTTTCTCTTTCAGAATCTTTTTTTTTTTACGTTTACCAATTATTAAAAGATATGTTAAAGGATATGATAAAGGATACATATTAACAGCCAGATGAAAAGATATGATAGGTGAGGTCTTTGAGAATCCTGCACCCAGGAGCTTTTCAGCTCAACCTGGAAGCTCCCCATTCCCTCCACCATTGGGATTTTTTACTTAATTGGAGTATAGTTTATTTACAGTGTTGTGTTAGGTTCAGGTATACAGCAAAGTGATTCAGTAATACATATATATATTCTTTTTCAGATTCTTTTCTGCTATAGGTTATTATGAGATACTGAATATAGTTCCCTGTGCTATACAGTAAGTCCTTGCTGTTTGTCTATTTTATATATAGCTGTCTTGTGGCTGGAAAATTTGATAGGAGCCGCTTGCCTCAAATGCCTATCACGGTAACAGTCGGTGCGTTGCCGTCGTGCCTGCCAATCGGGTGCCACCACCAGGAAGGAACCGCTGGTTAATGACAGAAATGCAGAGTGTGAAGTACCATGGACCCCATAGCAAGGGGAGGAGACGGGAGGGCCGGATTCCAGGCAGTGATGATGAAATGGCCTCAGAGATGGGAAGAGGGGAAGATCCCCGGAAGAAAGCAGGCAAGTGGGAAGAACCTTCGAGTGCTTCTTCAAGGCTGGGCACTGCTCTAGGCACTGAGGATACAAGGCGAATGAAACAGATGAAGTCTCAGCCGACCTCCCTGTAGGTGAAGACTGATGAAAGACCAATTCACACTAGGGTATCAGACAGGGAGAGTAAATTAAAAAGGTAAAGGAGAAAGGAGTGACAGAGTGCTGTGAGGGATTCCTGAGCCATGGCTGCCTGGGGAAGCCCTTTTGGAGGAGGGAACACTTAGATTCAGGTGGGAATGACAAGAAGGAACCATCCTCTATTCTTTCAACCTATAAAAACTGTCTTTGATGGGAAAAGGATGTTAGATGGCAAATCGGAGAGCCGTGATCCAGTCTCATAATTCAGGGGTTTTCACCACTTTTCTATGTGTGTTTGAGGCACATTTTCAAATATAAGAATATTTATTAGATTATATAAAGGGATAAAAAAAACAAAGCAATTTGAAATCAGTCAACAGTAATTCAATTCTGTGGCTCACAACAGTTCAGCTAACAGCGCCTCAGGTGTCTATAAAAGCATGCCTCATCCCACGGTCACCAGTTTGCTGCGATTCTGAGTTGCTATTTGCAGTCCACATCACACTCTTATACACCTGGGAGGCAAACTTGTCTCCAGTTAAAGCAAACAGAAGATCTTTGTTTAGCAGACACTCGAGAATACACTCAACTAAAAAGTAAACTTCCCTTGTCCTCTGCAAATGTACCTGTATTGCCTAACAATACCTGTAACTGCATATACACATTTTGTAAACTACATGTATTCAAATGTGGAAAAATAAATTTTAGATACTAATATTGGACAGCACACCTTTGTGCTTCGGGGCATTTGCCGGGCAATGGGAGATGATCATGGTCATGAAATGGCAAACCTTGGTTTGCCACTTCTGAGTTTCTACATTTTCTGGCTGTCCCATAGGAAGTAGTACTCATTTTCACAGAATCCTCAACTTGTTGGTTCTTCCCCTACATGATGTTATAGGAAAAGTCTTGTTTCTTTATTTTTCCCCATCATTTTGTGATTCTTCATAGTTAAAACCATCAGAGACAGCCATCAGAATAGCTTGCCCCAAGCCTGCAGAGATGAGTGAGGTACACCCAGAGGAGGAAGGGCCCCAACGCAATCCAGTGACAGCAAAATTAGGAGAAAGTATGGTTGATCTCGGAAGCTCACCATTCAAAATCATCAAGTGGTAACTATTTGGATGTAGGCCATCTAGTTGTGACGCAGGTCACTCCACTGATGACCAGGGTTGATCTGGTAAGCCAAGGGGCGCCTCTAAAGGAACCAAATGCAGGGTCCACGAACATTTTCCTTTCCTAATCAGCTTCCTAGAGCGGTGCACAATTAAATCATTTAAAAAGATAGAACAAAACGGTCGTATTAAAGAATATAAAGCCAAGCATATGGGAGGAATGTTAAGAAGACTTTGAAGGATGCAGCTAAAGCTGTTTAGGAAACATAACAGATAACCTTAATATAATGGTTAGATTCCAAACAGCCAAGTCCCCTTCAAACAGCTGCTCTGGTGTGCCTCGCACACCAGGCAACTCAGGTTCCTGCTGAAGCCGAAATCTCAGCCCAGAGCTCCAAAAAGCCGCACTCAGAATCTTCTCATTTTTGCCAAGTAAGACATCCATTCATGAAATGAACAGCAGTGTTCCTGGGGCTTAATGGGAAACCCCTGAAACACTGACATGCCACCAGGTTGCTGCAATGTCTGCAGCTGTGAGGAAAAGGGAGGCAAGTGCGACCAGCAGTGAACAGCTGCCTCAGGGAACGGTGCTTATCCTTCCCTTCTAGTTCCTAGAGCCCTCCTCTGACGAGGCTCTCATCGCTGCTGCCCCGAGAGGGGAAACAGCTGCGACCCAAAGGGACAGTATCGTAGTGTCTCCTCCCAAACCTCTGGTGAGGGACTGGGGTCCCCAGGGAGCCACAGGCCTGGCCGGAGCCCCCAACTGCTCTCTGTAGCAGGTGCTGGAGATCCCGGATGCTAAACTCAAGGTGTGTCCTCGATGGCTCCGAAGTTTCTAAGGAAATTGTGACTCCTGGTAGCTGAGCTAATCGTCTGAAATCGTTTCTTTTCACAGAAAATCGTGGACCTTTAAAACTGGAAGAGGGAATTCCCTGGTGGCACAGTGGTTAAGACTCTGTGCTCCCAGTGCAGGGGGCCCGGGTTCGATTCCTGGTCAGGGAACTAGATCCCACATGCATGCCGCAACTAAGAGTTCATGGGCATGGCTGAGGAGCCCGAGTGCCGCAACTAAGGAGCCCACCTGCCGCAACTAAGACCCGGCACAACCAAACAAATAAATAAATATTAAAAAAAAAAAGTGGAAGGAACTTTGTTCTTCATGAAGAAATAATCCTCACTTCATCTGCCCCCTTTTTTGCTCTTTCATTTCCTCCCTCCCTCTTTTTTTTTTAATATCAACTAGTTACTTTCAAAAGGAAAAAAAAAAGAGTCCTGATATACAGAAAACTATGGAAGTCAGATGAATGCCTGCCAATTTCACACACCCTCACTCACCTTTAGTTAAATGAAAAAATCAAAATGATATAAACAAAAACAGGAGTTTTTGTGAGTTCAGGAACTCACCTTGGGTCACACAGAAGCCAGGAGTAAATAATGAAACTAGTGTCTAGAACATCTGACTCCCCAACCAAATTCTACCTTGCTAAGATCATACAGCTAATAGAAAATTGGTATTTAAAATTCCAGATGGTGACATTCTAGCCATTAGATGCATTTTTAACCATTAGAAAAATCAGTTATGGTTGGGGAAACTACCTGAGACATATTTTCTTTAAGTTAAAAAAATTCTAATAGTAATTTTCATATGTTAAAAACTTTTAAAAGAAAATAGAAAACACACACACATATATTGACAAAAAGTGAATACTTTTAGAATGTATATATTCTGTACCATGAGGCAAAATTACAGTGTTATGATCAACAGGGCCAGCACAGCTTTTGAGAGTAAGTTGACAGATTCGGTATCAAGAAAGGATCACTGCTGAAGCTTGGTTCCATCCAGTCTGATGCTATACAATTGACCCTTGAACAATGTGGGCCAGGGCTACCAACCCTCCATGCAGTCAAAAATCTGCATATAATTAACAGTGGGCCCTCTGTAACCACAGTTGCTCTGTACCCAGAGTTCTGCTTCCATGGATTCAACCAACCACGGATCATTTAGTACTATACATAGAATTTACTGTTGGAAAAAAACCATGTATAAGTGAACCTGCACAGTTCAAACCTGTGTTATTCAAGGGTCAACTGTACTTCATTTAGGTCCATTTGAAAGGTGGCCTGGAAAACAGAGGAATGAAACTTAATGAAACTTAACTACAGGCTGAAATTCTCCCTTTACATTTGGAAGCACAGCAAATGCACTTTCTCAAGCTTATGAAGTAACCCTCTAGCATCATTGATTTTTGAGTCTTACAGAAGCTCTTCGTATTAGGCCTGCATCACAGATTTACGCTGCCATAACTCCTGTAAGACATCATCTTGGCCTTATGAATAAATAAAACTATGCTCTAGGGAAACATTGATTTAAGAGGAAAAATCAATACCCATCTAGCATGTGATAGACCTGAGCTTTAAGGCTACTTATTCCCCCAAGTACAATATAATACTAAATGTAGAACCATACTTTTTGCTTCCTAAGTAAAAGGTGGGTGAAGGTGTATGAAATTGGCAGGCAAATACTTGCCTTCCACAGCCCTCAGTATATCAGGATTCCCCTTTCCCTTACAAAGTAGTTAGCTGATACTTCCAAAAGAAAAGAGGAAGGGAAGGAGAAAAAAGAGATGGACAAACCAATGATGGTGAAATCTTGGTAATCTGTGAACTTACGTAGTGAGTATATGAGAACTCACTGTATTATTCATTCTCTCGTGTATGCGAAATTTTTCATAATAAGAATTTGAAAAGTATGTAGGCTTGCTTGGAGGAAACTCTAACCTGGAGGCTAATATCAACCAAGAAGCTGACAATGGTTCTTTTGGGGTAATGGCCTCATAGGGAAGCTTTTTTTCTTCCTTGGGAATAGGGAAGCTTTTTTTCTTCCTTGGGAGTTCTGTATTTTCCAGCGTACTGTAGTGAATAAGTATATTGCTTTTGTAATTCAGAAAATACACACAGTAAATGCAAGGCAGGATAGCAAAAAAGAAAAATAAAGGATTAATTAGGTTGATTGCAAAGTATTTTGTTGACTACTGGCCTAGAGAGCGCTAAGATATACACCATTACGCATATTTATATCAACTCTTTCTTACTGCCCTTGGACATTTTTTCAGGGCACAGGCAGACTGCTATTAAAATTGACTTAAAAAATAAAGTGAACAGCGTACACGGAAATTAACCTCATCTTTGCGAGCCAAAGTTCATATGAGAGACAAAGTCATCATTTCCTCAGTTCTGCAATCACCTTACAACCTAAGTCTGTTTTCACAGCGGAGACAGCTGTTAAAAGTTCTGACAGGCCTGCGGTAGGTAACCCTTGATGTCAAAGCCACTCCAGAGAGCCAAGGCTTTTGCTTTCTTGCTCAGAATTGGTTGGAATTAAAAATGAATCCCATTATGTTTCCCGAGCTCTTCAAAATGCAGTTCCTTGCTAATTGTGTTAACTGTGGCCTTGTTGCTTTGGATTAGGGCTTCTGTCCCAGCAGACGGTTATTGATGCTGTTCTCATTGCTTGTCTTTCTGATAAGTGGAAAGAACTTATCGGTTCTTCATTGATGCTGTTCTCATTGCTTGTCTTTCTGATAAGTGGAAAGACGGTTATTGATGCTGTTCTCATTGCTTGTCTTTCTGATAAGTGGAAAGAACAACTCTGGAAATCTGAATCACCCTTCCAAGGGCACATGAGAAGCCTGAAAATGGGTTGGAGTAATGTAAATTTTGAATCCCCCATTCAAACGTCATACAAGTAACTACTATCATCACCCAAATTGAGGAGGATATTGACTAAATCTACTTCCTAGGTGGAAATGATACACAGTTCTAAGTTCCAAAAATAGGTAGCCACCATTTTAGTACTGACAGCAGTAGAAGAGGGAAAGGGGCTGTAAATTGGTTCTGGCAGCTCCTCCTTAACGCATGGATACTGAAAGCAAAATAGAAAAGCAAAACATTACTGTTGAGAAAAATGCTTGTACTTAGGGAATAAGCACACCATGAGGTTACTTTTTACAAATACCATCTTCCTTTTTATTACAAGGTCAGAGATCCACTCACTTAAAGAAATCAGAGCATCCACTGTGTGTTCCTATGTGCAAGGCATCTATTAGATGTTGTAGATATAAAAATAAGAAGATCTGAATCTTACCCTCGAGCTTAGTGTCCAAAGGAGGGAGGGTCAGATGTATAAGTGGAAAGTTAAATGCAGCATGATCAGAGATACAACTGAAGAACCGTGGGAGCCCAGTACACATGGGGGAATCAGAGAGGGTTTCTCAGAGGAGATGGAAATTGAGGTGACCTTGAAGGATGTACTGGAATATATCAAGAAAAATTGAGCAAGGGCGTTCTCGGAAGTCAGAAAAGCACACGCAAAGGCATGGGTGCCTGAAAAAACACGATGTTGTTAGTACATCCCAAGAAATTCAGTCCTAATGAAGCATAAATGGCGAAGCAGGGGAAGGTAGGCAGTGCGCTGGAGGGGCGCACAGGGCTGATCGCGGAGGTACACAGCAAAGTGTGTGGGTCTATTCTCAAGGTTACAAGGGCCCACAGAAGTCACTGAGTGGGAAATCACGTTATAAACTGGGGAGCAGGGTACCTAGAGTGGAGACAGTCTGTTGGAAGAGAGCTCTACTAGTTAGCTCCAGCAACAGACTGGCACAGAGCTGATGAGGACCAAAACTAAGGGAGTGACATGGAGGACAGAGGAGAGGAAGATGGGAAAGATATTTACAATTAACATCTGTGACAGCCGGCAATTAATATTTGACCTCGCCTAGCGCCAGTCACCGTTTGGGGAATTTCCTACGTTATCTTAAATCCAGAATCCACTGTGAACTGAATGCAAAGGGTGAAGCAATGTCAGGATGGAGATTTCTGGCTTGAGTTACGATGTCAACAGTGGATGTCTTTAATTAAAATATTGATTCCAGGAGAAGGAATCAGTTGTGAGTAGAAGACAAGAGACGGGGGTGGGGAAGAAAGTTTCGCTCTAAACAGATTAATTTTGAGAGCCGTTTGGGGTATACAAATGAAGATAACTGAATGCTGGGGTCAGGGATGTGGCAGAGAGCAGACTGCAAATCCCAGGTGAAATTTCTTTTTAAAGGCAGAGAAATATCCTCATAGTAAGATTGAAGCAATCTGCCACATGCAAAAACAGCACATAATGCAATGCTTTCTAGAAACTTGAGAAGACTGTGTGATTCCACTACAGAAACATCTGAGCCCTATTCTGAAATACTGGGTTGGTCCAAAAGTTCGTTCGGGTTTTCCCATAATTTTCCGGAAGATGGTACGGGAAACCCGAACGAACTTTTGGGCCAAGCCAATATATAGATTCTTGAGTTAAATCTTAATGTCCCTTAACTAGAAAATGCTCTATATTTCAGGCCCGCAAATAAAATGTGTAAGGCGAGCAGCTCTCGTGGAAATGGAAGTCCATTAGAGAAAACAGTGTTTAATCCCTGAGATTCGACAAGAATCGAGATTCTTGTCAAATGACGGGAGATCAGAGGAAGGCATTTTTGGAGCGTGGATAATCAAAGCTCTTAATGCACTGGCTCTTAAGTTGAAGTTAACTAACAAAAAGCAGGCTGTTTTCTAGGATCTGCGGTTATATTTAGAAAGACCTCTGAGGGGAACCCAAATGACCCTGAAATAGCTCCTTACTCTTCTAAGAGGAAAGGCTTTCTCTGGCAAGAGAAAGAACTTCTCAACAAGTTAAAGGAAAGATTTGATTGAAAGACAGTGGCCTATTTTACAAGATGCCTTCTGTGAAGAGATTAGGCACATTCAGGCCAGATGTACTCCTTCCTTTCCGGTCCATAAGAGAAACTGGATAATGATGTATAAGGGACAGGGGTCAGTCGGGTCACAGTGCTTGAGGTTGGCAAATCTTTTAAATGGGTGGGCACAGAACTTCAAATTGTCCAGGATTTATTAGAAAAATGGATAACCATGTAGCAAATTAACTGCTAACATCAAATAAAGAATGTCTTTGTGTTAATCTGTCACTTGTTTAGGTTGGCTGATTTTTTTTTCTGGCTTCGGCTCTGTTCAAAGATGACCTAAAGTCATTAAAGAATTTTTATATAACTTTATTGTCAGCACTAAATGAGATTACTAATACCACTCATAACAATAATGGTAGAATGCAGCCTCATATATTTTTTGGTGGTGGTGGCGGTGACGTGAGCACTGTTTGGAATTGGAAACCCATCAGGCTACCCCATTAGAGTCTCCATTTCGAAGATGAGGAAAGAGCTTGAGGGAGGGCAGGCATTTTGCCTAACTTCACATAGGCATTACAAGGCAGAGCCAGACTCACCGCCCATTACTGACCATAGGGAAACACCATCTTGTAGGAAGCATGGCCAGTGGCATCTCGGTGCCTATGGCAGAAGCCCCATGGTGCTAAATTCAAAACTGGATTAGCTAATACCCTTGAGATTTTTCAGCTTCAAAGCTGTGTGTCTACAGTCCCACAGGTCAGAGTCCCCAGATATACCCTTGATGCCTGTAGAAACTTAAACTGAAAGCAAGCATGGATGGACAATGTAGAATAAACCAGATAACTGAATACCTTGCAATCACTCTCTCCCAGCTCTGAAGTTGCACTCACTGGCTGAAACAAGAGAATGACCTCGTGCTTTCTGGAAAGGAAACACAAGAGGAAACAATTTCACAACTCTGAGCTGGATTAAAACTGCAGTCACTGAGGGTAAAATGATGATCTTTTCATTTACTTATAAAAGTTCTGAGCAATAAAGAAACTGAGAAATAATTATTTAATTAACCTTTAGTACGATAAAAAATAATGTGGAAAAACAAGAGTTAAAACTTGCTCTTCCAATATCCACAGACCTATATATTATTGCAAATCTTTTATCGATAGGAAAGTAAAAATGATGGCATTAATCACGTGTGCTCTCGGTGACTAATAATTATGCCCATGCTTTGTTTTTTACTCATTGCTTCATTCCACCTCTTCTCACAGACACTGACGGTAACTATGGGCTAGCACCACACACCACAAACATGGACTCTGCCAGTATGTGAGGTACTTACAGATCAAAACAAAAACAAAAACGGTTGCATGCCTTAAGAAGATGACAGCCTTATCAGAACAAAGATGGCTGGAACAAAATTGCAAAGAATTCTTTGATAATTCTTATAATAGATTTTGCCATATTACTTTATGTCTTCATCTTGAAACATGCTATATTTTTTGTTAGCATGGTATCCTATGGTTAAGATAAAACTATATCACTTACAAAGATCACTTCCTCCAAGAGGAAGTGTGATTCAAGTTTGAGAAATGTAACCTCAGATGGACTATTCTGTTTTTGTAGACTGTAGAATCTAAGAAGTCATCTTAAAGTATCCTAAGTGGAAGCAAAAAGCATTGGGAGTGAAAGAATGACCCAACAACTAGACTGAATGTTCTCAGAAAACATATCCACTGAGGTAAACCAATGCAAATTTTTTTCTTTTTGGTAAGTGTTTAAAAGAGAAAAGAAAGAGCTATTTCTTAGAAAGAAATGAAATGCAAAGCAATCCTAGAAAGACCAAAGGGAAATAGTAAGTTGACAACAAGCAAGGTGGTGGTCCCTCCATGACCTGCCATGTCAGACTCTCCAGAGGCCAGTAAGACAAGAGCTCCCTAGCCCCCAACCCACCTCATGGGGCCCCTGACCACGTGGTCTTAGTGCCTCCTGGCTGGGAGCTGCAAGAGAAACGTGCAGTAGAAGGTGAGGGAGAGTTACACATCAGGTTGGGAGGAAAAGGGTTAAGATCACATTTGCCAAGAGTCCTCTTTCAACGAAGAAAGGCAATGGAAATTCTCTCCTCTTTGCCCTTGTGTGGGAATCCTCCGTTCTGAGCTACTAAGCATGACATCTCAGGAGCACTGTGGGTTCTGGAAGGTTTCCACACCAGCCTGAAAACCCATTGTTTATGAAAATGGGACAATGCATTTCAAGCTCTAAACGACTGCAACTGAAACAAGTGTTTGGGAAAACTACCTGTTCCAAAGTGGAGAAATAACTATTTTGAGATAAATACTTGCTGAAAAACCTCTGTGTTATACAAAAGCAAGATGAAGAGGCCCAGTTCAGGAAACCAAGTTATCAATACATATGATACAGAGAGACACAAGTAATAATAAAAATATGTACAGGCTGTGAATAGTGTACAGAAAAGAGCATGAGGGCCCGTACGTACAGCTCTCTGCAGCTCTTGGGATAAAACTCAAGCCACTTGGCGTGGTTTGACCAGCTCCCACCCTGGTGTCTGCCAGTCTGCCAGAGTCATGTCTCATCATCTTCGCCTCCCATCTGGACTTCTCCATGCCTCTGCCACATTGTTTTTTTTGTTTTTTGGGTTTTTTTTTTTTGCAGTACGCGGGCCTCTCACTGTTGTGGCCTCTCCTGTTGCGGAGCACAGGCTCCAGACGCGCAGGCTCAGCGGCCATGACTCACGGGCCCAGCCGCTCCGTGGCGTGTGGGATCTTCCCGGACTGGGGCACGAACCTGTGTCCCCTGCATCGGCAGGCGGACTCTCAACCACTGCGTCACCAGGGAAGCCCTGTTTTGTTTTTTAAGAGGCTAAACAACTAACATAGAAATGAGTATCTAATAAAGCACTTGTTTGTAAGTTGGAAACCATCCATAGTGTGCTTCTACCATAGGTGGGTCCACAAACTTCTCCCAAGCTGGGTCCTCAGCCTGTCACATCCTTCTCAATCTTCTTTTATTTAGAGTCCAGTGAAGAAACAAACTGTAAACACAAGTGTAAAGTACAGATCGCTGGCATCTGGGGCTGTATAGTTCTTTGTTTTGAGGAGTTAGCATTCCTCCGCTCTGTGATTGTGATAATCAAAAATGTCTCCAGACTTTGACAAATGTCCCATGAAGGGCCAAATCATTCCCCAGTTGAGAATCACTGGTCTTAAATAAATGATGACTTATTAAAACATAATAATATTTATATCCTAACTTCCACATTATACAGAAACAACAGTTTGGGTGGGGACCATCGCAAACAGCGCAGAGAGGGGAGGAGAGAGGGAGGAAAGCGCATGTATTACGCACCTGCTGTATTCTTGGCTTTGTGTGGGGTTAGTCATCATTTTTTTTTTAATTTTTATTTATTTATTTTTGGCTGCGCTGGGTCTTCCTTGCTGCGCGTGGGCTTTCTCTAGTTGTGAAGAGCGGGGGCTACTCTTTGTCGCGGTGCGCAGGCTTCTCATTTCAGTGGCTTCTTGTTGCGGAGCACGGGCTCTAGGTGCCCTGGCTTCAGTAGTTGTGGCTCATGGGCTCTAGAGAGCAGGCTCAGTAGTTGAGGCGCACGGGCTTAGTTGCTCTGCAGCATATGGGATCTTCCCGGACCATGGATTGAACCCATGTCCCCTGCAATGGCAGGCGGATTCTAAACCACTGCGCCACCAGGGAAGCCCTAGTCATCTTATTTAATACTCAAAGAACACCCTGTGCTTTCTCTTCCTAAATCAGAGCTTGCTTAAAACCCTGTGAGGCAATGATTTATGCTGACGATGTTATTAAAAGCAGAACTTTTCAGAATTAAATAAAAACATTTCTAGAACTTTACACAGACACTGAGATGCTTTCCTTTCACTTTCAGTGGACCGACCGCCTAACTTCCCAACCTCGGGAATAGCAGCACTATTCATTCTTAAGGTGGTACCTCCATTTGTGAGTTCATAGGCTATTTCTTCTACCAACCGAAAGCCATGTGGTTGTCCATAAGTGTAGACCCAAATGGAGTCACATGCGTGGTCAAAATAGCACCTTTCCTAAACTCCCAGGGAAGTAGGCATTTGGCCTGAGGAGTTGTTGTTAAGTGCTAACAGGTTACAGCTCTGTGTCCGTGTCCCACATGAAGATAACAAGCACTGAAGAAGCCCAGAGCAGGTGGGTTAAATCCTGACTTAACTACTGACCTCCCTGAGAGCAATTAAAGAGGGAAAAAAGGGACAGGAATTCCTGGACAGAATTTGGTGTTAGTCATTTTCCCTCCTGATCCCCCAAGGGCCTGACAGGATCAACGATTTCTAGTACATTCAGCACAGCCAGGTCCAAAAGGATCCCAAAACAGGTAGCTGTGTCCATTCAAATGGACCAGCGTGGCTTTATGAATACATGTGTTGGTATGTAGTTTTTACTAATTGGCTTTTTCTGATTCTGTTCTAATTTAATCACATCTTCCACTCCAATATCTGTTCAAATATTTTATTTAAGGGGAGTCTTCATGTGCCGGCCACTATTCTAGGTGGTGTTTCAATACTGACAGAGACACACACAATTCCCAGTCCTCTGGTGCTTTCTGGTGCAGGTGGGAGACAAACCAGCCATCTGGCAAAACAGTTATAATAATCACTGAAGAAAACTGAAGCCAGTTTGGGGCTGGGTACTGCCCTGGGGTAGGCACTACTTTAAGCAGGGAGTTGGGAAAGACCTCAGGGGGTAAAATACGGTTGAGCAGAGCCCTCAAAGTGGTGGGGCTGGTGGGGAGGTGGGAGGGGCCGGGAGGGGTGATGGGAGGGGCCGGGAGGGGAGGTGGGAGGGGCCGGGAGGGGAGATGGGAGGGGCCGGGAGGGGAGGTGGGAGGGGCAGGTGAGGTTTGGTGGGGCTACCAAGACGCCAAATGTCGGCACTGGCACCCCTTGGAGAGTGGTGGGAAGGCAAGTCAGAGAGGGGCTGGTCACCCCAGGCCCCCATGTGACCATCTGGGCTCCCTCGAACCTTGATCTTAAGCCGCAGCTGACTGGGGCCCCTCCCCTGGCCTCTCCACGGGGGGCTGCCCACCCAGGGGCGCCAGAGGAAGAGGGAGGGGCTGGACAGGCGCCTGTCAGCCGTCGTGAGGGTCCAGTGCTCCCGTGGCCGCTGCAGGGAAGGCCCGGGCCGTGGGCCCACACACAGACAATGTAAATCCAGTAGAAGAAATAGGAGAAAGTTCTTTTCTAAGTCATGATGCAAAGAAGAAACGTGGAAGCAAAGTTATTAGTGGAGATTCAGGGTGGGGAAGGAGGTAGTGGAGGTTTAATAGGAGAGCAGGGAGGAGGAAGAAGTCCTTCAGGAGAGGAAAAGAGTAAATGGACAAGGAAGGAGCAGCCTGAGGGGCCCACGGAGATGAAATTGAGACCTACTAGCTCAGCGGTGTATGTTCCTTCAGCCACAGCACAGCACAGCTGAAGACATGGGGGTGGGGGGTGTAGAGTGATGAGTTATGCCCGTGAGTATAACAAGGAAAGAGAGAAAGTAGCAAAGAACCTGAAGGTGTGTGCAAAGGAGTGTTACAAAGAGAGATCATGGGATCTAAGCTGAGTAACTGGGAAAGGAGAAGCGGAGGGAGTGACAGATGGTGGAAATTAGCAGGATCAATGGATTGAAGGTGCTGGTGAAGTGCAAGAATGGCTGGAGTTGGGACTTCCCTGGTGGCGTAGTGGTTAAGAATCCGCCCGCCAATGCAGGGGTCACGGGTTCGAGCTCTGGTCCGGGAAGATCCCACATGCCGCGGAGCAGCTAAGCCCGGGTGCCACAGCTACTGAGCCTGCAATCTAGAGCCCGCGAGCCACAACTACTGAAGCCCGCCCGACACAACTACTGAAACCGGCGCACCTAGATCCCCTGCTCCGCAACAAGAGAAACCACCGCAATGAGGAGACCGCGCACCGCAGCAAAGAGTAGCCCCCGCTCGCCGCAACTAGAGAAAGCCAGCGCATAGCAACGGAGACCCAACGCAGCCAAACATAAAGAAATACATAAAATTAAAAAAAAAAATGAATGGCTGGAGTTAAGGTACAGGGGAGGGTGGAATAGAAAGAGGTGGTGACCAAAGAATGGGGTACTTGGAGAGGGATTGGGTTAAACCCTTTGCTACTCGAAGTGTCGTCCCCGGACCAGCAGTATCAGCAACACCTGAGGACTTGCGTGAAACGCAGATTCTCAGACCTACTGAATCAGAGTCTACACTGTAACAGGTGACCCATGTGCACACTAAATTTGGGTAAGAACTGGCTTCCGTTTGAGCCACACTGGGTCAACCTCCACTTGCCCAGAAGCCACAGGCACTCTATAAAAAGGTGTTATTGAACAGGTTTCTGAGGTTAGGGACTTCCCTGGGGCTCTGCTTCCCGTCCTCCACTTTAAACGGCTCATTTTGGCTTCTTGGGTTTCCATTCAGCTGCCTCCTGCTCTCCCTGAGTCCTGCCTTGCAGCCTTACAATATGTAGTTGGCAGTCTTTGGATTCCATTTACCGATGGGGCCCCTTCGAGCGCCTCGCCCACATTCCCACCCTGCCTGTAGCGAATGGCCTCCCCCTCACTTCCTGAGACCAAGTTCCGGATACCCTGTCCCCTCTGCTCTCATTTGCCTTTGAGGGGGCAACCAGATTACTCAGTGCCCTCGACCTGACCTGCACAGTTCCCTGTACCCACAGAGATCTATTACTAGGCACTAATGCAAATACTATATATTGCCATTGTAGCTTCTTAAAGGTTTAGCTTCCTGCTCTGGTAATTACTCAGGGTTTTATGTCTTCTTTAATATGAGAAGACTGCCTTCCCTCTCTACAGTTAATTTTACAAAACAAGGGAAACAGCAGCTGTATATGACATTACAGAATTACATTGAGCCTAATTAATGCAGGCTTTGTTTTCATAACAGCTTTATTCCTAATAAACAAAGTGTGACATTTTCATTAACCTAGATACAAACTCCCACACAAATACTCACTCATGAAATAATATGAAAATACTGAATGTAGAATCTTTTGCTCTTCTCGAAATTTCCAGACCCAAATGATTTTAGATGTTGTCACTTGTAATAGTTTTACGACTACTAAAAATTACTAGTTAAAAGTCTTACTATTTGCAGGCCCCATGCTGCACATTCCATACATCCTCATCTCAAGGGATGCTTGTGGGACTTCCGTGGGATCTGTACTATTGTCATGCTCATTCTACAGGTGGGGAAACGGAGGCTTGGCAAGGTTAAGGGACACAGCCAGTGAGTGGCGGAGCCAAGTTTCAAACTCAAAGGTACCTGACTCCAAAGCGACACCTCACTCATATCATTTTGGATAACACGTAGCTGTCACCTAAGAGTGTGGCCAGATATAGTTTCTTTGCACCTCTGCATCCCTAAGCATATACATAGTCACCACTATGTATTATATTAGTCGAGTCAAGAAACTATAAACCAATGGTCTCTAATCCCACTATTGCTAAATATTTGACACAGACATCCTTGGTTAGATGTGATCATTTTCCAGCTGTGTGATAATTCTTTCAGCTGTTTCTCAGCTAGAAGAAATCAATGAACAGAGTCAATCTGGGATCACTCTGCTAAACTGTGATGTTATGACAAACCTGCTTATCACCGCGGGGAGCTGAATGCAATCTCCAATGGGTGGGTGGCCCACCGGGAACAGAATTTGTTCTGCCGTCAGGAGAAAGTGCTGGCAATGGCCACTTGTCGGATCGCTTCCTCCACCAAGGCAGCTGAGACCTCGGGTGAGTTTAGCAAGTGTACGGAAGAAATGGAATGGAGTCCAAACCTTCCTATGTGAGTTAATTACCATGAGACTCTGGAAACACCATCTTCCTTCCCTGTATCACTTAACCTTATCCACGATTCAGGGATAACAATGTCTGGCCCTGCCTCCTCTGCTTCCCAAGGACGGTGTTAAGGTGACGTGACGGGCTCAAGACCCTTGGGTAGAAAGAGCTGAGGTTAATGAACCTGTGTCCACACACTCAGCGCTAAGCAACCCCAAATCAGGCCAAGACACATGCACATGGTAATCAGGGTTAGGCATGTGGGGTTCATAAAATATTTCTTTTGACGTTAGTGAAGCCAAAATAAAACAACAACAATAACAACAAAAGAAGCCTCAGAAACAGACCCTCCCCTTCTCCAGTCCCCATCTGTAAAACAGAAACAGAAACTCCTTGTCTTTCAGTAAAAATTACAGGGCAAACTTTTTAGTTTCCCAGATTTTAAAAAGGAACAAAAGCTTTAAGAGAATAAATATCCTAATGCCCATGCTACCTAACCTTTTTATTTTAATATGTTTTATATATAGATGAATATTTATCACTCCAGATTTACTACTGCCTCAATATTACTGTCTCTCTGCATATTTCTCCAGCTGTCTTAGGTTGTCAAGTCTGATAAGGCAGGGGCCAAATCGAGTTGGTTCTTTTTGTAAAGCATGTGAAACTGTCATGCATAATTAGGCACTTAAAGGGTTTTTGATGAAGCTGATTATGAAGAATGAGAACAGTTAATACCACAGTAGGCATGTTTCCTGAAACCTTCCTGTCTTTCTGAAATGTCAGAAGATCACACGCTCGCAGACGTGCAGGGCTCATGGAAGCCTGGGCTGAGGGATCATGCAGAGCGAGCTGAACACCATGTGGTCTGTGGCCAAGCAGCAGCCACAGCAGAAGCTGCGCCCGGAAGCTCATCTGAAAGGCAAACCTCGGGCCCCACCCCAGACCTAGTAAATCAGAAGGTGAAACTTCACAGGATGCCCCGGCAATCTGCATGCACATTCGTGTCTGAGAAGCAGAGGCTAGAGAACCACCTAGTTCAACGGCTTCCTTTTACAGACGAGGAAAGGCTGAGGGATGTTTCCGCAGTTACAGAGCGAGGGCTCGTACCTTCCAACCTCTCTTGCTCCTTTCAGGACTCTTCCTCTTTACATTACTTTTCTGTGGCTCTACAGCTTGCCAAGAACATTGCTTGTTTTTGTTTACCACCGAGTCCTTTAATGTTTCAACATTTTGAATACGCTCAGAGATGCTGGAAACAGAAATCAAGAAAACCATCTTACAGTCATGGGCTTACTCGCTACATGCTGCCCACATCATGATGGTGTGTGGAACTGGAGACCACGCTTCTTGGTCGAGATCTGGATCCCACATTTGTGGTACCTTTCAGGTCCAGTGAGTGATGCACCCCAGGCTGCCATTCACCTTCGACCTCTGGTCCCTACTTCATTCACGGCTCCTAAGTCCCGGCTGACACATGGCTCTGCCTTGGAGTTCTGGAGTCCAACCAAATGAATATTATTCAAACCCTCAAGGATATGCATTCCAAGAAAAGCAAACCAAAGCCAGAACCATTTGAAAACTTGTAAAATCTGTGAGTTGCTCTTGATCTGCTGCATCTTTTAAACCAGTTCCCTCCACAACTTCTCTATCCAGCTGTATTTCATCCTTCCAATGTCAGATTAGGAGCCATTCATTTCTATGTAGGAGAATTTTACTATGAGTTTTCCCTCTGGAATCCAGCCACAAAAAGTAGTTAGTGAAGAATATTCAATAATATTTAAATCCCATCCCTTCTGGGCCACTAATATCTTCCAAAAGGCTAAAAAAGGACTGACGTGCACTTTCATCAGATCTGTATGTGGCATCTGTCTTGACTCACATCTGAATACCAACTGGCACCCTCCCAACATATGGTGACTTTTCTGGAAAAAAAATATTAATTTCTCCACGTATTGAAAAGGTTGCCTGTACTTTTTTCCACAAATCTAAGTTCTTTTCTACACATTTAGAAATCAGAAAAGAATGCGTTGGATATAAAAGAAAAGCACTTCATTGAAGAAGGCATGTTATAAAAACACGAAAGATTAACTGAATCAGAATTCAAAGTTTGGAGTTAAGGTGTGGAGAGAATGTGAACATTCTGCTGAAAGCAAAACATTTAGATTAGTTGGAGACCAGAACGGACTGACTTTGTTATGGGTAGCACTTCCTAAATAAACCTTGAGAGGGAGTGCCAGAGGCATGGACATATATACACTACCAAACGTAAAATAGATAGCTAGTGGGAAGCAGCCGCGTAGCACAGGGAGATCAGCTCGGTGCTTTGTGACCGCCTGGAGTGGTGGGATAGGGAGGGTGGGAGGGAGGGAGACGCAAGAGGGAAGAGATATGGGATCATATGTATATGTATAACTGATTCACTTTGTTATAAAGCAGAAACTAACACACCATTGTAAAGCAATTATACCCCAATAAAGATGTTAAAGAAAAAAAAAAAAACAGCCAGAAGGACACAGGCCTATCTTGGAAGCATTCTCCTCTCTCTCAAGGCAACATTCTTCATAAGAGAACATCATTCTGTCATTTGGGGTACAAAGTACCCCAGAAAATACCAGTTAAGATGAAGGAAAAAAAGTACAAAGAGAAGATACTGCTGATGCTCACATCCCAGGAGGTCTCTCCTGAACTGGCTGAGGTAACAGGTTTCAGGAAACCTTCACTGCATCTTTGGGGAGGTGTTAAGACAGTATATTAAGCACTTAGAACAGGGCCTAGCATATATTAAGTGGAATATAAAATCAATCACCATTGGACTCCTATTCCTAAATTCTCCCCAAAACAGCAACGAGTGAAACTACGTAACTGGTACCCTTTAGATGAGGCATGTGCTCCCTGTTTGCCACAGTCCTTACCACTCCCTGTTGTCTCCCAGGTACTGCATCCAAACACCAGCTGGTTTTGATCATTGCCTGGCACTGTTGTTCTTAAAGTAGATTAAGAGGAAAGGGATGTAGTTTTACCCATCTCTTTACCAAATCGCTGACCTCCTGAGAGGGCTTTGAGATCCTCTGGCTCACTCATTTCTGGTACCCACCTGAGTTTCTTGCTCTGGCTAACGCTATTACCTGGATAAAGCTGCTACCTCTGCTGGGAACATGCTTCCCCCAACCCCTGCCTTCCCATCTGCCCAATTAGAATTCACTTTTTCAGGCTTATGCAGTCTTTCTGACCTAGTCAGTTGGAATCTTCTGCTTAATTTTTGTGTACTAAAATTTAGAACAAGTTCTCTGGACTCCAGAACATTTTAGGCCAATGGTTGAATCTTCTGATCTCCTCCCTAACAGTTTTGTTTTGTTTTGTTTTTTGTTTGTTTGTTTGTTTGCGGTACGCGGGCCTCTCACTGTTGTGGCCTCTCCCGCTGCGGAGCACAGGCTCCGGACGCGCAGGCTCAGCGGCCATGGCTCACGGGCCCAGCCGCTCCGTGGCATGTGGGATCTTCCCGGACCAGGGCACGAACCTGTGTCCCCTGCATCGGCGGGCGGACTCTCAACCACTGCCCCACCAGGGAAGCCCCCTAACAGTTTTAAGGCCTTCTATTGCTCACAACATCCAGCTACAGCTTCTCCAACTCCTTTCTATTGGAGCCCTAATTATTTCCATGCTACACACACATGCACACCTCAGCACGGAACTACAGTGTGAGTGTGCATGTCGGGGGGTGGGTAACTCTGGAAGTGAGGCAGGGAGGAAGCGGGGGGGAGGGTGCTAAAAAGGGCAGAGGAGGCGTTCCTATGCCTTCCGCATTTGGCGCTCCCATCTCCGCAGGACCTGTAAAGAAATGAAGTAGTAAGGGAGCCCAGAAGAGATGAAGGAAACAAAGTTGCTTCATTTTCTTCTGGGACTTCTGGAACTCCCCTCCCTGGCTTCTGCTCTGCAACCCAGTGGGAAAGTCAGGTCTATACGACAAGGTGGGATCAAGAGTGAAGGGGAGGGCTTCCCTGGTGGCGCAGTGGTTGAGAGTCCGCCTGCCGATGCAGGGGACATGGGTTCGTGCCCCGGTCTGGTAAGATCCCACATGCCGCGGAGCGGCCGGGCCCGTGAGCCATGGCCGCTGAGCCTGCGCGTCCGGACCCTGTGCTCTGCAACGGGAGAGGCCACAACAGTGATTTTACTCCTTGTGACTTCCTAACCTGCTCTCCGTAGTCCCCCACTTCAGAGAGAAAGTCTGCAGCTGCTGAAAGAATGGGAAAGAGAGAAGATATTGGAGAATAAAGGGCAGTTGAAGCTCACATCACCCTTCCCCACCATCTCAAAAGCCTTTCAACCTCCTTCACTCCTATGCCCGCTTCTTAGTCCCAAATGTCTCCATGGCAACATGAATGCCTCTTCCCACAATTCACTCTGCTCCTTCCCCTCCATCCCTAAGTCCACTCAAAGGAGCCATACTGGGGGCTAGAAGATAAGCTCCTTGAAGACAGGACTCCCCCCTTGTTCAACTGGTGATAATCATGTCTACTACTGTCTGGCCCACAAGCCCAGTGAATGAAACTGGATTAATGAAAACCCCTGAACTCAGTAACAGTTTTCCTTATAGGATCATTGTTATAAAACTACTCAGCAAACCTCTTGACACAAAGAAGGAGAAAAAATACAGAAGTGTCTGCTGTTTTAGTTCTTTCAATGCCAGCGTTTCTGGGTTCGAATTATGCACTCAGTTGCATGTTATTTCTCATGCACTTGTTTCTTGAGATAAGGTGACAAATTTTTAGTCTTTTTTATAAAATCAACTGCAAAAACATTTAAATCTATTACTTTAAAAGTAATACTTTTAAAGATACTTTAAAAACAAATATCTTGGGGCTTCCCTGGTGGCACAGTGGTTGAGAGTTCGTCTGCCGATGCAGGAGACACGGGTTCGTGCCCCGGTACGGAAGATCCCACATGCCACGGAGCGGCTGGGCCCGTGAGCCATGGCCGCTGAGCCTGTGCGTCTGGAGCCTGTGCTCCGCAACGGGAGAGGCCACAACAGTGAGAGGCCCGCGTACCACACACACACACACAAAATAATAAAAAAACCAAAAACACAAATATCTTGAAAAAAATTGAAGACAATTAATTCCACTGGAATATGAAGGTTTTTCTTCTCTAGTCCTTCGGAAAGTGGAGATAAGAATTAAGGCCTTTTCCAACAGGGCCGAAGATCTCCCTAACATTTTATGTCATGAATGAACATAGTTGGGAAATGAGAAGATATCTGGGTTTAGTGCAAAGACTAAGCCTACAAAAACATCTAAGGCTGGAAATAGATTCTCCAAAGAGATGTCTGAAAACACACATTGATAAGTGTCCCAAAAGCATGTGGAGCTTTGACTTGCCATTCTTTATCCTTGCTTATTTTATCTCAGTTACTTCGCAGGCTCCTGACTCATTACATTAAAAGACAGGCTGTTTCAGATGAACTTGTAGGTACAGAATAATCAAAGCAATTGACAAAGAAGGGAAAAAAATTATACAGTGCAGAGATGTTGCTATTTATGAAAGGAAACATTGACTGTTTGGTGCAGGAAAGAGCAAGTCTGTCTTCCGGCCCTGTAAACCTTCCCTCCTATAACAGAAACACTGACAGCGAGCTGACAGCATACACCAGGCGCTGTTCTATGCACTTTTCATGTGACAACAACCCTATGAGGGAAATATGATTATTATCCCCATTTTACTGATGCAGAAACTGAAGTATAGAGTATAGGTTAATTATTTGCTCAAGGTCATAGAGTTGGTAGGGGGAGGGGCAGGGAGGCAGACACACAACAACAAATAGTCTGGCTTTTAACCTCTCAAGCTTTATTCAGCACCCTTTCACTCACTTCTCCATCACCTTCCTTCTTTCCTACAAATGCTCAAGTTTCACCCACAGCGGCATTATAAGTTAAAAGTCGCTGATGTCCGGATCTGGTGAAACCCTAGCCAGGTCTCAGCCTTCTCAGACCTTTCCCTTCAAATAAACATAATATGGATTGGCGGCAAGCTGGGTGAAAAGAGTCCACGGATTAGATCCCAAGCAGCCTTTCCATTCCTGGAATCCCCCCAGCCCATCCCCATCTTCCGACAGCACTAGTCACACACCCAGCCTGAAAGGTTGTCATCTTCATGGAATTTTCATCATCCCTCAATCCTAACACAATGTGTACAAACAAGGCAGCCTCTTGTCATCTACAGTTTGGTCAGTAAAAAAAAAAAAAAACACAAACCAACTTCTAATCGTAATAGAGCCTGAAATACCATTATCCTCAGACAATACTGAATTACTTAGGAGTTCGATATGGAATATTATCAGTTCCTTCTGAATGTCTGTTCTGTAACGAAAATGTGTTAAGTACTACAAAGTATGCCAATAGGAATAACATTACTTCTTCCCTCGTGGTTAAATTCCCCTTCTTTACTTCCATTTCCTACTAGGTCAACTATTTCAGATTGAGTATCTGAGGATCAGTGGAGATACTCAGAATTTGGCTCCTTTGGAGAGAGACAGGGCCTTTGAGTTGTAAAACTGAAAACACCTTGAATACTTTGTTAGAAAGCCAGATGCAGAAGAAATATTATCGCTTATTATGCATATTACGTCATGAAATTAAATCAATTTATGAGCACCTCACTGAAACCCTGAGAAAACTACCAGAAAGTCTTTATCAAGGAATGTTAAAGTAACTGTTAGCAATGAAGAAACTGCACAAGACTCATCGTTACTAATTTAAGAAACGCCAAAGAAGACGTTCTATTTCGTGTATGCCTATTTCATTTCAGTGAACAGTTTTCCTAGATGGACTAATGATTTCAGCTCCTCCAATTCTATGGGAGTCTTAAGTTCGACAACTGTAAACTCTCTAATAATGGCAGATTTTATAAATATAACTTTCAGTAATTCATAATTAGGGAAGATACATCTATACAAATTGCTAAGATAAAAGTTAGAACATTAAAGCCATGAGAAAGAAATGTGACTTGTACGTAAAAAAAATAAAATAAAATGAAGCAATAGATTCTTACTGGAGAGATGGAAAGGTTGCATAAACTTCGAAGAATGAGGCCCCTGTGGGCAGGTGAGGAAGGGAAGGAGAACATGGTGCCAGCAGCAGTGACAGCTTTGGCTCTATTGCGAAGGGCGAGTCATAAATGCAAGTGCTGACCAGGGTCAGGCAGGGACCATATATGAGTGTAGTGTGCCAGAGGAACTCAAAGCCTTCCTAAAAGGTCTACGATGCAGTAGAAAGGTGGGTAAAAATGTTACTTTTCTTTATTCTAAGGAAAACAACAGGGTCATGCAATGATAAAAAGGCAGCAGATGGTTGGCTGCGTTATCTGGCAGACAATAAAGAGTGGTGAGGACTGTGGCAAACACGCCTCATCTAAATGGACAACCACTAAGCATACATATCTAACTCCTTTGGGGCAACTTGGGAATGTGAAATCCAGTGCTGGCAGATTTTTTTCTGTTTTTTTTTTTTTAAAGAGAAGCTAGAGACCTGGATTTTCACATGGTATCTCACAGTGTTTAAACATATGCTACTCATATAAATTAAAAAATACTACTCTACCTCCCAACATTAAGTGGGCCAACAAATTAGGCTTGAGAATCAGGTCTGAGGGCCACTTGATATATGGCTTCTGCTGAGGTGGGAGTAAGATGGAATTTGGGTGGCAAAGGCCTGGAATTTTCAGTCTCAGATGTACTACTTTGTGGCCTTGGAAAAGTGCTTCAACTTCCTGAGGTCAGCACTTTGTGCCAGAAAGATGCTTGGAGACTAAATCAGCAGCCTATGTGAACACGCAGAGGAGTTTAGTCATTAAGAAAGAATGCGGGCTTTGGAACCAGTTCAGATGCAGTAATTTGCCCTCACTACTCATCAGGGCAAATTATTTCACCTCTCTGTGTCATACTGTCCTCTTCCTTAAAATGCCACTGACCTCATAGGCTGTTGAAGATTTCACAAGTGTTAAATGTTTTTTGACACATGTGATCAATATAACAGGATCCCTTGCCTTCCTTCCTAACCCCCACCAAACAAAGAATAACGTAACAGACAATTTAATCCTAACATCTTTCTGAATTTGGACATGGAAAGCTCTGTACAGTATGACACTGAATCACATTTTCAAATTGAAATGATCTACAAGAAATGTTAAAAGTTCTTCACTTTATTTTTTAATTAAATTTTAATTTTTAGATAATTGTAGATTCATATGCAGTTGCTTATAATACAGGGAGACCCCAAGTATCCCCTGTCAGTTCCCTGCAATGGTAATTTCTGGAAACACTATAGCACAATATTATAACAGGATATTGACAACTATACAGTGAAGATACAAAACGTTTTCACCACCAGGCAGGATTACACATGTTGCCCTTCTATAGCCACACCCACTTCCCTCCTGCCCCTACCACATCCTTAACCCCTGTCAACTACTAATCTGGTCTCTATTTCTATAATTTTGTCATTTTTAACGAAGGTTACATAAATGGTACCATACAGTATGTTACCATTTATGACTGCCCTTATTCAATTAGCATAATTCCCTGGAGATTCCTCCAAGTTGTTGCATGTATCAGTAGCTGGTTCCTTTTTATTGCTGAGTAGTATTCCATGTTATGGATATACCACATTTGTTTAACCATTCATCTGCTGAAAGGCATCTGAGTTGTTTCCAGTTTGGCTGTTACAAATAAACCTACTAGAAATATCTGTGTAAAGATTTTTGTGAGAACATACTTATTAATATCTTTGTGATAAATGCCCATGTTTAGCTTTTGAAGAAACTGACAAACTCATTTCCAGAGTGGCTACAACATTTTACATTTCTACAGCAATATGTGAGTGATCCAGTTTTCCCACATCCTCACCAGCATTTGGTGTTGTCACTGTTTTATATTTTAGCCATTCTGATAAGTGTGTAGAGCTATTTCGATTTTGTTTTAATTTGCATTTTTCTAATGGCCAATGATGTTGAACATCTTTTCATGTGTTTATTTGCCATCTGTGTACCCTCTTCCGTGAAATGTCTATTTCTTTTGTCCATTTTATGATTGTATTGTTTCTTTTTATTGTTGAGTTTTATTAATCTTCCGTTACACACATAGTTTGCAAATATTTTTTTTCCCACTCAGTACCTTGCCTTTTCATCCTCTTAGCAGAGTCTTTTGCCAAGGAAAAATTTTAAATTTTGGTTATGTCCAATTTATCAAATTTTCCTTTTATAGATTGTGCTTTTGGTGTCAAGTCTAAAAACTTCTTACCTAGATCTTAAAGATTTGTTTCTATATTTTTCCCAAGAGTTTGATATTTTACATTTAAGTCCATGATCCATTTTGAGTTAACTTTTGTAGAAGTTGTGAGACAGGTCACAATTCATTCCTTTTTAACATATGGATGCCCAATTGTTCCAGCGCTATTTACTGAAAAGGCTAACTTTCCTTCACTGCATTGCTTTTGCATCTTTGTCAAAAGTCAGAATCCATTTATGTTGTTTATAAGCCATACTGTCCCTGGTACTCTGCTAGACCAGCTCAAATGGACTAAGGCAGTAGTTTAAAATATCTCAGATTTATAACCTCACAGATCTGTAAGTCAGAAGACCCACTGCACTCCCTCTCATGGTGCTAAGGGAGAATTGGTTTTCTTGCCTCTTCCAGATTCTAGAGGCTGTCTGTAAAGCTATTCTTGTGACCCTGCATCACATTTTCTCCTTCTGCTTCCATCCTTATATCCCTTTGCCTGGCCCTCCTACCTGCCTCTTTTTTTTTTTTAATTTTATTTATTTTTTTGGCTGTGTTGGGTCTTCGTTGCTGTGCACGGGCTTTCTGCAGTTGTGGCGAGTGGGGACTACTCTTCGTTGCAGTGTGTGGGCTTCTCCTTGCTGTGGCTTCTCTTGTTGCGGAGCACGGGCTCTAGGCGTGTGGGCTTCAGTAGTTGTGGCTCCAGGCTCTAGAGAGCAGGCTCAGTAGTTGTGGCACATGTTGCTCCGTGGCATGTGGGATCTTCCCAGACCAGGGATCAAACCTGTGTCCCCTGCACTGGCAGGCAGATTCTTATCCACTGCATCACCAGGGAAGTCCCTACCAGCCTCTTAAAAGAACTCTTATGAATACACTGGGCCCACCCAGATAATCCAGGAGATTTTCTCCATCTCACATCCTTAGATTAGTCACCTCTACAAAATCCCTTGACCGTGTAAAGTGACAGATTTACAGGTCCTTGGAATTATGACGTGGATATCTTTAGGGACCATTATTCAGCTTACCACACTTAGCTTCTTGTAACTGTACACTTATATTTTTTGCCAAATTTGGCAAGTTTGCAGCCTTTCTTTCTTCAAGTACTTTTTTAGCCCTTCTCTCTTCTTCCCCTTCTCCTGGGACTCCATGCCACAAATGTTAAATCTTTAGTTATAGTCCCCCAGGTCCCTGAGACTCTGTTTTTATATTTTCTTCAGTCTGTTTCTCTCTCTGTTCAGATTTGGGTAATTTGCATTGTTCTACCTTCCAGGGCACTGATTCCTTCCTCTGTCCCCTCCATTCTGCTGTTTGGGCCATCCATTGAGATTTTTGTTTTGGTTGTTATATTTTTCCAGCCTAAAGCTGAGACTTTCTGTTTTCTCATTTGTATCCAGCCTGTTCATAATTGTTCAGTGAAGCATGTTCATGACGGCTGCTTTAAATTCCTTGTCAGTTAATTCTACCATCTCTGTCATCTCAGTATTGGCTGCTATTGTCTTTTTTTCGCTCAGTTTGAAATCTTCCTGGTTCTTGGTATGACGTGATTTTTTTTTATTGAAAGCTGGACATTTGGGGTATTATGTTACGAGACTCTGGATTTTATTTAAACTTTCTGTTTTAGCTGCCTTCCTCTGATACCACTCCAGCAAGGGAAGGGAAAGACTATGTCATTATTGCCACATCAGGGGAGAATTAGGTTCTCCACTACACCTCCACTGACAAGAGAGGGACAGATAGGGATGCTGGGCAGGGGGAGTTCTGGCTCTCCACTAGGTCCCTACCCCACGCCTTCCTGTCTGGGAGGAACAGTGTTACTGCTTCCTATGTGGTCTCCACTGACACCACCCTAGTGGTTGGGAGGTGTGCAAATCCGGGCTCCTCGTGTGGTTTCCACTTACACAGGGGTGGAGGTGGCAGGTTTTGTTACTACCCAGCAGCAATCAAAGTCTTGGTTCCCTACTTCTCAGCCTTCTATGACACTACCTGGGGGCGAGTGGGCTGGGTGCTTCCTTAGAGCCTGGCAAGGCTAGAAGTCCAGGCTTCCCAATCAGCCTTTGCTGACAGGGTGGGACCACAGTTTTTTCTGTGATGTTTGGCTGGAGGACAGCGGCTGGTGTCAAAAAGCTTTCTGTCTTGCTAGGGTGTCCCTGTTCTAGTCTTTTGGCTAAAGAGGACAGGCTTTGGTTGTTGTCATTGTTGTTTTGTCTGTTCCTGTTGTTTCCTGACGGCCAGCTTCTCCGACTCTAAATTTGATGTATTTTGCCAAATATATGAGGCAAAAAGAAAACCCATGTAACTAATCATCATGTCACTCCCTGGGTCTTGAGGTTCTTTTTCTCCACCTTTCACAGTCTCCTTACGTTTGTTTTACAGAGTGTCTAGGGGTTTTAGTTATACTTTGTCAGGATAACAGGGAAAAAGTATGTCTACTCCACCTTTCCAGAAGCATAAGTAGTCCTTCCTTCCATTTTGAGGTTAAAATTAGAAAACTTATCAAGCAAGGAAACTGTACTTATTGTGTTGAGGACACTACATGAAGTAGCTGCGAAGTTTACAGGAAATCAATTTCAAATACTTATCAAATAACTTAAGGAAAACTTTAAGGTTTTGCCATGGCATTTAACCCATAAAAAAAACAAATTGACAAAGAGTATATGTTAACTGTTCTCAAAAAATACCCAATGATTTTAGTTACCTTTGTATTTGAGGATAGTTTAAGAAAAAGAAAGGGACTTTTTCTCTGTGGGCAATGTTTTGCAATTAGTTTCCTATAATACCGAGGTTTTTTAGTTTTTTTTCCTACTTCAGTCATTATCTGAAGGCTTCTTTCTTTCCTAAGCTGTCTGTAAGAATTAGCTGCATCGATCTTACGTGTGATGATACTTATATTATCTGAAAGCTTTTCTCTCACATCACCTCTTTATAGAATTTAAGAGAACTAGATGCGTGCTGCAGGACGGTAGACAGAATCCCAATACTACATCTGTTTTCCTTTTATCAGCCCTTTATTTTTAGAGAAAATGGACAGAGTAGCAAAAGCACAGCTAAAAGTAAATAAGAGTCTGTTGAGAACACATTGAGATGAAGTCTGTTGTCGACAGAAATTCCTTTTTGCAGATCAATGTGAAGGATTACTCTTCAAATCTTGCTTTAAAAAGTGTTCAAATTACGTAAGATATAGTAAGTAGCAAGAAATGTACAAATTAGAATAACCTTCAAATAGATAAAGGCACTTGAGAACAACCTAAGAGGAGCTAGAGCTAGGAGGCCTGGGCATTTACTTGGAACAGTTGTGGGAAAATCAGGGTTTGGATTTTGTGTTCCACTTGCCAATTAGAAGCAAATGGCAACTCCTCAGGGTAGACTCTAAATTCACCACATTATTTCTTCACATAGCCATTCTCCCTTCCTTGGGTGAACAGAAGGGAAACGCATGGTACGGTACTCAGTGAGATGTAAAATAAGGATTAACAAGCCATTCTGGCGATTTAGCAAAAATTAAGATTCATCCACCAGCTTGACTCATAGCCAATCTGGCAAGAAAGCATCCTAGAAAGCAAACTAACAGTGAAGTGACAAGCAGCACAAAAAAAAAAATGAAATAACTCACAGAAGCATTAAAATCATGAAAAGATGTATTGTGTTCTGTGATCAACCAAGTCCACTGCTAGAAAAACAAGAGTCCATTCTGTACTCAATAAGCTAGTCCAAAACAGCCCACTGTACAATCTGCTTAAGGAAACAAACAGTACATGCCACTACCTATCTCCACACAAGAGAATTTATCAGTGGAGAGGAACACACAGGATGGTGTGGACACTTACTTTCCCTTTATGTGAAGAGGACACGTGAGATATCCTGATAGAGCTGAGGTGTGGCAGCGTGAGAAAGAACCCTCAGCCTGGAGCCCGGCACTGCAGGCGGTCACTTGGATGTGCCCGACAGCCGGCAATGCTGAAGACACAGAAGGGAGATTCTGTGTGCTGCCCACCAGGGTTTTAAGACTTTAGACAGTTATAGGAAGGGAGGCATTGTAATGCCATTGGACTCATCCCAAGATACATCAAGGATCAGTGAAAAACTTAAGTGAAAAACTGATTTAAAACTTAAGGTTCTTGGGAATTCCCTGGCAGTCCAGTGGTTAGGATATGGGCTTTCACTGCCGTGGACCCGGATTCAATCCCTGGTCGGGGAATTAAGATCCCACAAGCCACGTGGAGCGGCCAGAAAAACCCACAAAAAAAACAAAAAAAAAAACCTTAAGGTTTTTCAGCACTACACATTTACTCTAAGTTTAAGATATTTTAACACTGCCTAATTACCTCATGTTTTTTCAAAAATAGCTCTTCAATATCTATTATCTTAAGAGGGCTTCAGATTTGGGTGCATGTCTTTGATTATGTATTATTTACATGCCAACTCCTTCCTAAAAGGATTTGAAACAGTCTCAGTGATTCATCAATTTCTGAAAAAAATGTACTAAACTCAAGGGCATGTGTTGTAATAGTGACTCACTAAAATTACAACTGGATATCAATGCTACATTCATGATCTTAAATCACCCAAAGTCCATTTTTCTCCAAAAGAAGAGCTCTTAGAACTAAAATTAACATTCTATAATCATTATTAATTGGGGATTTTTTTTAACCTCTCTGTTTGTTTCCCTAGTGCATATAACCCTAATGTGTTTATCCTTGTTATGGGTCAATAGCAAAACGATTATGTTATCTTTGGGTGTAATAAGAGTAAACTGGGTAAGGAGACCTGGAAAAATAGTTGGAAAGTGCTATAAGCCTTTAAAAAGAAGCCAAATACATCTGGCTTGCCAAACAAACATTTAAACCAAACTACTACACACACATTCAGAAAAAAAGCTAGCTTAACATGCTAGCAGAAAGATCCAGAGATGCTAAGCTCTAACAAGGGCAAGGGAAAGTTATTATCAAAAATGTCCAAATAAAGACTTTGGACAAAATGAAGAAGTTTATTTACCATCCTTAGGGGAAAAAAGTTAAATCACTAATGAACTCTTTCTTTCTTGGCAATAAAGGCTGGTCTATTTGTTTTTCGCTTTCTTGGAAATCACTGTACCGAATTTTTACTGTTCCCTCTTGAAATTCAATGTGCTAAAGTATTTTACAAGTGGAGATTGATCACAACTCTGTCAAGAACTGTGAAGGCTCTGAGATTTTATCCAACTTGTAAGCTAACAAATTGGCCTGCCACATATCATGGATGCTGTAAGAAGACACAAGACTCTTGGGTCAGAGACAAAGGGTTGTATTACTTGCAGTCTGGCAAGCAACCAGCACAAGTTTCCTGTTTAGTCACTTCTGCTTGGTGCTCAGGTCCCAGGGGTGCTACAGAGGGGCTCAGGTGGGTGCTGTGCTTATAGTGGGTTTGCATCACACCTAAAGAACCCTGAGTTTGGGGAACATTATGGAGCCTTGCCCTAGAAGGAAACATTTTTATATTGGACAGTAAATAAACCTACCCTTTGCTCTGAATGTAGACACTATCTCTGTCTTCTAAGGCTATTTACATCACAAACATCCTTGAAAAAATCGTGCTTCTACTTGCAAGACATGCGGAAACGTGAGAGACCTGTCCCAATACTCTCACTGAAAGCAAACAAACAAAAACAAACAACAAAACCTGTGAAGATTGACTGAAATTGCACTACATTTACACGGTAATCCGGGGAAGGACCGCATCTTTCCTATACTGAGTTTCCCAATCTATGAACACTGTATGTCTTTCCATTTACTTAGGTCTTTTATGTGTTTCAAATAAAGTTTTATAATTCCCTTCATAAAGGTAAGATCTTTCTTGAGTCTTTGTAGGTTTCTATTGCTAACGCAAATGATATTTTTATATTATTTAAAACAATCTAAAACAACTGTCTAATTCTCCCTGGTATATAGGAACACCATGACGATATAGCCCACAATCTTTCTAAACTGTCTCCCAGGTAACTCCTGGAACTCCTTCTCTGCTTTATCCATCAGTCAACAGCATTCCGCAAATATTCAGTGAGTACCTTACTACATGTCCTTGGAGTGGATTATAAACACAGCTAAGCATTTATGGAGCTCTTACTGTGTCCCAGGTACTATACTTATGCTTTCTATGTAGTAGCTCTTTTATTTCTCAAAACACTGTATAAGATAAATTCTGTTATTTAGATAAGGACAACAAAATAGAATATGTAACTCGTCCAAGATCACACGCTGGTAAGTGGAAGAATATGCTAAATGTCCTCAAAGAATTTCCAGTCAGTCCAGCCTTAAGATTTATGTATGTGTGAAAATTTCAAGTCCTGAATAATAGTGATTTTCCTCTCCAGTTGGGAGTTTCCAGGATTGGTTGAAATGGGGCTCTGGACCTCCAGTCAGGAAACTTACACTGAAGTTCTGCCTCACACCACCTAGCTTTTTTTTTTTTTTTTTTTGCAGTACGCGGGCCTCTCACTGTTGTGGCCTCTCCCGTTGTGGAGCACAGGCTCCAGATGCACAGGCTCAGCGGCCATGGCTCACGGGTCCAGCCGCTCCGCGGCATGTGGGATCTTCCCGGACCGGGGCACGAACCCGTGTCCCTTGCATCGGCAGGCGGACTCTCAACCACTGTGCCACCAGGGAAGCCCCACCTAGCTTTTTAATGAGTGCAGGCACGTAATGTACCTGCTTAAGTTTTCGTTTTCGACACCACAATGAAAATGCTGCTTGCTCTATCAATTTCACAGGCTTTGAAGGGAAAGTGAGAAAAGAATAGCAAATTGTGTAAAATGTCATAAAATGTAGATGAAGTGCAAATTGTTCTAAAAATGCAGGTTTCGATCCTTACTCTCTGACTTAGGCAGTGTCTCTATAACATCCTGTCATCCTGTTTTTATCTTCATTTCAGAATCAATTCAGCAAATGTTTGATCGGTTACTATAGAACAGATTCAACACTAGACACTGGGGAAATAAACATTAATATGTCGTGAGGTCTGCCTTCAAGGGACTTACAGTCCAGCGGGAGAAAGAGAGACCACTAACGGGGCGATTACAATAAAGTGCGAGCTGCTCTGGGTAAGGGATACTCTAAACAAAGCATTATGGGAATGCAAATAAAGGACATCTAAACCAGATTCACTTGGAGTGGCTGGACAAGCAGGGACAGCTGCTCAGAGAAAGGGGCACCTGAAGAGGGAAGCAGGAGTTAGTTAAGGTAGTTAAGGGATTCAGGGAATAGTTTATGCAAAGTCTCGGGCCACATTTAAGGAACTTTGAGTTGATGTACAACTAGAACACAGAACACACAGGAAAGTGTAACAAATGAGGCTGGATTTGAAACAGAGCAGGACCCCATGGTCCTTCCCCCCATGGTCCTCTGTTCGCCTTTTGTCTGTGGAAAAACCTCAGCCAAAGAAGAAGTTTAATCAGAGAAGTAAGAAAATGCAGAAACAAAGGAAAGCAGTCAAAGGGGACAAAACAAAAATAGCTTAGTCAGTAAGCAGAGTTAAGGACATTCAGCTTCTTCTCAAGGGGGCTAAAGATGATATTCTGAGCCGTATCCTGTGCGCTGTCCTATAGAGACTGAGACCTCCACCAGGTGAAAGAAGTTAACTACAAGATGACCAGACTATAGCCATGACATAAGCTGCCACGATTCGAGGAATTGGACTGAAGAAAACGGGAACAAACCGACCCTGGAACTGAAGACTAACTGTACTTAAAACAATCATGATGACGCTGGTCAGACCACCGATGACCAATTTCAAGATGACTGTCAGAGCTGACTGTGCTGTTTTTGCATGTAGCCCCCTCCCTTCACCTATAAAAGCTCCTGCCTATTGACTGTCGGTCGGGGGGAGTCGGCCTTTGGACAGGCGTCCGCCCTCCCACCCCCTGCAGGTTACCAGCATACAAAATAAAGCCAACTTTCCTTTCCACCAACCTTGCCCCTTTACTGGCTTTTGAGCGGCGAGCGGCCAGACCCCACTTTCAGTTACAGATTGACAATCAGGGACCAGATCACTAAAGACTCTGTATGCCACGCTAAGGAGTTAGCACTCTTTCCTGGAGACCATTTTCAGAAAAATCAATGAAGAATTTTAAAGAATGGCATGAAAAGTCGGCATGTGAGGTAATTCTCCCTGGCACCGGTGTAGAAAACAATATAGTTCTGGCTAAGTGTGGCAGAATGGAGACCAGTTAGAAAACTTTAAAAATCATATTCAGCCATATGCCATCCAGATGATAAGACTCTAAACTAAGAGAATGGCAAAGGGATTTGAAATTCAAAGGCAGATTCAGTACTTAATAGACACAGTGTATAAAACTTGGTGGCCAAGGGCTATGAAGAGTGAAGGATTATAGATAGAGGCCTCAGAGTGACTTCCTGTTTGATTTATCAGATCTACTGAACGGGTGATGGTAAGTAAGGTAAAGACTACAGGAAGAGATAAACTGTGGCAGAAGACAGTATACGGGGGCAGACTGATTAGCTGGGTGTTTGCACATGTTAAGTTAGAATATCATACAGCGAATATTCATTTTGTGTCAAGCACCAAGGGGAACTCTGAAAGAAGCACTAAACGCAATTCTTTTCCTCTACGGTCTGGTTAAGAATAAACATATATGGGGCTTCCCTGGTGGCGGAGTGATTGAGAGTCCGCCTGCCGATGCAGGGGACACGGGTTCGTGCCCTGGTCCGGGAAGATCCCACATGCTGCGGAGTGGCTGGGCCTGTGAGCCACGGCCGCTAAGCCTGCGCGTCTGGAGGCTGTGCTCCGCAATGGGAGAGGCCACAACAGTGAGAGGCCCGCGTACCGCAAAAAAAAAAAAAAAGAATAAACATATATGAATAAACTATTCACGGCAATACTTGATAAATGCTAGGGTCAATGAAACCTGCAACAGTGAGTGGCCAATTTTATCAATGAGTGGTACCACAGTAGTTGTATCCTAGATCATAGGGTGAAGCAATAAACACTGACAATATTAGTTTGGACACCTGTCTGAATAAAGATCAATCCATTTATGAATATTAAAATGACATCACTTTCTACAATGAGGCTTCAGAGAAAAACATTTATTCTGAATATGATTTCATCTTTGTCAGATATGACAAATCCATAGAATCTTTGCATCTCAGAGCAAAGAGGTTTCTAAATGTCAACCAACTAATCATCAAATGTCGATGTCCCTCCACAGATTCAGCAATATTAGCTTGGTCCAGAATTTTATCCCTTGTCACAGAACTGATCTGACAACTGCCTTGTAAATTAAGTTCACCATTAGAAGCATGTGTTTGCCAAGATCATACAGAAAAAAGAACTAAGAAAATCATTTCTCAAGTCAATGGCATATGTAAATACCTCAATTAGAAGGGCGTATAATCTGATTTAACAATTCATTCTTTAATCCATAACTGATCTCAAAACTGGTGTCATTTTCTTGTGGTGGTGAGCTCCAACAGAGAAATCACAGGAGAGCAGAGGGAGTGAAGCATAGAACATGAGCTCTATCAGATCTCCCTTAAACCCCAACTCAGACTTCCTCGATTCCTGACACAGGCAAGTCACGCCACGACTTCGACTAGATTTCCTCTCCTACGAAGTGGGAATTGTGAGGCCTTAATGATACACTGTACATTAATGTGCTTGAACAATACTTGGTTTTCAATTAATGTTTAATGAATGGAGTCTCCAAGACACATACTGAACAAAACAAACTATAAAACGAAGAAAATGATATGCTAACAATACATGACCTTTTTTGGCACCATCAAAACCAGCTGCACAAAAACAGAACTGTGTACCTGACACGAGGCTGCCCCAGGTAAGTCATCCTACCTCCAGTGGCTGAGCCAGAAAGCCAGGGCTTTCTTGGGCCGATAACCTAGCACAATTAATTTTAACCTGAGGGTGGTCATAAAGTCCATAAATCGGTGAATGCACATAACATATGGTATATTAATGTTACTTTACAATATACCATATCTTCTAGGATATATATGTCTGTTTCCACGCTTTACAGGCAATCTACATGATCAGCACAAAATGCTTTCACTATAGTCACAGAGCCGAAGTTTCTCCCCACTTTACAAATCCACTGTTCTTTACACTGCAGTTAAAGCTTTGCTTTTCTTTTCACTTCAAGATTGTCACTGAGGTTCCTCTTTTGCTTACAGACAAATGCGGGCAGGTGGGGGGGTACATTTTGATTTCACAATACGATGATGCCTTGTCTTGTACGTTAGACCCCCAGAGGTGGCCCTAAGCCCGCCTCCCGCCATTAATGATGGAAATGAGACTAACCCCCAGCAACAAGTAACAAAATGTCCCTTTGGGAAAACCTGTGACAATCATGCTGGGGCCTGTAAAGGCCAGCCTTTCCTCTGCCAATTCTGCAGGACTTAAGAGTCAGGCTTCAAGGGAGACAGAGCCCCTTCCTCGCTTCCAGGAAGCTCATTCAAGCTGGGCTCATGCCCGAGGCAGGCAATTCACGACTGGGGTCCAGCATGGGTGGTGGCTGACATCCTAGTACATGTTAGTCTACAGCTCACAGCCGTCCTGCCCTTGCCTGCTGCAGGGGCCCAACGGAGGGGGCGTGGCAGTGCGGAGGGGGGCACCCTGCTCTGGGAGAATTTTTTTCTTGCTCTCTTTTCATGTTCCTCCTCTCTACATATTCCCCGGGGGCAAGGGTGTGTTATGAGCTGAGTTGTGTTTCCCCAAGATTCATATGTTGATAGTCCTAATTCCCAGTACCCCACAGTGTGACTGTATTTGGAAATATGGCCTTTGAAGAGGTAACTAAGTTAAAATGAGGTCATTAGGGTGGGCTCTAATCTAATCTGATGAGTGTCCTTATACGAAGAGGCGATGAGGACACACAGACAGACGTAAGGGACGCACGTGCCCAGAGGGACAATGTTGTGAAGAGGCATCCAGGGGACAACCATGTGCAAGCAGAGAAGAGGCCTCAGAGGAAACCAACCCGGCTGGCACGTTGGTCTTGGACTTCCAGCCTCCAGAACTGTGAGGATATAAATTTCTGCTGTTCAAGCCATCCAGTCTGTGGTATTTTGTTATGGAACCCTAAAAAACTAAAAATACAAGATGCCTCCCTTCCCCAAAGTCAGGTCAACCTAAACTTTATTATGAGATTAAATCTCCAGATAAATAACGTTCAGTACCCTATCATCAGAAGAAAATAAGGCTGGAAGCTTCTTCACACTATCACACTAGATGGGGGCAGGCGGATAATTTATTTAAGTCAATGTGTTTTCAAGCCAGCTTTTACAGAAGATTTCTAATTATCAGTGTGCTTTTCACGCAGCAACCCTCCTCCATCTCTTCAGTATCATTTTCACAACTCCTGGTTCAAGAGCCACTTAAGAAATAAATGATTCATGGCAACTGAAAGCACGATAATTTTCTGTGAGGCAAGATGGTTGGGTTTCTAGGTCTATGAGGTGATTAAAAACTGCTACCCCTTAAACCTCTTAACTTCTTTTATGGAAAAAAGGCAAAAAGAGACCCAGAAAGACGGATGAAGATCAAATCTCTCCTTTGTAATATACATCCCCCACTCCCACCCCAGGGCTTAAAATTCTACCCTTAAGAAAGAAAATTACACTTTTCCTTCAGAAAAGCCAGACATTTCTGGTTCTGTTCCAAGATGAGATGTATCAAGTCCTAGGTGTGAGAGAAGGCCATGTTCATTCATGAGACGGATTAACCCACAAAGGATTTCTGAATTCTGCAGAGCTGTTCTTCCCATCTTCACGCAGGCAGGACTGGCTACAAAAAGGGGCAGATCACTTCGCCAGTCAAAACATGCACCAGCGGTGTGATCTCGGGCCAGATGCCTAATCACACAGCCTGTTTCCTAATCTGTAACCCAGGGAGCATACAATCCATTTACAGGGTTGCTGTGAGAGTTACATGGGATATTCAGGTAAGCACCATCTTCAGACACAATATTTCTCAAAAATCGGTCCACGGACTCCGTGCTTAAAAGCTGGAGGCTTAATGAAGTCTTGGGTCCCACTTCACGTCACTAGACCAGGTCAGGGTCTGGAAATCAGCACTTTGAACACGCATTTTAACAAGTGAATTAAGGCCGTGAGGCCCAATCTGAGTCAGGACAGAGGGCAGAAGAGGAGCCCAAGAACAGCGTTTTAGCATCAAGTCAGCAGGCTGCCCGCTCTGTTCTCAGCAGGTACCCTGGTTCCAGGATCCGGGCTCCAGCCCGTGGCACCAGCATCCCTGTCCTCGTTCTGGTTCACCTTTTGTCCTGCTCTGAAGTGATCTTCCTAAAATACAAACCTGGCTAGGCTGCTCCCTGCTCCGGAGCAGCCCCACTGCCACTCTCTGCCCTCCTTCTGGTCTCCTCCGACTGCCTGAGTCTGCTCTGGCCAGGCTGGTCTCTGAATTCCGGCCAGCTCTGCTTGCTTTGCTCACAGTTCAGCCTAAATGGCACCTCTTCCAGGGCGCCCTCCCTGACTGCCCGGTCACTCCCAGTAACAGTAATACATTCCACTTTTCTGCCTAGAACTTAATACCTGCTGATATTCCCTTGTTTGTGTGGTTGTCTCCTCCCACTAGAAAGAGTAGATACAGCTTGTTTGTTGCTCTATCCACTGCCTATCATGGTGCGTGGAACACAGAAAGAACTCAATAAGCGCGTGCTGAATGGATGAACATGTTAATTAATCACTGGCCTGCACTGCCAGCCTTGGCAAGGCTCTCACGCTGTATGCAGGAGGCTGACAGAAGAGTTGCATTTTTACATGGAGGCAGACAACTGCGGTACAGTTTGCATTATACAGTATCTGTGCTCAGGGGAAAGTGTTACAGAAATACAATTTCTATAAACTGATCTCGTTAAAGAAAGCTGGCATTTAAATCATTCCTATATCTTCATAGTGGTTTGTAAAGTGAAGCATTTCTTTTTTCTTTCTCACAGCTGAATTTTCCAAAAATTTCACGAGAAGCCCTTAAAACAGTTAGCTGTGCGTACTTGTCATCAATGCCAAAATCACCTCACTTAACATTTTCCTATTTACTGATACAAATAAAAGTATTGTCATTGTCTTTGGAACAAAATATCCCTTAACAAGAAAGCAGTAGGGTCCAGGGAGTACTGTAAACCCACTCATGTTATAACTGTTCTCAGCTTCTTTAGAAACTGTGGGACAATGGAGCACATCCAAAGGCTCTTGGGCACTGTTCTCGGGAAAATGGACGTGCATCGGGACCACAGAACGTCTAGAAAAGAGGCATTATAAAGAGAGCTTTTATAAAGAAAGCTATTCAAATGCATTTCTGTCCAACTCCTGGACTCATTATTGTGTAAGGAAAGATTTCAGAGACCCATAGGTACATTAAGAATAAAAGAAAACTATGAATAGATGACAGTTCCATTTTAGTACTGGCTTCCCCTCTCCCACTAATTCAGAAAAATTATATTCTATACAATCGTTTCCCAGCAAAGACCCTGCCACCCATCTTTCTCGCAAAGGAAGGGCAAAGTGAAAATCTCCACTTGGGAACTTTAATTGGTTCTCCTGCGTGTGTCATTGTGGGGAGTGAGATGCAAAGGAACTAGCAGCAGATGAGGCGGGAGGGCGCCTGGCTTCGGGTTACAGAGAGTTACAAAAAGGAAAAAGGAAAATAGTTGGTTGCAAGGCTGGAAGCGAAATTATGAAAGGAAAATCAGACCCCTGGGTGCAGCCCCATGGGGAGATAAGTACAGGCTTCACCCGAAATGGTTTCTGGCCTGCTGGGGACACATGGCCACCCGGGATTTACGGATGAGAACACAGTCCAAGAGGGAGAAATTGTCACAACAGCCGGGAGGCTGTAGGTGCCACTTACAGAAACCCACGCCCCTGAGCTGAAACTGAACGTAAAGCAAGGGATGAGGGAGTCTTTAAAAAAATATATATTTTTAAATTGACATATAGTTGATTTACAGTATTGGGTTAATTTCTGCTGTACAGCAAAGTGATTCAGTTATACATATATATACATTCATTTTCATGTTCTCTTCCATTACGGTTTATCGCAGGATATTGAATATAGTTCTCTGCTCTACAGTAGGACCTTGTTGTTTATCCATTCTATCTATGGATACAAAAGCTTACATCTGCTAACCCCAAACTCCCCCTCCATCCCTTCCCCAACTCCCTCCCGCTTGGCAACCAAACTTCCCTCCTGGTCCTTCCACAATGGCTAATTACCCTTAACAACAGACAGGTGTCCTGCCCTCCACACTGGTGGTTCTAAGTGATGGCTGCAACCCCTGGGGGAGCTTTCAAACACCACCAAGGCAGAGCCCCCACCCTCCACCCCCAAGGGTATGTTAATCAGAATCACTGGGGGCGGGCCCTGGGCGTCAGGAAGCAGTAGACCTCCCCAGGTGATGCTTTTTGCAGCCAGTGTGGAGAACCATTGCTCTAAAGGCAGCAGGAGAGAAAGAAGGAGAGAGACAAGATAAGAGGGATCAGAGGGTCCACCCCAACAGAGGGGGTCAGCATCCCTGCAGCACGAAGAGGGTGAGGGCCTATTTAAAGGAGGAAGAAAGTGCAGCAGTAACAAGGTGGGGCCCCTGTGCGCTGTCAGCCCTTTGACAACAGGAAATGTGGTAACAACCAGAAATGTATGAAAACTCAGGGAAGGCGCCTGGCGAGAGAAGACAGACTTGTCCTGGCAAAACCAAGCCAGGACAAGTTGAGCTATTTAAGTTGGGAGATACGAGAGAAGATGAATCTTGGTTGTAAAACCTGGGAGGAGACTGTCTGCTGAAGCTGGAGTAGGAGGTGGGTGTCAACCAAGACACCCCAGAATGAAGTCTACACTAGAAAAAGCGGGCTGTGTACTTCCATTACCAAATGGCAATGATTCAACACCTTTGCACATTGATGGTTCCCCTATAGATAGAAACTTTGGCGTCACGCTAGAAACAAGAACTTAAAAAAAAGAACAAAAAAAGAGGTAGAGAATAATAGCATGTTCCTGAGTGCCTACTACCTTTGCCTCACATTGCCCTTTAAGAATCTAGTACTGCCTGGACGAGGTTTTGAGTCTTCAAAAGGCAAAATTCTTGGATGTCCCTATAAATTTTTTTTCTGATGCCGGTGCAATACTGTACTCTTTTTCTTATTTGCAGAAATTGGGTCCCCTTGCTCGTAAATGGGCCCTACAGTCTGTAGTACATTCTGCCTAAGTAGCGCTGCCATAAGGACATGCACACTCACATGCCACAAAAGGAAATTTACACATTGATTGAAATACTCAATACTCATTCTACAGCTCCCTAGGAGCGCCATGGGAAGGTCAGCTAAAACCCACTGCCACACAGTTACAGCTGCACCACTGGAATCTGGAAATTAACATGGATGTGAAATTCATGATTAAAAGACTAACAAGGTTAGCTAAATGCCATTAGGCAAATTATATAAGATTATGTAAGAGTTTTGAACAATTTGGAACAAGTCTGAAATGTCTTGCTTTGGACGGGTGTCCTCCTTCTAAGTTGTGAGCCCAGTAAACACCCTCTTGTCATTTTCTTCATGTCTATCTTTCTTGAATTCTAAATATCTTTATCTCAAGAGAATTGACTCTAGTGGACTCCCTACCCTGGTTTTTCTCTCTTCCTATAGCTGTTCAGTCTCACTGCCCATAATTTTGTGATGGGTGTGAAGGTTACCAAGCATGAGTCTGGGGCTACCTGGAATGATAGCTACCATTGTTACCTTTGGATTTTTCTTCGAGGACATCTTTTTGACCCCCAAAAGCTATCTTCATCATCCAGAGTCCTGGGCCTGGGGGGGCTGGACTAGATGGACATGGCTATACTCCAGCAGGGAGGTGAAACCACAAACCATAAGAGAATAAGGATCTGGCTGGCGATAACACATCCACACCTGACCTTCATCCACAAAAACTGAACAGCTAACTTGGCATTTTGTCAAGTCTGCTGGGAAGTTCATGATGTGAAAGAAAGACAAGTATACCCATGGCTAAGCTGTATGAAGCGTGTATGTGGCAGAGGAGATTGGGTGGGGAGGTGCTGAAAAGAGGATGGGACAATTATTTGAAATGTAATATCCTGGGATACACTGCGACAGGTTCATAAACCTTTATCCACAATTTTGAAATGCAAAACTCTGTGAAAACAGTTTCTTTGTTACTTTGCTACCAAACGAATTTGTTCCAAACCCTGACCTGAGCTGACAGGAATTTTTCTGTCCAGCTAAATGTGAATATTCATCTACTTTGCTCCAGAAATGACTGTGTTTCCTGAGTCCCATGGGAGTATTACATAACCTACACTATACAATCTGCATTCCCTTTCTAAAAGCTGGATTCTAAAAGACATTTAGCCCCAAAGGGTTTGGCTACATACAACTGTTGCTGACCTGCATACAACTCCCAAACAGGTGAGTTCTCCAGATTTAATCCTTCCACCGTTTTCCCACATCATGAAGGTATTTCCCTGACCTCAGCTTTTCAATGATTTCTACAACATTATTTTAGTAGACAGATTCACAGGGAACAAAACAGGACAAGGCTGAAAAACAGGCATACCACATACGATTTCACATATGCCGCCTTAAACACACGTGCTCATCCTTTCCTTTGTCACATTTTTCACTGTATCAGTCTGGGAGTTCTGATACTGAGTGTACCCAATCCTGTGCCGTAGCATGTGTATGGTATGGGTAATATGAAAAACAGAAACGTGATGCTGATCTTCAAAAAGAAGATATCAAACTACATTTTAACTGTAAAAATTAATATTCCAAATGATATGTCCATAGATTTGCCTTTTAGCAAATGGACACAGAAAGTGAGGCAGAAAAGAGAAAAAGATGGAAAGATTAGTGCTTGCCTGGGGCTGGCAATGAAAACACAGAATGACCACAAATGGGCACAAGGGATCTTTCTGGGGTGATGGAAAAGCCCTAAAACTGAATTGTGATGGTAGTCCCATAACTCTGCAAGTTTACTACAAATCTGTGAATTGTACACTTAAAAGAGGAGACTTTTATGGCATGTAAGTTATACCTCAATGAAGATGTGAAAAAACTAATATCCTAAATTTCTAAAGTAACACTTTTTATGTCCACACCTCATCTTTTTTCCTGATGTTTCAAATTAATACCAGTTCAAATAGGGGGAGAAGGGTGCAATAAATTGGACCCATCCCTGATTATGAAGGGAAAAGGAAAAATCTTGCTCCCAAATGACTAATTTTACATCTAGACAGAGAAGATGAGTTCTTCCAGATATTCCCCTATATTTAGCAAATGAAATAGAAATTATTTCTATTTTAACATGCCACACATGCCTCTCTAATTACAGCATGCATCACATCAAACAGTAGTATTTTGTTTACCACTCATCTTGCAAAGATAGTGGAAACTCCTAAGGACGATGCCAGTCTTCACAGTATTTTCAGGACCTAGGAGGTATTCAATATATGATTATATTGAATGCACGGATCTCTTCACCAGAACCATTGAACACATTTCCATTTGCTTGAACAATATAAAGCAAATTAAAAAGACATTCCTTACTTTCCAGATCAGGGCTTCTCAACCACAGCGCTACTGACATTTTGGCCCTGATAATTCTTCCCTGTGGAGGGCTGTTCTGTGCATTGTAGGACGTGTAACAGCATCCCTGGCCTCTACTCATTCACTAGATGTCATTAGTAGCCCTCACGTCCCTACGCCCTACCCTTGTCCAACAGCTGTGACAACCAAAAATGTCCTGAGACACTGCCACATGTCCTCTGGGTAGCAAAGTCACCCTTCGTGGAGAACCGTAGCTTTAAATAGAAAGAGTATATGACACATCAGATCAAACTGTTGTGTTTGTGTTTCAACAGTGCTTTTCATGTTATCACTTCCTAAAGCTAGTGAGAACATCAAGACAGAAAAAGCATAAACCTAGCAAATGATGTTCCTCTGACCACAGGCCTTGGCCTATAATGGGGAGAAGAAAAGAAGTTCTTTCTACTCTCCTTGTAACTGTGGAGATGCAAAAGACTTGTTTTGATCCAAGGCTGACAGGTTTCAGGATGTGCGGAGCTGCAAAAATCCGTAAGAGCTGGGTCCAAATGTCAAGTGGCCTATGGCTGTAAGACAGTAATAAAAGCAGCATGTTCACTGCCAGCACTGGGCTGTTTATTATGAACTGTATCTAGGAGAACAATTTTGAAAATGCTACTGAATATTTAATAAAAGAAAAGATCTATAATAATTCAGGTTCTGACCAGCTGCTATTAGTAAAGCACTAAGCCAGTTGGAACCTAAAGGTTAAGAACTGTGGTGACAGAAACTATTAAATTAAGTGTAAGTTTAATATTTCAGGGTTTTATTTTTCTCAGCAACCACAGTGTTTAGCAATCCTCTTCAATACACCCTGGCGCAAAAATCTGAAAAGCTATTATCCATATTGTCTGCTTTTAATGAGTCTCCGGACTTTTTAGTGTCCATTCTTACTTTGGAAATATTGGGAATTTCATGCTGATGTTAAAAGTTCAAGATGTACATTTTGGGCAAAATGACTGTTATATAATACAGCAAAGAAAAAAATGTTCTTAACATTACCTGAATATGCTTACATATTTATCAAGATGCATAATACTTTACTGCAAAGCATCATTATTTTTTATTCAGGAAAAGCAAGGAGTACGCGCCTAACCTCAACACTAACAATTTAGGTGCTACAAATGACATCATTGTAGGTTTCAGCCACTTCTGTGTTTATCAGTCTATTGCATATAAGAAAGAGCTACGGTGGACAGTTACCTGTCAATTCCTAACATTTGAAAAGGAAGCATATCTTTTAAAATCACGTTTGTAAAAATATTTATATTTTTCTCTGCATGCCTATTGCTAAACATAAGCAGGTTTAGGACTCTGAAATATTAAGCATATAATTCCTAAATCCACTAAGAGAAAGAACGTACACAATATGCAAAAGCCCTCTATTCAGTCAAGCCATAACTGTACATATAATTATGGTATTCAAATCAGATTACTAATTTAGGCGTGTTCTATCATGTAAAGTATACACTAACATAAGAAAAGTCAGAATAAAACTGAATGGGGGGCTTCCCTGGTGGCGCAGTGGTTGAGAGTCTGCCTACTAACGCAGGGGACACGGGTTCGAGCCCTGGTCTGGGAGGATCCCACATGCCGCGGAGCAACTAGGCCCGTGAGCCACAACTACTGAGCCTGCGCGTCCGGAGCCTGTGCTCCACAACAAGAGAGGCCGTGATAGTGAGAGGCCCGCGCACCACGATGAAGAGTGGCCCCCGCTTGCCACAACTAGAGAAAGCCGTTGCACAGAAACAAAGATCCAACACAGCAAAAATAAATAAATAAATGAATAAACTCCTACCCACCCACCCCCAAAAATAACTGAATGGGAAGAAAAAAGAGGTAAAGAAAATTTAATTACTCTTTTTAGAAAATGAAAACTCCTAGCACATAAGATTAAAATATATACTTACGGAAAGATTAGTGGGAAATGCAGCTTAATTATTCCTGTTGGTGGTGAGTAGTAAATACAGTAGTGTCAAATCGCCCCAACAGGATGCTAACTCTGTGCCCTGGATTATCATATTTGCATTTGGATGAAACTGGGACACATGAGGCATGAAATGGCCAAATTAACTTTCATTTTACTTCATTTGAATTTCCTCACATATTTTTATAAATATAAAATACAATAAAATCACATATAAAACACAATACTATTTTATATTGTTATTTAAATTCTCATATGCCTATACTGTAATTTCTCAACTACAATGGACTATGCTACTACAGTACGCCATGTGTAATGATAATTACTAAGCTAAGATAGTTGCCTAACATTTTTATAAATCTTTAAAAACTTTATAAGCCTATGGTTATTTAAAAAAATCAGCATTAATAACAAAAGATCAACCAACTGAATGTCACAAATGCATAAGCCCTTTTGGATTCAGTTTTTTTCCACTGAAGCTAAAACGTAAAATTGGCACCGTGAAGCTTGAAATTGAGATTTAAAGATAAACACTGGTACCAGCATTTTGCTACTTGCTAGAAATTGCTTTCATCTGGAAATTGCCATTTAGCAAGGCTCATAGATATTTTTTATGAAATAAAAAGATGTAGCATCATAAACTTTTCAGACAGCCATAAAATTCCATGTACATTTCATGATTCTGACACTTCTGTATATTAATAGTTAATATCTGCTTTAACAGTAGCAAAATTAGGTAAATCATAATTTTAGAATATCAGAAGCCAAAATACAAGTTGTAAAAATAAAATAAGCTCTTTCGATTTATCCTGCATCATTTTACACTGCGTAAGAAAAAGACAAATGCTTTAATACTTTGGCATTAAATAGGGAACATAATAGCTGCTTTGGCAAGATAAAGCAAGCTACATCACTAATGTATTTGGAGAATTCAGGAATGATATTATAAAAGGAAAACCAATACGTTAAACTTAATCTGGCTGATTTATTTCACATACACGCACACATACATGTACACACAAAACGCTTCTCACCTACAACAGCCATTGCAACAACTGAAAAATAAATTTCCTTTGTATCACAGACAGCAAGTCTGACTACAATGATTTTACAGTTTAAAATGTTGAATCCTTTTATAACTTAGATGCTTTTCTAAAGCTTTTAAGATAATGAAAGAAAAAGATGTTCATCTGTGAAAAAAGCTTTCCCCCAGTCTGACTTAATCGCATACATTTGCATGAAGAACCTGTGGCCCACCAAATATAAAGACTGTGGCCAAAGCAGTTTCCACTATTAGTGTTTTGAGCAGACTAATTAAAAATCTCTTAAATATTCCACACCCTAATTTTTCTTTAGTAGCTATTCATGAAGACACAGGTAACATGATGGAGTGGCAAGAAGCCAGAATGTGAAATCAGAACGCCTTATTTGGGGTCCTAGGAGCTCTACCATTCACTAGCTGTGTTATTTCCATGCAGTCACCCTAACCCTGCATCTCAGTTCCCTCATCTCTGCAATGGGAGTAATTCCACCTTTAGGTCAAAATTAAAGGATGAAACAAGTGAGGACTGAAATGCATGATATTAACTAAAACACATGGTAATTATTTCCACCATCCCCCCAAATACTCCAGCTTGTCTATAACTTAATGATGCCTGTTTTTATAAGACAAGTGAAAATTAAAGGAAACTGTACTTGATATATCTCAAATAAACCAACGAGCCAAAAGGCTCATTAGTAACTCTAACAAGACTGGTTCACAGGTCCAAACCCTCCACAGATGCTGTGGCCATGATATAAGCTTTGCTTTTGTAAACTGTCAAATAATGTGTCATTATCACCGTCCCTTTCGGTGTGCTCATTCATGAATACAATGAGACATGCCTGTTATGGAGAACCAAGCACTTCATGTGCCAAGAAAGGGATTCTTTCATTCTTCCCACTTTCCCAAGTGGCCCTGTCCTGCTGTCAACGAAGGAGAAAAATGAAAGGAAAAGCAAAACAAGAAACGACAATGCTATCCTATAAGCAGCTTGAGGTTGAGGGTCATGCTTTATTCGTGATTTTATTGACTTCTTTCCTTTACCCCACTCCCCGTCCACATTCCACATAGTAGGTCTTCATGCTTATTGACAGGAACTAAAAGCTCTATGAGAAAGAGCCACTGTCATCTGTGTAGATGCAAGGGAGGAAACAGTCAGACCTGTCCCTTTGCTCTCTGCCTTTTCTTTCTATTTCATTCCTTTTGTCACACGGCTCCCGTTCCCTCTGGCTTCTGCCACTTTGTGTCCAAGCACTTGTCGAAAACTTCCCTCACTTAATCTTACCATCCCATCTCCCTTTCTTCTGCCTGCCACCTTGGCCTTTGTCATTTTTTCATTCTACGCACCCTCCCAGGCAGATCACAACCTCAACAACTTCAAATACACGGAAGACTTGCAAACTTTTATCTCCAGCTCAGCCTCTGTCTTGAATTCCAGAACCGCAGCCTTGTGCAACTGTCAACTGAATCTCAAGCCCTGGGTGCCCCTCTTGTGCCTCGCATCACACGAATCCACGCCTGAATTCGTCACCTTCCCCCGCTGCATACTGCACCATTCTCTGTATTCACTATCACGACCAACGGCACATCTGTCCTTTCAATCACTCAAGCCAGAGCCCTGGGGAGTCATCCATCCCTAAACTCACCATCCCCTCCCTGCTTCTCCTCTCCTTCTCCGATCCCCCCACCTTGATCAGTCTGTTCAGACCTTAAAATCCACACTAGGATTCAGCAGCTTTTTTCCACAACTGCTTTTTTCCACACCACCATCCTCACATCCCAACCATTCTTTACAACACACCCAGAGTGATCCTTCTAAAAGAACAACCTGAATTCATCTGAACCAAATATGGCCCACAAGACCCTTCCCGAACTGGCTCCAGCCTCTACTTTCCATTTCCAGCTTCACCTACTGCCCCTGATGAGTACCAGTCTTGGGGAAGTACCAGCTATTCCACAGATGTACCACCCTCTTCAGCTCCTTCATTGTGTTCTCCCTGGTCCCTCTGCTCAGAATGATTTTTGCCAGCCCATTCCCACCCTCAGCTGCCTGGTCCCCTCCAACTCACCCTTCCAGACTCAGATCCTGCCCTGCTTAAGGGAAAGTCATCTCTTTGGAGTCAGGCACCCCTGAGAGAGCCCAGCATCTTTTAGGCACTGGTTCCAACTGCTGTCAAGCGTCTTTTCCCTCCCAAGACTGAGATTCTTGAGGAAAGTGAAAGGAATCCTCTTATGTCTGAGGTTTCATCATCCAACACTATGCCTGGTATATGGATATATATCTGGTGAATGCATAAATGAGTAAATACCACTCCAACTAAATTTGACTCAAACACTGCCAAGCTTCTAGTGATCGATTATGTGTGAAAGAGAGGTTCAGAGCTCTCTGTACAAGGTGCCATGGAAAATATCACAAGGCCACTCCGGTTGCAATCCCCAAGTGCTGAATACAGAAGTTGTGGTGTTCTTGTGTGTAGCCACGTTACAGATTGGCTTTTTTATAGTTTAAGAAAATTTGTCTTGTGTGGTTTTATTGCCTCTGACCTACAGCATGAGCTGCTTCAACATTAAAGTTTCCCAGTAGCTTCAGCACGTTCAACCACGTGGGGGTGATGGAGGAAGGAGTTCGGGTGGAGGTGAAAGGCCACAGTGAGTGGAAGCAACATTAACAGCAATGACTGAGTCACAAATACAGCGAGACCTGAACCCCAAGGACCTATCTGAACACTCTTCATTCCTTACAGAACAAATTCACAGAAAGCCTTCCATATGCAACCTTGGGGCTCCCTGAAGACTGAAATGACAGATGCAGCAATGCTGACTAGTCACACCTTTCCGTACTTTCAGAAAATCAATTGAAATTGATTACTTACAAATGAATACGAGATATGATAGGCAGGGACTGGGTCCTGTGAAATTGAAGAGGAAAGTACAAGGCTGCTATTGATCAATTAAAACACTTTTTTTAGAAAAACCTGCCTACTCCATAAGGTTCATAGGGTTTCAAGTGCTCTGTAGTTTAAGAAAAGGCCCCCCAATCAGGCCAAATTTCCCTGTCCTCTGCCATAAAATCCACACTTAGAAAACTGAATTTTTCATAAATTTTTAATCACTCACAGGCTTGAAAATTATACAGTCCTATAAAACCAAGAAGGGGGAGTGGGTGAGACATTAACATGATATACCGAAATATTATAACAACAACAACAAAAATAATAACTCAAAACCCAAAGGATATGAAGAACTTTTTTTAATGGGTTTTTAAAATTGTTTTATTTTGGAAAAGTGTTTCTTACAAAAGGGCAGCTGCATAATACAGAGACCTCTACAACAAACGTTGGCTCCAGTGTGAAATCAGGAAAAACTAGAGGAGGTGGGGCTCAGGGAAATGGTTTTGAAAATATTACATGTTGGTTTTAAATTCTGCCCTTTCCCTCTGCATTTAGAGTGGAGTTAGACTAGGATGCAGACACAGAAGATGTGACACAACTTTCCTTTTCTGAGACAACACGCTTGCACTTCGCTTGTGAGACATACTTGTTCATTTACTTTTAAAACCATCAAGTTCATCGTGAACAACACGTGACACTGCTGTAGTCATACTCACTGCTGATTAAATCATTTTTGATTTAATTTTTTAGAAATCACCTAAGAAAATCTCAGGTTGCTACACTTCTCTCTTCGATGAGAATGACGTAAGTATGTGACATCAAACACAAAGTTTGCACGCCTCTCCACTGTGTCCCACGATCAGTGGAAGGTTTCATGCTTCCTATTTCACAATGCTAACATGGGGGTTTCTTTTCTGAGCTCATTGCATGAACTAAGCTTTAAGCTCTTCCTCAATAAAGATCTGGAAGACGGTGGGCACGGACCTTTCCACCATCCCTTTAGCTCTATCCTAGGGTCACTGTGGGGAGAACATGAGATAGTATAGGATTATTTTGAGACACACAATAGAGGATATCTCTATGACACAGCTGAACCATAAGAAGGCCCCCACATTGGATGCAGTAGAATGCTGGGCCTCATCAGACTCCTGGCCTCCACTCTTCGCTCAAAAACACACTAGTGTTACCTTGGACAAGTGCTCTGACCTTTCTAGGCCTCAGTTTCCCCTTGTGCAATAAAGGATAACAAAGTAACCACACAAGGTCACTGATTAAAGTAAATATTGTATGTACAGTTCTTGGCATGGCAGCCAGCCCACGGTAAGGGCTCTGTGTTAGCTGTTCATTCCATCCAGTAAGGATGTGGCAGATAAATTATACTCGGAGCTGTCTTTCCCCACACCCAGCCCTCGCCCTCAAATTCAACAACGTCCCAGCCTTGTGGGACTGTCTCTGCCATGTTGCACATGAGCAGTTGCTTGTAGAACCAAGACTTAGTATAACCTCCAACAAGTTTCTCCCGGATGTATGAGGCAAGAGCTCTAGAAATACAATCAGCCCCAGACTCCCCAAGCCCAAAGGGAAGATAATTCAAAACAGTAGAGGGGCTTTCCCGGTGGTGCAGTGGTTGAGAGTCCGCCTGCCGATGCAGGGGACACGGGTTCGTGCCCCGGTCCGGGAAGATCCCACATGCCGCGGAGTGGCTGGGCCCGTGAGCCATGGCCGCTGAGCCTGCGCGTCCGGAGCCTGTGCTCCGCAACGGGAGAGGCCACAACAGTGAGAGGCCCGCGAACCGCAAAAAAAAAAACAACAAAAAAACAGTAGAGATGACTGGGGAGACTAAATGGTCTTCATTCACTTTATCCATATTAAAATTAGCTTGCATTTCTTGTATGTCTTCTGACAGCAAGGATAGCTAGATGTCAGAGGCAAGTTATTTGGCGATTTAGAGGTAAGCCAATAAATAGTTAACATAGACAAAAAAATAAAACTGAACTATGTAAATTCTAAAGAATGAGTTAAAAGTAAATTATGGACCCAGGTCGAGTCACAAAAGTGATTGAGGAAGATTTTTACTACAGAATGCCCCAGAGCAGAGGAGTATTTGAAATGTAAGTAAAAGCACTTGAAAGAGTAAAAAGGAATATTTGTACTCTGACAAGGAGAGCTAAAACTGCAGAAAGACTCAGTTGATGGCAAGGACTCTATCTGGCACCCTCCTGGAAGCTCACACCCAGAGACTTTTGATTTGATTTTTTTTAATCGAGATGTAACTGACATATAACACTATTCATTTCAGGTGTACAACATAATGAATCAACCTTTGTATATATTGCAGAATGATCACCATGATGAGTAGTTAACATCTGTCACCTCACGTAGTTACAATTTTTTTTTCTAGTGATGAGAACTTTTAAGATCTACTCTCTTAGCAACTTTCAAATATGCAATCCAGTATTATTAACGATAATCAACATGTTGTACAGAGAGTTTTGACTTAAAAAAAAGCCCAATCTGTATTGAAGTACCTTACAGTGGTAGGATACCAGGTTTCTTTAAATATTAAATCAGTCTGTAAGCTGTGTGTGGCATATGTGCCCTTTACAGAAATTAGATTTTTTATATCTAGAAAGCAGAGTAAATATTTACCAAGGGCCAGAATACTATGTAGATCTGGATGATAATCTAAGAAAGCCACAGGAAAAAAGCCTTTCAATCGTTCCCAACTTTCGGAAGTCAAGTGAAAAGTCTGACAGACTGGACCAGACTTTTAACAAAGTAGAGTCCATGGGGGGTTGGTTCCAGGACCCGTGAGGATACCAGAATCAGTGGATGCTCAAGTTCCTCGCACAAAATAGCATTATATTTGCATAGAACCTTAAAGTACATTCTCCCACAGACTTTAAGTCATCTCTAGACTACTTACAATACCTAATACAGTGTAAATGCCATGTAAACAGTAAATATGTAAATGCTACAATATGTAAATAGCTGCTGGAGCAAAGCAAATCAAATTTTGCTTTTTGGAACTTTCTGGAATTAAAAAATATATATTTTTTAAACCCGAGGTTAGTTGAATCCACAGATGTGGAACCCGAGGATATGGAAGGCGAACTGGACTGCTCACACAAGACCCCTAAAACTGCTTCCCACCACACTGGTATTAAGGCTCAGAGGAAGCATGCTTATTTAATATGAAATGTAAATTATTTCCATTTCTGAACATACAGTACACTATGTTGCAAAGTGCAGGGCCTCTCTGCCCCAGGGGTGCTCTCCAGCTGGGACTGAATTCATGCTCACAGATGATGCTGATTGTGGATCGATGGATGACCTGCTTGCGGTGGTTCACTAGGCTATGTGGGTCCTGCAGCTACATCCGCAGGCGGAAACAAACCCAGGAGTGCTGTCCTCCAGCCGGAACCGTGGGAAGGGTAACATACCATTTTCTTTTTCTCGATTCTCTGAATATGTGAATAGGGAAGTGAAAAGCAATGGAATCCACTTCAAACCGAAGGAGAAAACTTCATTTCACCTGCTGGCATCTCTACCATGTGCTAATGTAGGCAAGCTTTTAAACAATAATTATGATAATAATAATAGCTCCCAGTCATGGAGAACTCTCTTGTGAGTTAAGCACTTTGCATACTTTACTGCTTAAAGTAAATTTCCTCATCTGTAAATTAAAGATAATAACGCACCCATTTTATTATGTTATTATGAGGATTCAAGGAGAAGAGATGGAAAAAGCAGTTTGCAAATTGAGGCAGCAGGGCCAAAAAGGACAGGGTTTGAAAGAGACAGACATGGGTTAAAATCCTAACTGCGATTTCTACTGTTTGATCTTGTTGAGTTCCAGTTTCCTTTTCTCCAAAGTGGAGATGAAGCTACCCACATTGGAGAGGAATTGAAAGAGACATTAGGTCAAACACCAGCTGGTGTCTGCATTACCAGGAGGTTCATACCCTCTCTCCTATTATACATGTGAACTGCTTCTGTTAACCTCCATCAGCAGCCATTCAATGTCCACAGAATCCAAAGATGCATTTCCTTTCCTAACAATAATTTTACTCAGTTTAATAAGCCAGACACTGGTTCAGTAGCTTTAAATCTATGAATTCACTTAATCCTCACCACAATCCAGAGAGATAGGTAACTGTTATCCCCATTTTACAGACAAAGACACTGAGGCACAGAGTTTAGGTAACTTGCCCAGATTCAAACAGATGGTACCCAAGCTGCCAGCATGGCTCCCTAGTCTGTCCTCCTAACCATGATGTGACAGTGCATCATGTTAGGAGGGGGTCAACCTGTTTGTGCTTCCATGCTCAGATGTAATCTCTTCTAGAGATGAGCAATGGCTGCTCTCACCAAGTACAAAGTGTTGACTATCTTTTCAACTTTTGAAATTACATTTTGTGTATTTTCTTAGAATTGCTTAAAAAAAACTATGATATGTTTTTAAATGAGGTGCCTATAACTAGTTCATCTTGTTCCATGTGCTAGAATGCTATAAATAAATGTGCTTCTTTTTCTAAAGAGTACCTAAATAAATCCTACATCAAAACACAACCCTGAGTTTTGGTTTAAACGTCTACTACAAGTCCACATTAAAAAAGATATATTAGGGCAGTCAATGTTATCTGTTTTATTAAACTAATGACTTCTGTACCAAGAAGTTGGAATATTCTCCTTATTTCTAATATTCACTGTCTTAACAGTCATAGCAGTACTGTATGGTATTTCAAAGTACTCCTTTTACAAATTTAATCAACTCAAATATTAAACATCAATGATGATAATCTATTGCTCTGCTTAAAAGGAATCTCTAGGGCACAGACGAGAGAAAGGTTAAAGAATTCTAGAATTCTATCCTTCAAAGTAGGGCAGGGCAGCTACCTATAAATCATGCTCTTTGTTTATTAAGATAATTAAGCCTATCAGTACACTTAACTTTCAGACTCAACAATTGTCTGGCATGAACCATTTCCACTTTTTCTAAAACAAAGGGGATGTGTTCAAAGGGGTCCTCTGCAAGCTCTCTGTACAATGCATGCTATTTTAAAACATGATTTATGTGTCTAATTCCTGGAGCTGCCTTGAAAAATATACTGGGGTTTTCCTTGCACATTCCCTATTAGGAGAAGACACTCCAATTTGAAGAGTGCACTCTGTTTCAGACTGCAGAGCGCTATATCATGTCAACATTTTCATTAAATACGTTCAAGCTAGACCTTAAACAAATGGAATGGAGAGCCACAGCTGCAGCCACTGCAGAGACAGTTATCCTGCCGGGAGGCTTACATAAGAGGTGGAGGACAGTAAGGGTGAAACCCAAGTGTCATCATCTGAACACTATTGCTTTGAGACTTGCTCACATTCTTAAAGTGTATGAAATCATACACGCTGAGCGGGTTTCTCATTTTATTTGCCTTATAGCACAGAACTCTAGGTTGACATATAAGTTGTCTTTCCCTGAAGGACTGGTCTCCAATTACAACTTCTGCCTAGGGGAAGAGAAAAGTGGGATGCGCGGGAAGCCTGGAGGCCTGAGAGGGAATGACTTAGCCCCCATCCCCAAAGATCTATCGCATCCAGGAATATTACTAGAGTCATTTCCTTGATGACTTGCGATGGAGGTGACAGGACCCCCCTAACACCCCCCAGTCCCCCCCCCCCGCGCGCGCGCGCGCGCGCACACACACACACACACAGTCAAAGGGCTTGGAATGTGCAATCAGCAGCAGGCAAAATGCCCTCAGAACACCTGTCCTCTCACAGCATTTCCGTCTGGCACGTTCAGCAGAGGCTGGAGCCAGTTCTCCCGGGACTGCTTCCTCTCCCCGCGTGCCCTGTCCGCGGCTTCGCACCCTCAACTCCCCAAGCTGGAGCCCTGCTAACAAGAGGTGCCATCCCCAGCTTCCCACGACGTGAAGATAACAAAAACGAACCTCCCCTTCCCGTGGCGCCCTCCAACTTCAAAAACTACAGTCAACTTACTGGGACGCAGGCGACAGGGAGCCTTCGGGGGGGACCGCACTGCCGCTGCGCACAGAGCGCCGCGGCCCCGCACTGCCCGGGCGGCGGCGGGTGCGGGGCGAGGTGCTGCCGCTCTGCACCAGCCGCCTTGGCTCCGCGGTGACAAGCGCGGCGGCGGCGGCGACGACAGAGGTTGCACCCGGCCGCGCGGTCCCGAGCGCTGCAGCTGCCGCCCGCCCCGGAGTGCGGCGCTTCGAGCCTCTGGTGCGTGTCTCCGGCTCCGAGGGAATCGGGGCTCAACAAGGAAGGCGGCCAGGGAAAAGCCGAGGCGCTGTAGCGGGGAGAGCTGCCAGCCCGCTCCCAGGCGGTCGATCACATCGCAGGCGCGCCGACAAGCGAGCGGGAAGGCAGGCACGCGCCGCACTCGGCACTCGCCGCCGCGCCGCGGAGAATGACAACCGCCGAGGCAGTGCAGCCGTGCGGGGCGCGGGACGCGAGTGCGCATGAGCCCGGCCCTCTGCGGCACGTCACGGGGGAGGGCGGGGCGGGGAGGGGGCGAGGCGGGCGGGGCCGGATCGGGGCTCGGGGCGGACCCGGGTGCGATGCCCCGCTCCTTCGTGGGAAGGTACCGGAAGTCTCCCGCCTGGGGTTCGGTGAACCTTAAGCTGTGTGGTTGAACTTGTTTGTCTCCAGAGTCCATTGTCTCTGAAAAAATCACTGTTTAATCTAAGCGATCCATAGGGCCCCTGGCAAGCCTACAAAAGCCGATTTAACTCAGGTTATAGTTTAACCTTAAAAAGCTGGGATTTAGGGGACAATGTACCTTGGCTGTACATTAAAGTAACTTACGGAACTAGTAAGAGCCTTTTTGCCCTGTCCGCACCCCAGAATCCAGAATAGTAAGTACATGAGAATCTCTAGATGGGGCCCAGGTATCATTAGGTTGTAAAGCTTCCCAGGTGACACCAAGGTACAGTAGAGCTTCTCAAAGGTGTGACAGAATCTTCTAGGGATTTTGTCAAAATGCTGGTTCTGATTCAGTAGGTTTGGGCACTACGGGGCGATTCTTCATTTCTAACAAGCTCTCAGATGATGTCAGTGCTGCAGGTCCAGACCACCCTATCTTGGCTACTGGAAGTGTGGTCTAGAGTCCGGAGTAGAGCTTCCGGTCTGCGTGAGAATCACCCGAGTAGCTTTCTGGAAATGCAGAGCATATTCACGGGCCCTATCTACAGTGGTTATGGTTCAGCGGCTGGGCAAAGGTGGGTCTCTGGAATTCCATTCCTAAGGAGCACTCTCGATGAGTCTGATATAGGTGTTGTTTGAACCAAACTTCAGGATATTAGACCAGCAGCTAGGAGTTGAGAATAGACCTTTGCAGTGAGAAGCACCAAGCCGGGTATTGAACTCAAGACATCTGACTGCAAGTCCAACTCCAATTGGTGCTTTATCTCACTAGTCCAAATTTTCTACAATTATTATGCATTACTTTACTTAGTAGGAAAAATATATAAATCATGTTAAACACACACAACACACACACTGTATTCCTTACACGTATCATTAAAGGAGGCTTAAATCTGGCCTGGGAAGAAGGCTGATCAGGAGGGGAGGTATGGGAGTAGGGAGCAAAGTGATGGAGTAAGAGATGTTAGATGGCCTGTTCCATAGTGCATTGCAGAGGGAAGGCTGTGTAGCAGGAAACAAATCTAGGTTCTGGAAAGGTGCCTTGGAGAAGAAGATCCAGGGACTGGACGTGGTCTCCTGTCCAGTAGCACAGGGTGAACCTCAGGTATTCCAGAACTTATTAATTTATGGTACATCATATACATTACCTCACTGAAATCTCACAATGGTCTCGTAAATTGGATAAAAGAGATTTATGCTCATTTTACAGATTTTAAAATGTTGACTTGCTCAAACAGTGGGACTTGAATGAGAGTACAGATCTGAGTGTTAGACACAGCTTCTATAATTCTAAGGAAAACAATTCAGATCTTACAAGAAAAATGCTTTCTGTTTATTAATGCATATCCTTTAAAGGCTGTGCCTAAGTTTTGGGTTAGAAAAGCTTTCATTTTTGGAGGGAAAAAATCCATTTTGCATCTTCACAGCAGTTTTGCAGCTCCACAAATTGGGATACATTACAGTTACACAGGGCAGGCTTCACTGAGAGGTTCAAAGAGCGACACTCACATTTTCTGGTGACAAGTGTGATTACCATCCTCATTTTATCCAGGCCCAAAGAAGCTAAGTGATTTAGGCAAAATCCAGGCAAGAGCCAGTCTCAGGCCTCTGTCCTTCTCCTCTGCTCTCCTGTCACCAAATAACGTCCTGAAGATTGTTTTACATTTCCAAATTTTTACTGATTTGCCATCAGTAAATTAGAATCCAAAGGTATTCCAAAGTCACTCCTTGATATAGAACCATAAGTGTCAGGAACAATTCTTGTGCTTGCGGTAAATACTCTGGACTATATTCCCAATGTGAATAAAGTTTTGGAAGAAAGTGTGTGATGTTTATATGCAGTCTCCCAATCCAGAGGTTTGCTTTGGAATGCTATACTGTAAACTATGTCCGACCCACCTTTGTCTTTACCTCCAGTATAACTCTTCCATTAGAGCTATTCCTCTGTGTGATTATGAAAAAATTAATAAATGAATGCCTAATTAAAAGAGAATTCTCTATAAATGAGGGAGATGGTTGTGGAAATTTGTTAGTTCAGTTTTTAATAAGAAAATATTTTAAATTACAAAAAACACAAAGTTAGCATAACAATCATGTTGGGACTTTTAGGAGAGGTGTCCAAAGTTGTCATCCTGTTTTCTTAGGTGTTAGAAACTCCAATCAAAATATTTATCTGTATAGTGTATGAATTCACTTGAATATTGACTTTAAGAGAGCCAAGATTTAATTTTATAAAAAGTTAATTAGTATGACCCAGCGCCACTGTATTTTGAGTTACTATCGTTGGCATTAAACACAGGAAATATGTAATTGTCCTAATATTGACTGTATTAATATTGATCGTATCTGATCTATAATTTGTTTCTGATTAGCTGCTGTTGTTGTTTGGCAGGGATAGCAGCCAGAGCTGCTCTGAGCTATGTATTCCTTAATGGGTCAGCAAAGTCTGCTCTTTGGCTGAGAATTTCTTCATTCAATGTCTCTAAAAGTCCCAATAGTGAGGATTTCAATTATACAGATGCTAGCGACTCCATTGAACCTATTCTCTGCCCATTCAAGAAACTGTACCTAGAATAGATTTTGATTACACTCTTTCTGCTGAGAATCATGGGCTTATCACTGAGCTGAGAGGTTTCGGCCCCCAAATTCTCTGTATTTGTTAATTACATTTCTTCATCCGTTTCACTCAAAGAGATTCTTGGACATGAAGATCTTCCACCCTCTGCCTAATTCACAGTGATAGTTCAGGTCAGAGAACTGTGGGGAGCCCAGGGGACTGGCAAAGCTGAGACAGAAGTGGGCACATAGAGTTAGATTTCACCAGGGAAAACTGAGGTTGCCATAAAAATGAACACGAGTTGTTCTTGATTTTTTGGACATGGTTTATTACCAGGTTTGCCTTGTTTGAGCACATGCAGCTGCTAGTAACTTCACTGGAAACCAAAACTGAATCCCTGGTGGGATGTTAGGGATCAGGGAGGTGGGAGTGGAGATAGGTAGGTTAGCATTCTGTCTTTCTTATCCTGGGCAACTTTTGAAAACTATTGAAAAGCCCAATTCCTCTTTCCCTGACACAGGAAAGTTAAGAAGCACCTGAATTTCAAATGCTTACTTCTCAATTGTTTGTTCTAAAGAGTTCGTTTAGAACTTAGGACAGCCTGATCTGGATTTTTCAGGCTAGCTCCATAATGTTTTTTAAACCTACAAATAAATTAATATGGTGTTTACTGCAACTCCAAGCTTGAAAGGAAATAGGTGCTGGATGAGAATTCTGGCTCAATGGTAAGAGAGGGGTCTGGGGCAGGGGAGAATGGAATTTAGGGACCAAAGAGGAAGACTGCCTATGGTGTGGGTGGCTGAGAAGCAGAGGCTGACAAAGACTGTTTATCAGTAGCCTCTGAGATGAACTTTGGAGAAGTATGAGCCTGTGACCAAGAAGAGAAATAGCAGTTGAAACTGTACCTGCAGCTCAGCACTTGCATTTCCTTAAAGTGTTAAGGGTGCCACGTTTGACTTAATCTATAGGAATGAATGATCAGAAATTACTAAATAGGCTATAAATCCCTTATAAATAGATACATGTTTAAAGAACTACTGCAGAAATGTACATTCAATTTTAATCTCTAAGAATTACCTACCCCTCCCTCCCAAGCAAGTTGTCCACTAATAGAAGGAGAAGGCGGCCAGTTGAGAGACCATGTGCACAGTTGGAACCACACAGAAGCTCTGGCTTCCAGAATCCCCATCTGTCAGCTGTAATCACATGGCTACCATCTTTGATTACCTAACATGGAATAACAATAGTTTTAAGCACATAGTAGGTTCCTAATAATGCCAGATATAGGGTTAGCTTTTTTTTTTCTCCTAGAGTTAAAGGCTGTAGCTAGATGTCTCCTAATGCCCATTTTATCATTTTAATGTAAGCAGTGATTAACCATAGTTTGTAAGGGAGTGCTTTCCCTTTTTGACAGAAGACTTAAGAATGACTTTAGGCCTCCTCTGAGAACAGGGAAACCATGAAGAAAAGGCTTTCAGGGGAGATCAAGACAAAGCCTGCTAATGTTACTCTCTGGCCTCACACTGTACTGCAAAGGAAAAAGCAGGGCTTAGGACTTGACACTTCCAGATCTTTCTATTGGAAGAAAGAAATTATGATGGGAAAGAGACAGTACTTACAAAAGTGAGAACAGAGAGTGTCTTAAGGGAATGTCTTTACATTACAGATTAAAGAAAGGATACCCATCATCCTTTGTCATCCTGACCTTACCTATTCCTTAAATTTCTATCCTGACATTGCTGCTCAAGATTCGTGGCTGTAAAAGTGATGCGAGGATGTGTTACTCATCATGTTGACCGAGATTCCTTAGGTTCACTTTTTCCCTCTTCTGCCTTTATCACTTCCATAGAATACAATTCTCACAAGCTCAAGTTTGAAGTAAGCATCAGAGAAAACCATGTGTTTCATTATCAGCCAACAAACAAAAATTCAAGATTGAAAAAGGAAGGTGTATACAGTTATGGAGAGTTTTACTTCCAGGAGGGGCTAGTTGCTCGCTCTCCAAAGTCAGAAAGATATGAAAAGCTTTCAGGGGCTAAAGCATTGCTGTCATTTCTTTCTCCATTCCTACTCTCTCAACGTTTTTTCAGCAAATAGACTTTTCTGCTCTCAGTCCTGTACCCTCCCTGGAGTGGAGCCTTATCTCGTTATGGAGGCACAGAAGATGACAGGGAGGGAAATTCAGTATACTGTGGCTTTTTCTTTGAACCAGAAGCCCCTTTAGGACTGGAGGAATATGCACTGTTTGTTTGAATTTCTTCCTCAGTCTGTCTAAGGTTACTTATCCGGAAAATGCGGATATCAAAAGTAGCTCTTATTATTCTCTGAAAGAGTCAGCTCTTTACTTATTCCTACTTCCCCAAGAAGAAGCAGCATTTAGTTTCTGCTGAACTCTTTTCCCTTCCTTACTCCCAAAGAGAACACCTTCTAGAGAGGGATGCTAGGGAGGACTAGGGAGAGTGAGGGCTCCCCGAAGTTTCCGTAGTGATCAACCCTACTATTCTGAACAGGCAACAAAACTCCTGGAATTTGAGATGTTGCTTGTGTGGTTGGTGGTCACACTCTAAGTGGAGACTCAAACATATTGGTTGGCAGATGAAAAAAAGTATAAGCATGTAGCCTGAAGGAAAGGCAGACCTTGGAGATTTCACAGCAATTCACATAGAAGAATTCCCAGAGGCAAAAGCCATAAAATAAACCATCACTCCAAGAGGTCTTGTAAAAACAGCAGTTGGTTTTAGAAATACTTAATCCCAAATTCCACCAAAGTGCACATGGTATTTCCTGTTTCTGGAGAGGCAGAAGAAAATTAAGCCCTGTTTGAAAGAAAGCAAGCAGAGCCAGATGTTGGTGTTGGTAATGATCTGCAGAGCCTAACACTCATGTGGCAGCAGTTGGGGGAAATGTACGACAGCTGTCTGAAGCCATGGGAGCTTAATTTCTCTTGGCTAGAAAAGAAACAAAGTGTAGAGGCTGTTTTGTTTATAAATACAATGGACAGCTGAGCCCAAGAGACATTATTTTGGTTTGTAGAGCCAGTAACAGCAATTTTACATATTATTTATATTCCTTTGACATACTTTGTCCAAATCACTTATTCAAGAATATTCAGTATCCAACCAACTATAATGCCATTCTACAGTGATTTTTTTTCCAGAGAATACTAGACTATTAGATTTTAAAACCAATTATAGGCAATTTGATAGTAGTTTGCTTTGTCTATATTAGTAATTAGAATTTGGTTCTGAAAATACATGATTGGGCTTCTTGATAAAAAGAGCCTTGGGTATGTATATAGGAGTGATTACAGTCTACTTTATCTTTTGCTGTACCCCACCTTGATTCTTCTGCTTTGGTCAAACTGGTTTGCTCTTCATTGCTTCACATCCTTTGTACTTTGTTGCTTTAGTGTTTCACTGTTTTGTTTTGTTTTGATTTTTATTCCCTGTGTTATTTAATTATATTCAATTGACTTTTATGCTGATAACATTTTCCCACTTTAACAATTTATTTATTTCCCCTCTTTTAAAAAATTGAAGTATAATTGACCTAGAACACTATGTTAATTCCAGGTACATAACATAATGATTCAATATTTCTATACATTACAAAATAATCACCAGGATATGTCTAGTTACCATCTGTCACCATACAAAGTTGTTACAATACTATTGACTATATTCCCCATGCTCAACATTTTATCCCCATGACTAACTTATTTGTAACTGGCTGTTTGTACCTCTTAATCTCCCTCACCTATTTCACTTATCCCCCCACCCCTACTCCTCTGGTGACCACCTGTTTGTTCTCTGTATCTGTGAGTTCATTTCTGTTTTGTTATGTTTATTCATTTGTTTTGATTTTTAGATTCCACATGTAAGTGGAATAATATGGCATTTGTCTTTCTCTATGTGATTTATTTCACTTAGCATAATACTCTCTAGGTCCATTCATGTTGTTGCAAATGGCAAGATTTCATTCTTCTCTATGGCTAATATTTTATTGTATATGTGTGTGTCTGTGTATATATATATATATATATATATATATATATATATATATATCTCACATCTTTTGCATTCATCTATCAATGGACATTTAGTTTGCTTCCTTGTCTCAGCTGTTGTAAATAGTGCTTCAATGAAGAAAAGGATGCATATATCTTTTTGAATGAATGTTTTTTTTTCTTTGGAGAAACACTCAGAAGTGGAATTGCTGGATCATATGATAATTCTATTCTTTATTTTTTCTGGAACCTCCATATTGTTTTCCATAGTGGTCATACCAATTTGCATTCCCACAAACAGTGCACAAAGATTCCCTTTTCTCTACATCCTTGCCAACACTTTTTATTTGTTGTCCTTTTAATAATTGTCTATTCATGTCCTCTGTTCATTTTTTAATCAGCTTTTTTTAATGTTGATTAGTATGGGTTCTTTGTTTATTTTGGATATTAACCCCTTAACAGATATGTCATTTGCAAATTTCTCTCCTATTCATTAGGCAGCCTTTTTGTTTTGTTGAGAGTTTCCTTTGCTGTGCAAAAGCTTTTTACTTTGATATAGTTCCATTTGTTTATTTTTACTTCTGTTTCCCTTGCCTGAGGAGACATATCCAAAAAAATATTGCTAAGACCAATGTCGATAGCGTACTGCCTATGTTTTTTTCTAGGTATTTTATGGGTTCAGGTCTTATATTTAAATCTTTAATCCATTTTGAGTTTATTTTTCCATATGGTATGAGAAAGGAGTCCAGTTTGATTCTTTTGCATGTAACTGCCCAGTTTTCCCAGTGTTATTATTGAAAAGTCAGTCTCTTCCCTGTTGTATATTCTTACCTCCTTTATCGTAGATGAATTGTCCACAGAGTGTGGGTTCATTTCTGGGCTCTCTATCCTGTTCTATTGAACTATGTATCTGTTTTTGTACCAGTACCATATTGTTTTGACTACTGTAACTTTGTAGTATGATTTGAAATCAGGGAGCTTGATACCTCTAGCTGTGTTCTTCTTTCTCAAGATCGCTTTGGCTATTTGAAGTCTTTTGAGTTTCCACACAAATTTTAGAATTATTTGTTCTTGTTCTGTGAGAAATGCCACTAGTTTTTAAATAAGGATTGCATTGAATCTGTAGATTGCCTTGGGAAGTATGACATTTTAACTATTAATTCTTTCAATCCATGAGCATGGTATATCTTTCCATTTGTTGTCTTGTCTTCAACTTCTTTCATCAATGTCTTGTAATTTCTGAGTACAGGTCTTTTATTTCCTTGGTTAGATTTATTCCTAGGTATTTTATTCTTTTGGATGCAGTTGTAAATGGGATTGTTTTCTTAATTTCTCTTTTTGATAGTCATTAGTGTATGGAAATGCAACAGATTTCTGTAGATTACTTTTTTATCCTGCAACTTTACTGAATTCATTTATTCTAATAGTTTTTTGGTGGTGTCTTTAGGATTTTCTTTATATAATATCATGTCATCTGAAAATAGTGATGGTTTTATTGTTCCTTTCCAGTTTGGACTCTTTTTATTTCTTTTTCTTGTCTGATTGCTGTTGAATAAAAGTGGCAAGAGTGGGCATACTTGTCTTGTTCCTGATCTTAGAGGAAATGCTTTCAGCTTTTCACCATTGAGTATAATGTTGGCTGTGGGTTTGTCATATATGGCCTTTATTATGTAGAGGTATATTCCCTCAATACCCACTTGGTTGAAAGTTTTTACCATAAATGAATGTTGAATTTTATCAAAAGCTTTTTCTGCACTTATTGAGAGGATCATATGATTTTTTTTCTTCAGTTTGTTAATGGATATACCACATTGATTAATTAGCAGGAATTGAACCCTCCTTGTATCCCTGGGATAAGTCCCATTTAATCATGATGTATGATCCTTTTAAGGTATTCTTGAATTTGGTTTGCAAATATCTTGTTGAGGGTTTTTGCCTCTATGTTCATCTGTGATATTGTCCTGTAATTTTCCTTGTTTTTTTGTGGTATCTTAACTAGCTTTGGTACCAAGGTGACACTGGCCTCAGAATAAGTTCAAGAGTGTTCTTTCCTCCGCAATGTTTTGGAATGGTTTGAGAAGGATGGTATTAGCTCTTTAAATGTTTGGTGGAATTCACCTTTGAAGCCATCTGGTCCTGGACTTTTGTTTTTTGGGATTTTAAAAAAAATATTGATTCAATTTAATCAGTCTCTTTATATTTTCTATTTTTTCTGATTCAGTCTTAGGCAATTGTACATTTTAAAAATTTATCCATTTCTTCAAAAGTTGCCCATTTTATTGGTATACACTTGTTTATAGTAATCTCTTATGATCCTTTGTATTTCTGTGGTTGGTTGTAACTTCTCTTTCATTTCTGATTTTACTTATTTGAGCCTTCTCTCTTTTTTTCTTGGTGAATCTGGCTAAAGGTTTATCAATTTTGTTTATCTTTTCAAAGAACCAGCTCTTAATATCCTTAATCTTTTCTACTACTTAAAAAAATCTCTATTTCATTGTTTCTGCTCTGATTTTTATGGTTTCTTTGCTTCTACTAAGTTTGAGTTTTGTTTGTTCTTCTTTTTCTAGCTCCTTTAGGTGTAAGGTCAGGTTGTTTTTGAGATTTTCTTCTTTCCTGAGGTAGGTTTTTATTACTATAAACTTCCCTCTTAGAACAGCTTTTGCTGTTTACCATGGATTTTGAGTCATTTTGTTTCCATTTTCGTTTGTCTCCATGTATTTTTAAAATTTCTCTTTGATTCCTTCAGTGACTCATTGGTTATTTACCAGCATAATGCTTAACATCCACATGTTTTTTGAGGGGTTTTTTTTTGTACTTTATTTCTTCACTGTTGTTTTTTACTCAAGTCCTCCTTTCCCACTTCTGTCCTTCAAATACCAGCCATACTTTAATGCCTAATGCATATCTCGCCATGTCCATGCAGTTGACCTTGATCATTGTAGCTCTCCTGCTGGACAGATCTCTACTCCTGTTGGGAAACTATAACACCTACTGTCTATATCATCCACGTGGCACTTATCCCAAACTGTTCCTGTTTCCTAGCACAGACCTTCAAAAACCCCTGGAGTTTCTTGGGTGGTAAGAGTGTCTTATGATATACATAATGAACTTCTTTGGACCATACCTGAGTTTATGCTAGTGAGATATGGAGGAAAACCAGTCATGTGCTTAGAAGGTTGGAAATTTCAGCCCCACTACCTCACCCTGGGGAGAGGAGAGGAGCTGGAGATTGAGTTCAATTAAATGGCCAATGATTTATTCAGGCACCCTTATGCAATGAAACCTCAATAAAAAAACTCAAGACACTGAGGCTTGGGGAGCTTCCTGGTTGATGAACATATCAATGACTCAGAGGGTTATGCAGTCTGACTCCACACAGACAGAAGCTCCTACATGCCACAGTTTTCCATACCTTGCCCTATGTACTCCCTCATCCGGCTGTTCTGTCCTATATTACACTTAGTTTGGGTTTCAACCGAAATACAATGAGAATAATCTGGGAACCTTAAAAAGAAGATAATAAACTGGTAATCTTAAATATAATATTTTCCTAAGTTCTATGGGTCATTCTAGTCAATTATGAATCTGAAGGAGCATTGTAGGAACCTCTGAATTTGTAGCCAAGTCAGATAGAAGTGTGGGTAGCCTGGAGACCCCACTTGCAGCTGGCATCTGATGCAACGGAAGTCTGTTAGGGACCTTGCACTTTAGCTTGTGGTATCTGATGCTAACTCCAGTTAGTATTAGAATTGAATTGAATTGTAGGACTACCAGTTGGTTTTAGGGAATTGGCATCAGAACACAAAATTACACTGTGTGATTAAAAAGACACACAATGTTTTTGTGTTGTCTTATTTATAGTGTTGATTAATATAGAGCAGAAATGACATCACCATCTCCAGATGAAGAAGAGAGCAATTATATCAGGAGATTATGTCTATATCAATCAGCTCAATTTGATTGGTGGTCGGTGAAGTAATCAACACATTTTAGCATGTGCATCCCATCTCTCCAGCTGGACTGTATGCTTGTGGAAGTCAAGCCCACATTTCCTATGTCTTTATATTTCAAACCATGCCTTGTGAATTGTCTTAAAAAATCCTAAGTACTAATGACATGCTTTATGGTTGATAGGATGATGTACAAATAAGTACTTATTAATTATAATACTAATCATTCATTTCATGCCTATTTAACAGTCTTGTCTCTATGGACATTACTTTAATAATTTTTTTTCTCTCCTTATTTCACAAATAAGAAAGAATAAGCCATAGATAAGCCTCTTTCCTAAAATCTCAGAGTAAGTCAGGACCAGACCTGAAATTAAAAGTCCATCTCACTTAGCCTATGACTTAGCTTATCACACCCTCCTTAAGTATTAAGAGCTACTGGTCTTTTTCAGTTCCAATCATTCTGTGAATGATGATAGACAGTGATATAGTCATTGAAGTTCAGAAGCAGGTTCTATTATGCATAGTGAGCTTGTCGTTCACTTAGCCTTATGTTTATGCTAGTAATTAAACTCAATGTCATTTTGCCAAATTAAGTTAGTGAGTCGTTTATACTAATAGGAAATGTTAGGAATCTAACTTGACATACACTTTTAAAGAGCAAAAGAAATAGACTTCAAGCATTGACACAAACAGAAACATATTAAAAAAGGAATCTCAAGTATATAAAAATAACTGTATTGCCTATCTAGCAGGTTAAAATTTAATTAGCTCTATTGAATTGTAGCTGGACTCACTCTTTGAGTCTTCTTCATGTTATATATCAGAACTGCAACAATAACTTTGCAGCCAGAGGAGTTTCTAATGACTTTGGGGGATACCAGCTAACGATTTATTTCAGGAGGGAGAACAGAAGAGAAATATTGTTTTATTTGATCTAATGTTGCTTTTCAGAAGTAAACACTTGCTTTTCTAACACACCAAACTTTTACTTTATTACTAACAAAATCTCTGAAAATGACAGCAGCTGGCATTAGGGAACAGTCATTACTGGAACACTCTATTTGACAACGTGAGATGATGTCCATTAAGAGCTTTAAATTCCCCTCAAATATGTGGTAGGAAACATCAAAGTTTATTTAACCCAGTGCTGAGTACTAAGAAGCGCAATAATAAACTTGCACTGAGAGCCTGATTCTCAACACATTTCCCTAAGAGCTTTATCTAAATGGCAAACATGACAGAAAGGATTGTTTCCCAGAGTCTTAAGTTTAGACATACTTGTGACACTTTCTCTGAGTCAAAGCAGATGATTTTAGTAAAAATTTTGCAGGTAAGAGAAAGGTCCATGGTCTTTCCCTTCTAGAAAACTCCTGGATAAATAGGGATGTCTGTTCCATACAAGCTTTTGTATGTATATGCTCTCAAATGGGAGACACCTGGGGGATTCGACTTTTCAAGGGAAGGCCTCGGAGACTGGCCTGATTTTGATTATGTCAACAGTATTTAATCCAGGAGAGTCTAGATTTGTTCTCTCTCTCTTTTTTTTTTTTGCGGTACGCTGGCTTCTCACTGTTGTGGCCTCTCCCCTTGCAGAGCACAGGCTCCGGACGCGCAGGCTCAGCGGCCATGGCTCACGAGCCCAGCCGCTGTGCAGCATGTGGGATCTTCCCAAACCGGGGCACGAACCCGTGTCCCCTGCCTCGGCAGGCGGACTCTCAACCACTGCGCCACCAGGGAAGCCCTAGATTTGTTCTCTTTTGAGATTCACTTAGAGCAATTCCAAAATTCCGGAGTTCAGTGTCCAGGATAATCTAGACTCTTCTGAATTAGGAATGATATGGCCTGCTGTAAACCCAACCTCCTGGGGCCACAGGAGAATTGATGGAGGCTTAGTTAGTAAAAGGTGGCCTTGGCTAGAGAATTCTGTGCCTGCTACAATAGCAGGACTCCCTTTGGGGTACAGTAGGGACCCCAAAGCAGTTTTCCTTTTTTGTGGGAGAGAGAGTTGATGGTTCAGCCCCCCGCACAGTGGTTAGCAGCGTGGGCTCTGGGGGAAGGTAACCCAGGTTTATACGCCTCCCCTGACAGGTACCAGAATCTTAATCAAGTGCTTTTTCTCTCTCCGTCTCAAGATTCTGCACTTGTAAAATGTAGCAATCGCTTTTCTCATTCAATATTTAATTATATGATCAATATAACTAATGGCTTTTAAACTTTTTGCACAGTCTCTGGAACCTAGAAAGTGCTCAAATAACAACCAATGGTGCTCGGTGTGCTGGGTGAAGTCTGTACATTTTATATATGTAACTCATTTGATTTTCACAGACTGTATGAATTACTGCATTCCCATCTTATAGATGAAGGAACTGAGGCACATACAGACTAAGTAACTCATCCAACATCACATAGCTAGCTAACAGCAGATTACCTCTATTCATTTTAACCCAGGTCCTATGGCTCCAGAGTCCGTGCATTTAGCCACGATTTTCTGCTGCTTCTCAAATAAATGTGATGTTTTATTATTGTTGTTTTCCTTCCTGTAAGGCTTTCCAACTCCATGACACCAATGTGACCTCTGTTGCCTCAGGTCTTTTGTTCAGGGAGAAGTAGCAGTTGGCCCCTCCTATTGCTAAACCAGGGTAACCCATGACAAACCACTTTTCACTTGCATGATTCCCATGGTGAAGGGGAAATGGTAGCCGGAAATGCTGAAAGGCCATATATGAGGAGTTAAACTCTGGTTTGGATTCTAACACTCTCCTGGTTACATAACCAGGTTCAAGTTGGAATATTTCTATGCATCGTACATATCTAGAATTTTGCGATAGTCTATTTACCTAAACTTAAATACTTCCTGAATACTTACTAAGTGAGATCATTGTATACTTTGCTGTGGATAGAAAAAAGAAATGAATCAATAGAAGCCATGATCCCAACCGCAAGTAAATTGATTCTAGGATGATAGATGCCTATACAGGTAACCAGGGTGGAGCACCTGTGAGAGTTGGCAAGACCTGGTTTCAAACACAAGTTTCCTTTCCTGTCTGTGTATCACCTGAAGCAAATGATCTATCCGATCCTTCATTTTCTCATTTGTAAAATGGGCTTGATAATACTTTCCTTGTAAGATTTGAATCACTGCTGGTACTCATAAATGTTATTGAAAGTATTCAACAAATGCTTTGAATAAATATATTATTTAAAAGGAAGAGTATAAGAATGTCAGTAGGAAAAATATGTAATACTGTGAAAACTTTAAAAGTGTATGGACTCATGGACAAAATTAATTTCCATGTTCTATTTTCAAGATAAACTAAATAAGAGGTTATATTCTAGAATGCATTTTAAACTGGTTGAGAATTTAAAGTCTAGACACCAAACAAAATTTAACAGTTAAGACCTCTTCTAGCTTGTGATCTTCAGGAACGCCCTCACCACGTGCTTTGGCAGAGGGTGTGTTTGTGCTCACGGGTGCGACATGTGGGGTATCTTTTGTGGAGGAGGCCGGAAGATGCCTAGGTTGTCTGCTATCTCAAAACCCAGATCCCTGTAAAAGGCAGCAACATATGTTCAAGAAAAACACTGTGCTTTTCAATAGTGAGCAGTGAGAGGGAAGCTCTTCTTTCCCATACTTGATACTTTCTTCCATGTAAAAGAGGTTCCACTAGCATAAACTGTCTGGGCTGTCTTCTACCCCTTGCTGATTCCCATCCAGGGAGAGAGAGTGACTTTCTGACTGGTGAGGTTGAAAGAAGAAACACGGCGTGTACAGCCTACCCCTTCCTCTTCTCTTCTGGTGGGAGCTGCCAGTAGGAAGAGAGCCCTCGTCTCTGCTCCTGGCAGAGACGGATCTGCTCTGGAAGCCCAGCACCCCTGCAGCAGAGAGGGGGAGCCTCTAATTCTGGAGAAGGAGAGCGTGCTGTAACAGGATGCCTCTGGCCCATAGATGTGCTGTCACTTCCTCTGTTAACATCCTATCGGTAATAAATGCTATTTTGTGGCCTCCATCTACCTAACTTCTCTATCTATGTCTTAATTTATTTGGAATTCAACTGAGGGGAAAAAAAAGACATTAATTATTGAGTACTTTTGATTTCTAACATTCAAGAAGAAGTTGTTGACCCTTCCTCAGGGGACCTCTTGTTTTCCTGCTCAGATAGATAGGTTTGTACTGACTCATTTGCATTGCCTTCTCTCACCACCTTCTGACGATCCATGTAATTTTCAGGGTGGCAGTAGATTAATGGAGCTAATTCTCACATAGACTTTGAATACATTAAAGCTGAGTCAGGGACTTCCCTGGTGGCGCAGTGGTTAAGAATCCACCTACCAATGCAGGGGACATGGGTTCGAGCCCTGGTCCGGGAAGATCCCACATGCTGCGGAGCAAATAAGCCTGTGCGCCACTGCTGCTGAGCCTGCGCTCTAGAGCCCAAGAGCCACAACTACTGAGCCCATGTGCCACAACTAGTGAAGCCCTTGCGCCTAGAGCCCAAGCTCCACAACAAGAGAAGCCACCGCAATGGGAAGCCCGTGCACCACAACGAAGAGCAGCCCCCAGTCACCGCAGCTAGAGAAAGCCACGCACAGCAATGAAGACCCAATGCAGCCAAAAAAAAAAAAAAAAAATTAATTAATTAATTAATTTTTTAAAAGATTAAAAAAAAAGAAAAGCTGAGTCAATGAGTGGGAAGAATTTAATCATCATTTCATCCTCTGCATGTGAAATGTGCTGTAAAGAGATGTCAGTGAGTATGCTCATAATTACAAATGTACTATTTTCACTTATTACTTTAATGCTAAAGGAACTTGTTATATTACATTGTCATCAGACATTTGATAAGAATAAAATGCATATTAAAGTAGGACATGTCTATGCAACGTGAGACTCGTGCCATTTAACCAATTTATAAATAAAGAAAAGATGAAGTGGAAGGAAACCAAGTTCAAAGAAATACTGCCCATTGATGGCCAAGCTGGATGCAGATGGGGGGTTTTGAACGTCCTGGGTAAGCCCTGACGCTGATGTCCTACCTAAACATCATACAGCATAGCTCGCACGTTGACCACTTTAAAATTCAGTAACATCACTTGTTCAGTTCAATTCGGCAAGTATTTAATTGACTCAAACTTTCTATATGCCGTGTCCTGTGTTCTGTTTGGGCAAAAGAGCAATGGACCAGAGAAATATGGACCACACCCGCAGGGAAAACAAAGGAAAGAACCCGTTTGTATTTGTTAAATTTGTAATTGTTAGCAAAGAAATATTTTCTAAAATTAAAAGTGCCATTATTTAAACATGTGTTACTATGATTTTTATTGCTTTGTTTCTTTTTTTTTTTTGCAGTACGTGGGCCTCTCACTGTTGTGGCCTCTCCCGTTGTGGAGCACAGGCTCCGTACGCCTAGGCCCAGTGGCCATGGCTCACGGGCCCAGCCTCTCCGCGGCATGTGGGATCGTCCCGGACTGGGGCACGAACCCGTGTCCCCTGCATCGGCAGGCCGACTCTCAGCCACTGCGCCACCAGGGAAGTCCTGCTTTGTTTCTTATAATAGGAAAAAATAAGAAAAAATCCTGAGCCTTCATCAATAGGAGGTGGTTTCATAAATTATTATACTTCTACTCTATGGAATATTATGCAGTTATTTGATAGAATGAGATAGATCTATATGCAGGAATTGGGAAAATGTAATGATATATTAAGAAAAAACTAGTTATGTCTACAATTCCGCTTTTGTAAAAAGAAAAACAACAATGGTAGTAATGGTATTTATATGTATACTGTACATGTTAGTTTAGCAAGGGAGTAAGTAAGGAAGGTGAATACCAAACTTTTAACAGTGGTTACATCAGTTGGGCAAACTTTTGAATTGTAACTCAGAGAAGTAGTATTAATACTTTTAATTAAAAGCATTGCTTTACTGGTGAAAAAATACATAATGTTAAGTAGAAAAGAATGGACTACATCTAAACTAAGAAAAATAAACAGGAGTATGGCGGAGATGAAAGTGTCAAGATGTTAATATTTGCCTCGGGATAGAATAATGATCATTATAAGTAAATTTTTCTCTCCCTCTGGACAGTTTTATGTATTTTCTGTATTTTTTACAGAAGCATGCATTAATGTGACAATCAGAAAGATATAAAATTATAAGGAAGATGTTTGCGCCCTTTGACTTAACTCCATTCTTAAGTTTCTTGTTGAAAATAGAACATACCAGAAGAATCCAAATGAGAATAATTTCTTTTAAAAAGTAATTATAAGGTGAAGCTATGCCCTCATTCCAGAAATAATTACTTAAAACTGTTTTTTGGATCTTCTTTTGGATGTCCCAGTGCATTCAGCAGAATCATTGGACTATTATACCTATCTAATTAAACAGAAGTTTATCTTTGAGCTCATCTCTATGTGCTAACCACATTCCATTCTCGGTAGGGCCCACTCCACACTAATCTGTGGTATCATCACGTATATTCATAGAAAAAAAACACATCCCTCAGAAATTACACCAGAAATTTCCCTCTAGTTATAACTATTTAAGAAGAAGCATGTTCTAAAGTCCCCAAATAATCAATAATAAAGAAAACGCTTCTTGTGTAAAAATTTACATTCACTGAGGAGCTTGAAATTTGAATAATTGCTTACCGTGTGGGTGTGAAGTGTGAGGGTAACGCAGACAATCCATTTGATAAACACTATTGGTTGCCCACCATGGTTCCTCTTCTCATCGCTGGGAAGTGCAGGGGCAGATGTAAATAGAAATTACACCCCAGGTATGGTTGATGGTTGTCCAGACAACTTCTGAGGCACTCAGGCTGGGCACCAGGGAGTAGGGATGGAGAGAAAAGAAATATACAGGGAAATGCAAGGCTTTAGTTCCTACCTGGAAAATCTATGCTGTTACAACCTGGCCATGAAGCAGGAAGACCTGCGATGGAGTTCTGTAATTTGAAGTTTTACTGAAATTGAACATGTCAGTTAACCTCTGAGCAGTCGATCTCTGATTGATCTGTGCTGAATTGAAAAAAAGCTTAAAAAAACCCCATACCACGCCCCCCCAAGCCAAGCACTTTACAGAGTTATTGTGAGGATTAAAGATGATATTTGCAAAATTATATTTTATAAGGTGTGACGTTCAATATATAAGTTGGATGTATCAATAATCAAGGGCGTGTTATATTACTTGGGACACATACAGCATCTTCCACTTGGTCATTCCCCATTAAGTATTTATTAAATTTGTTTGGTGAGTCAGGACATGTATTGGTGATAAAGTGATGTTTTGGCAGCCGACGTTCCCTGGGTGAGGTAAAATTAAAAGGCAGTTAACGCTTTGCACGGCCACAAAATACTTAACATCATCGTGCAGTCTTAGAACCGGTAGGATAACATGCGGTCACTTGATTCAACCTTCTACTGGTGGCTGGCATTTATCTTCTCATCTATTCTATCCTAGAGCACTAATTCATTGATTCATTGTGACTCATTGATTCAATTATTCAGCCAGGAAACATCGTTTGAGACCTGATTATGTTTCAGACACTCTACTAAGAGCTGTTGATACAACGGTGAGGAAAGACACTCCCTGTCCTTACAGAGGTTACAGCGTGGTATTTGAGACAGGTAATTGTCACATAATCACACAAACTATTGTGACATGACAGTTGCTTGGAAGGATAGGTATGTAATTCCACAGGATCCTGTAATTTCTATGTTTGATTTAGTCAGAGAGGTCAGGAGAGAATTCGCTGAGCTGGAGGTGTGTGGACTTAAATCCAAAGGATAAAACGTAGTGGCCAGAAGATGAACAGAAGAGAGAAGAACATTCTAGGCAGAGGGAACAGCTTGTATAAAGGTCGTGCACGCAAAGGAGCGTCGCAGTCTGAGTAGATGAAAGAAGGCCAGAGTAGCTGAATCTCAGAGTTAGGGGCTGGTAGAAGAAGATGAGGCTGGAGACGTTTGTGGTAGCTGGAAACCACACAAGACTTGAAGGCTGTGTTAACGCTTAGGGTTAGGGTTGACAATGTTTCTGAAGAGCAGTGGAAAGCAAATGACGGTTGTAAACAAGTGTGTCATAACCAGATCTGTACTTTGGGGGGAAAAAAAAATCACTCTCATTGTGTTTGGAAAAACAGACCAGAGATCGGCCAGGGTTGATGTATTATTTTTCTATTGCAGCTGAAAGAAATTATCACAAGTTAGGCATTTAAAACAATATCACAGGGACTTCCCTGGTGGCACAGTGGTTAAGAATCCACCTGCCAATGAGGGGTACATGGGTTCGATCCCTGGTCCAGGAAGATCTCACATGCCACTGAGCAACTGAGCCCGTGCACCATAACTACTGAGCCTGCTCTCTAGAGCCCGTGAGTCACAACTACTGAGCCAGTGTACCACAAGTACTGAAGCCTGTGCTCCGCGACAAGAGAAGCCACCGCAATGAGAAGCATGTGCACTGCAATGAAGAGTAGCCCCCGCTCACTGCAACTAGAGAAAAGCCCACGTGCAGCAAAGAAGACCCAACTCAGCCAATAATAAATTAAACAAACAAACAAACAAAAACAATATCACAGTTTTTGTAGGTCAGAGGGTCTCGGACATGGCAAAGCTCAGAGGGGTTCTATGTCCAGGATCTCACCAGGTAGGAATCAAGGTATCACCTGGGGCTGAGGTTCTCATCCTGAGCTCACAGGTTGCTGGAATTCATTTCCCTCTCCTGCTCTCCGTGCAGTCCCTCCTCTCTGAGCCAGTAACTCCTCCAGGTCAAGTCCAGTCTCTTCAACTTCCCCTTCTGCTGCCCCTCTTCTTGGGCTGGCCAGCAGCTCCACTTGGAAGGATTCATGTGATGATATTGAGTTTACCTAGATAATCCAGGATATCTCCCTATTTTAAAGCCAAGCTCATTAATAACCATTACATCTGCAGAGGCCCTTTTGCCATGTAGTATGTTATTCACAGTCATGACATCGGGAACAAAGGTCATGGACAAAATTCTGCCTACTATATTTGATTTAGGGATACCAATTAGAAAGTTATTCTAATAGTTCAAGCAGGAGAGGTTGATTATCTGGACTAGAGGGGTGTCAGAAGAGATAGGGAGAAGTGTCTGTGTTAAAGGAATTGAGGAATAAGGGAGAGAAGGTATAAAGGAAACTTCCAAGGTCTTTCTTGCTTACACAGTTGGATAAGTGGGGAGCTCACTACCTATAATGCAACTTGCTCCATTTTTAGACAGTTCTTATCATGTATTCTTCTTCCCCAGACTTCCAGTCTTACTGCCCATTTCCAGCACTTCTCTATCCTGCATTTCAGACTGACCCTGCTTATTCTTTTCTGCATAGAGGCAGTACCCCTGCAGGCGCTCCTGGCTTCCAACCATTACTGGGGACAAATACCAGAGAAGATTTGTTTCTTTAGTAATGTGTTTCTGATTATAAATATTATATTGATTCTCTTTAAATAGTTGTTGAATGAGTGAATGAAAAATATGAACTACTGGAAGACAAAGAAAGGAGATTGCAGCTCAGAGTAGTTGGGGAACATTCTTGGAGAAAGATAGATGGTTTTAGCTGTGAAGAATGGTACAGGGAACAAAGACTTAGGGGCAGGAATGTGCACATTTTTGTCAAAGGGAGCATCCTGGTCTGGCTGGAGCAGAAGGTACACAGAGGTAAGGATGGGGCAGGTATCATGTCAGGGAGTGGAATTTGGATGGAATCGGAGGGCAAAGGAAAGTCATTATACCGCCAAACAATATATATGCATTTTGCCTCAGGTGGCAAAGCATTAAAATTCCACAGGGCACCTGAGATCTAGGATGTCTATTTATTATCTTCTTCCCAGTTTCAACAAATCTGGAACAAATTACAGTCCTCAAATCATGAACATAATGAAAAAAATTTAGCAAGGCCCATATATTTCATAGTTATACTTGTGATGATGATTTTATTTTTTGTGTCCTCTGTTTCTCATGAAGTGGTTCACTGTTTTGACAGAGCAGCTTCTTGGATTATTTAATCTAAGAATAGTTTTCATTTACTTGATATTTTATTTTCTTTCAGGAATGGCCCTTATAGAATATACATTTCTTTTCCTTGAATGAAATAATATATGTGAAAGTATTTTGTAAACCGTCAGGCACTACGGAAATGAAAGGTGAAATGAATATTACCTCCAGAGGTCTTCAGGGACGTAAACTACAGAAAGCATCAAGTCTCACTGCCCTGGTTTTCTTGCTTTTTATTGCAATAAGATGGACTATTTCATTATACCTGGAGATTATTTTTTTGCTACAGTTGAGAGACAATCATGTTTGTCTGTATATCACCCAGTTACTAACTCTAAGAAAATTAACAAAACCACGTTGTTTCTGAGAGAAATGTTGGATGAACAATCAATCATATAACATACTGTTTGTTCAGAAGAAAAAAGAATTAAAATTCTGCCAATTTAAAAAGGCACATATTCGACTTGAATAGGGCAATGCAAATCAAAACCACAATGAGTTAACACTGCACACCAGTCAGAATGGCTATCATCAAAAAGTCTACAAATAACAAATTTTGGAGAGGATGTGGTGAAAAGGGAACCCTTGTACACTGTTGGTGGGAATGTAAATTAGTACAGCCACTATGGCAAACAGTATAGAAGTTTCTCAAAAAACTAAAAATAGAACTACCATATGATCCAGCAATTCCACACCTGGATATATATCCAGAAAAAACAAAAACACTAATTCAAAACGATATATGCACCCCAATGTTTATAACAGCACTATTTACAATAGCCAAGGCTTGGAAGCAACCCAAGTGCTCATCAACAGATGGTTGACTTAAGAAGATGTCACACACACACACACACACACACACACACACACACACACATACACACACACACACTGGAATATTTCTCAGCCATAAGAAAGAATGAAATACAGTAAGTCCCCTCTATACAAACGAGTTCCATTCTGAGAGCACATTCATAAGTCCTATTTGTTTGTAAGTTTAACAAAGTTAGCCTAGGTACCCAACTAACACAATCGGCTATATAGTACTGTACTGTAATAGGTTTATAGTACTTTTCACACAAATAATACATAAAAAAACAAACACAAAAAGTAAAGAAAACGTTTTTAATCTTACAATACAGTACCTTGAAAAGTTCAGTAGTACAGTACAACAGCTGGCATACAGGGGCTGGCATCGAGTGAACAGGCAAGAAGAGTTACTGACTGGAGGAGGGAGAGGAGGTGGGAGACGGTAGAGCTGACGTCTCCTATCGTCAGCAATAGGAGACGGAGGGAAAGCTGCAATTTCACTCATGCCTGATGTTGATGGAACACATATTTGCATCTTTGAAAGTTCGCGACTTGAAGGTTCGTATATATGGGACTTACTGTTCTGCCATATACAGCAACATGGGTGGACTTAGAGAATATTATGCTTAGTAAAATAAGTCAGACAAAGAAAGATATACTATATGATATTACTTATATGTGGAATCTAAAAAATAATACAAATGAATATATATCCAAAACAGAAACAGATTCACAGACATAGAAAACAAATGTATGGTTACCAAAGGGGAAAGGGAAGGGGAAAGGGACAAATTAGAGGTATGGGATTAATAGATACAAACTATTCAATACTATACATAAAATAGATAAGCAACAAGATTTACTATACAATGTAGGGAATTATACCCAGTATCTTGTAATAATCTATAATGGAGTATAAGCTGCAAAAATAGTCACTATGCTGTGCACCTGAAACTAATGCAATATTGTAAATCAACTATACTTCAATAAAAATAATAAAAATTAAAAAAATTAAAAAGCACTTATTCCTCATATTCCCCACTCGACTCTTCTCTCCTTAGTGTGTAATTCTACATGCAGTGTCAAGAAGAACAGTGATTTCTATTAGTCCCTAACGCTGCAATGTTGGGCTGCCCTGACTGGGAGACTTTAGTTCTGTGTTCTAATAGCGAAACTGTTGCATTAAAATTTTTAAGGAACATACTCAAAAATAAAAGTATTTTCCAAAATGGGATCATCACTCTGTTTTTAAAAAAATTATTTATTTTAATTTATTTATTTTTTGCTGTGTTGGGTCTTCGTTTCTGTGCGAGGGCTTTCTCTAGTTGCGGCGAGCGGGGGCCACTCTCCATCACTGTGCGCGGGCCTCTCACTATCGCGGCCTCTCTTGTTGTGGAGCACAGGCTCCAGACGCGCAGGCTCAGTAGTTGTGGCTCACAAGCCCAGTTGCCCTGTGTCATGTGGGTTCTTCCCAGACCACGGCTCGAACGCGTGTCCCCTTCATTAGCAGGCAGATTCTCAACCACTGTGCCACCAGGTAAGCCCCATCACTCTCTTTATCCTCCATAAATTAGCTCAATCATTCTTCCTGAACATAATATTTAAAAAAAAAAGACATGAAAATATGATTACTCCACAGAATGATCATTGCTTTTGTTTATTTATTTTTGTTTTATCAATGACATCCTCTCAACCTGATCTAACCCATTTCAAATCCACCCACATACTCTTTTCCTATCTCTCTTATAAAAATTTATTTATTTTAAATAGTGAAAATAACATATCTTTGCCATTCTCCTGGCTTGCCATTCAATTGCCTTTAGGCTAAGAGAAGGACGTCTTATTCTAAAGTCAAAATTGAGAATTGACTGAGTTGTATTTTAGTTAAAGACTGAGAATAGGAGGGTTTTATAAAGAAATGTAAGGCTCTGGAATTTTGCTTTCTTTTGATTCAGAAAAATCTAAACCTGTTGTCCTTCAGGACATTACACAAAGCACATCTGTTAAATCAGGATCTTCCTGAAAAAATGGACAGGGATTCTCTTGACAATTTGACCTATTTGAATTCTGCTGGGCTGCCATACATATGCCTGGAGTGTCAGTCAAAGAGCGCATATTATAAACCAAAATTTAAAAATCCACTTGGCTTTATTAGAACCATTATCCATGATCCATTAGAAATGATCTCCCAAATTTTCATCTAATCAAATGCAGTTTTATTAACTACTCTACATGCTTAGTAGCCAACTTGCTCTATTCATTGTGATTCAAGGTTGTATCTCTGCAGCCATCGTAAATCACTTGTTATGCTCTCCTGCATTATAATACCAGCATAACCTTTTGCTGTCTCTTGCTGTCAAAACATTCCAATCTAATTTGATGCAGTTTTATTCTACATGTGTGCATCTCTCTCTAACCTACAGAGTAGCAGAAATAATTGACCGCATCTGAGAAGTTTTTTCACCAAACACCTGTAATAATTAAAACTCTAAATATATGGAAAATTCTTGACAATACTGCTCATCATTCAGAACTTCTTTTCACAGGCCTAGCAAACAAGATGTGAACTGTGTACAATGGCTAGTCAAAGATGGATGAATAATGGAAGCTTTATTTGCTAAACATTCTTAAGGATCCCATTTATGAGCCATCTAAAACATGATTCATTGGATCCATTAGTGGTTCCCACACCAGTGGCAGACGGGCATGAAAGACCCCCATTTCCAGGCCTTATGAAATGGTAGTTCTTATTGTGCCTGAAACAAAAATGATTCCATACTACTACTTTCCATATAGCTTGCATGTGTATTTGCATTGAGTTTTCCCTGGCTGTTCTGCAAGACATAGATCTTCTCCAGATGCTTGGATCACATTTGCCAAATAGGTGGTCGATCCAAAGGGTCTCTGGCATTTCACACCAATCACTGTTAGGGAAATACTCTGAAGGGCATAAAAGCTCAATGTGTGGTAGAGATTTAACTAACAGTGTAGTCTTTTTTATCTCTTACCTGACTCTTGAAACACAATATGATATATTTTGACTGAGAAATGTTTTTTTCTCGTTTTCTATTTTTAGATACATACCCCCAGAGAGGGACACAGGAAATCTATGACAGCCCGACCTAAACTATTTGGAGACGAGGCTAGAAATTAAGTTCCTAGCAGGAAACCACATGTATTTTGAAATCCAGTATAATGTGCATCAAAATCATCTCTTCCTCTTCTCTAGCACAGCATTAGTTGCTATATTCTTTTACTAGAGAAAAAGGCTGTCTTTTCTCTTGTTCGTAGGGGTACATGAGGTGTCTTTATAATGCAATGAATTGCTTGGCTGGCAATGAAGCATTCGCTCTCCTGATGTGCTTTCCCACGACTCAGATTCTTTCAGAAAAACTTAATTTTCCTTTTACTATCCCTCATGTGGATATAGAGTCAGATTTCATTATTTTTTATCTGTAGTTTCCTTAGCCATATCACCGATGCATCCCAGGAACCAATTCCTGAAAAACAAAAAAGGGCTTAAAACCTTTTATTGCTTCTAATATTGAAATACACTAGAAGTACAGAAAAAGAAAGACGTTTGCTTTTGCTTGTCTAGGAAAGCAGTGTAATGTCACTGCAGAAAGGACCTCACATGTATCACAGCATTTCTGCAGGAAAATTGGACTCATCCTTGATGCCTGGCTGGGTGCCAAGGACCCGATCAGGAGTACAAAGTACACAATTTCTGCTCTGTAACTGTTTTCTCTGCAACAAAGGAAGCCAAATGAGTGCATAATATGTATTATGTATCTCCTTTATGGGCACACATTTAGTGTGTGTCATATAAAAGGTAAATGAGCCTAAGTCCTAGCACTGTAGCCTGAAGGAAAGGAGGACAGACCTTCGTCCAACCATGGTCAGAGAATGCTTTAACAAATTAAAGATATACATGAGGCTTTCCTTCTATGCGTTGATGCCCAGAGACAGCAAATGCAGCACTGAGACAGTAAATGAAACACAGAGACAGCAACTGTGGCACTGTCTGTATATTTGAACATAATAAATATTTTCTCCAGGTCTCCTAGGGATGCTGTTTCATGAAGTCATACATGGAAGACATTCTAGAGGGTAAGAGTAGAAAACATAAACATTAACTCTTTTATTCACTTGCATTTATTGAGTCTTCCTATATGCCAGGCACAAAGGATGATATGTGCAACATCATCACTAACTTCCAGCTCAGAGTCAGGTGAGTTCACATGAAGAAAGTCATGTGAACATGTAAGTAGGATGAATGTGATAAGTGTGGGGAAAAAAGTGTATCTAAAGTGCTGTGGAAACAAAGGCAGGAGTAATTCACTCTGCTTACTTTTTTAGGGAGTGGGGTATTGCCTAAGATACCTCCTATTTCCCTTTCCCACTCATTTTTCTAGAGCACTTACTATCATGTGATATAGTATATATTGTTTATTAACCAGTTTTTCTTTTACAGTGTGCACCAGCTCCACCTCAAATGTTATGTAGACCCTCTGAGAATAGGCACTTTTCAATTTTATTCACAGTTACATCTTAGTGCCTGGGACAGTGGTTGACATAAAGCCATTGCCAAATAAGCCTTTGTTGAGTGAATGAAAGGCATGCCAGCTGTGTGTCAGATTCTGTATTAGATGCTAGACATACAATGGTGAATAATACTCACAGTCAGCCTGACCATAGACAGCTTACATTCTAAGAGGGGAGAGGTAGACAATACACAAAGAAGTATGATGATTTCATACACAGATGGGTGCTAACGACACAACAAAAGTGGAGACATCATAGAGGGAGAAGAAGGATGTTGCTTAACTAGAGATGGCAGAGAAGGCCTCCCTGGGAAGACGACATTGGAATTGACATGAGATCATGAGAAGCAGGAAGCCATGTGTAAGTACAGGGAAGGAGGATGGATGTCAGGGGGAAGAAAAAACAAGTCCAGGCCCCGAAAAGGGGACTGTCAAGAATCGGACAGGCCAGTGTGCCCAGAATGAACTTACAGAGCGAGAAGTGAAGGGCTGGGAAGTCCCAGGATCCTGGGATTTTATCCTGGAAGCAAAGGGAAGCCACCAGAATATTTATAGCAGGGGAATGACATAATCTGATTTACATTTTATAAAGTAAATTGGCAGAGTTGTTTGAAGTTACTATGGTTGTGAAGGAGGGTCAGGAAGGTCTGGTCTACGTGTAGGAGAGACGTGATGGTAGCTCGTGAACTAAGGCTGTAGCAGTGAGGATGGTGAAGAATGCTTGGTGTTGGGATAAATTATGGGAGTCGAACTGACAGGACTTGAAGAAGGATTTAATGAGGAGATTGAACCTCTGAGTGAGCGGACAACACAGGGTAACAAACAGATTGGTTTTAGTTATGCAGAAAATATAGCCAGAACATTATAGGAAGTTAGGACGAATGGTGAGCTTCCTAAGGTCTGTTCGTCGGAAGTTTGAATCAATGAGCTAGTGAAGAGGAGAAACAACTGCTCCATTAATCTAATGCAGCGAAAAATCATTTAACCCTGGGTAGAGTGCCATGTAGACAAAAGAGCCAACAGATTGACTACATTTTCCACATTTTAGCTACTTGTTTTTATACTACAGACAGAAAACTTTCTTCTGTGAATGGATGAAGCAAAAGAAAAAAATCTGGATTTGATTTCAAACTTGGTTTCAGATTAGTGGGGACACAAATACCGTGCCACCATATATGACCTGAGAAGCCTGGGGAGATAAAAGAAAAAGAGACAAATGTAGTTATTTGAACCAATGAAAGAATGTCGTTTCATACGAAAGCTAGTTAAAAATCTTTACCGTTGGCTTGGAAATGTTTTCAAGTTTACATTTAAATATAAAAGGGTGTGGTTTTTCAGGAAGTTCATTTAAATATAATGAATTAAAAGGGTGCAAAGAGGACTTAGAAGACTCTGGGGAGCTACTTCGTTTCCCACCATCAATTCTTTACTGAGAATAGATCACTTTCTCAATTTTTTTAGAAAGATGATCTTTCTTGAGCCTTCCCAGGAAGATTCCGGGAAGAAGCTATGTGTTTGTGTTCAGTATCATGAAAAATGAGTTAAGAGCTCAACAAAGCTATAATTAAGCTCATTTACTCATTCATTTGACACATATGAGTTACACTGAAGTCCAAAAGTATGTGATAAATATTTAAACCTCTTTGAGGTCAGGAATAATATCTGATGCATCTTTCTATCTCTTCCAGCACTGAGCACCAGTTTGTGAATTAAATGAATGAGTCTGGCAAAGGGAAAAGTGACAAGGCTGGAGTCATTTAGCAAAGCTTCGGGGACAAAGTAGAATTTTAACTTGTCCTTTAGCAGAGGAATAATCTATCTAGAAATTAAAAGAGGTAAGGAGTCAAAAGTATTAATAAATTTGGAAGAAAGATTTGCCTCCTAATCCAAAAATGGACAGATGGATATAAGATTATTCATTCATTCATTCAACAATTGACTTAGTACCCCCTCTGATCTTGGCATTGCGCTATATTTTAAGCATGCATTATAAACTATTCACACTCTCTGCCCTAGTAAGACTTAGAGTCTAGTGGGGGAGATAGTTAAGAAACAAACAAACAAACAAACAATTGAATTGAAAAACAAAAGAAATCCAGTTTTTTTTCTTGTGATGAGAACTTTTAAGACTTATTCTTCTAGGGATTTTCAAATATCCAATACAGTATTATTAACTATAATCACCATGCTGTGCATTACATCCCGAAGATTTATTTTATAACTGGAAGTTTGTACCTTTGGTTACAAAAAACTTGTAACTGTGTGGTGATGATTGTTAACTGGGCCTGTCATTTCACAATATATACATATATCAGATCATTATGTTGTACACCTGAAACTAATATGAAAAAAGAAAAAACAATGCAGATTGTTCTAATTGGAAAATAATGACAGATTGGTTGATCAGGGTGATCTGGGAAGATCTTTCTGAGGAATGACATAGGATTTGGTGAGAAGAAGCCACCCATCCTAAGAGCAGAGCATCTTCTGTGGGAAGGAAGGAATTGAGGAGACTGAGGCTCCAGGCAGAGGACACAGCACGCAGGAAATAACTTGGCTCCTTGGGGAACAAAAAGGAGGATTTGTAGCTCAATTTTAAGTCTTGGTTTTGAATAAAAATGGGATATCCGACTGGAGATCTCCTAGAATAAAGGAAATTAACAGCCTAAAAGGGGGTGAAACGTCACTGGTAATATTCATTCTTTTCATAAATATGTACTGAGTCATTCCAGGCATTGGGGAGAGAGTAGTAAGAAGCTTGCACTCTAGAAGGGGAAGGAAAATCAGAAAACAAGTAACTCAATAAACACTTTTTTTTAAACATCTTTATTGGAGTATAATTGCTTTACAATGATGTGTTAGTTTCTGCTTTATAACAAACTGAATCAGCTATTCATATACCTATATCCCCATATCTTCTCCTTCTTGGGTCTCCCTCCCACCCTGCCTATCTCACCCCTTTAGGTGGTCAAAAAGCACTGAGCTGATCTCCCTGTGCTATGTGGCTGCTTCCCACTAGCTATCTATTTTACATTTGGTAGTGTATATATGTCCAGGTCACTCTCTCACTTCATCCCAGCTTACCGTTCCCACTCCCCTTGTCCTCAAGTCCATTCTCTACATCTGCGTCTTTATTCCTGTCCTGCCCCTAGGTTCTTCAGAACCATTTTTTTTTTTTTAGATTCTATATATATGTGTTAGCATATGGTATTTGTTTTTCTCTTTCTGACTTACTTCACTCTGTATGACAGACTTTAGATCCATCCACCTCACTACAAATAACTCATTTTCATTTCTTTTTATGGCTGAGTAATATTCCATTGTATATATGTGCAACATCTTCTTTATCCATTCATCTGTCAATGGACACTTAGGTTGCTTCCATGTCCTGGTGATTGTAAATAGAGCTGCAATGAACATTGTGGTACATGACTCTTTTTGAATTATGGTTTTCTCAGGGTATATGCCCAGTAGTGGGATTGCTGGGTCGTATGGTAGTTCTATTTTTAGTTTTTTAAGGAACCTCCATACTGTTTATCTCTGGGCTTTCTATCCTGTTCCATTGATCTATATTTCTGTTTTTGTGCCGGTACCATAAGGTATTGATTACTGTAGCTTTGTAGTATAGTCTGAAGTCCAGGAGTCTGATTCCTCCAGCTCTGTTTTTCTTTCTCAAGATTGCTTTGGCTATTCAGGGTCTTTTGTGTTTCTTTACAAACTGTGAAATTTTTTGTTCTAGTTCTGTGAAAAATGCCAGTGGTAGTTTGATAGGGATTGCATTGAATCTGTAGATTGCTTTGGGTAGTAGAGTCATTTTCAAAATGTTGATTCTTCCAATCTAAGAACATGGTATAGCTCTCCATCTATTTGTATCATCTTTAATTTCTTTCATCAGTGTCTTTTAGTTTTCTGCATACAGGTCTTTTGTCTGCTTAGGTAGGTTTATTCCTAGGTATTTTATTCGTTTTGTTGCAATGGTAAATGGGAGTGTTTCCTTAATTTCTCTTTCAGATTTTTCATCATTAGTGTATTGGAATGCCAGAGATTTCTGTGCATTAATTTTGTATCCTGCTACTTTACCAAATTCATTGATTAGCTCTAGTAGTTTTCTGGTAGCATCTTCAGGATTCTCTATGTATGGTATCATGTCATTACAAACAGTGACAGCTTTACTTCTTCTTTTCCATTTTGGATTCCTTTTATTTCTTTTTCTTCTCTGATTGCTGTGGCTAAAACATCCAAAAGTATGTTGAATAATAGCGGTGAGAGTGGACAACCTTGTCTTGTTCCTTATCTTAGGGGAAATGGTTTCAGTTTTTCACCATTGAGAATGATGTTGGCTGTGGGTTTGTTTTATATGGCCTTTATTATGTTCAGGTAATTTCCCTCTATGCTTACTTTCTGGAAGGTTTTTATCGTAAATGGGTGTTGAATTTTGTCAAAAGCTTTTTCTGCATCTATTGAGATGATCATATGGTTTTTCTACTTCAATTTGTTAATATGGTTTATCACATTGTTTGATTTGCATATATTGAAGAATCCTTGCATTTCTCAGATAAACCCCACTTGATCATGTTGTATGATCCTTTTAATGTGCTGTTGGATTCTGTTTGCTAGTATTTTGTTGAGGATATTTGCATCTATGTTCATCAGTGATATTGGCCTGTAGTTTTCTTTCTTTGTGACATCTTTGTCTGGTTTTGGTATCAGAATTATGGTGGCCTCCTAGAATGAGTTTGGGAGTGTTCCTCCCTCTGTTATATTTTGGAAGAGTTTGAAAGGATAGGTGTTAGCTCTTCTCTAAATGTTTGATAGAATTTGATAGAATTTGCCTGTGAAGCCATCTGGTCCTGGGCTTTTTTTTGTTGGAAGAATTTTAATCACAGTCTCGGTTTCAGTGCTTGTGATTGGTCTGTTTATATTTTCTATTTCTTCCTGGTTCAGTCTCGGATGGCTGTGCTTTTCTAAGAATTTGTCCATTTCTTCCAGGTTGTCCATTTTATTGGCATAGAGTTGCTTGTAGTAACCTCTCACGATCCTTTGTATTTCTGCAAAGTCAGTTGTTAGTTCTCCTTTTTCATTTCTGATTCTATTCACTTGAGTCTTCTCCCTTTTTTTCTTGATGAGTCTGGCTAATGGTTTATCAATTTTTTATCTTTTCGAAGAACCAGCTTTTAGTTTTGTTGATCTTTGCTATTAATAAACACTTTTATTTCAGATCATCATAAGGTGCTATGAAGATGACACAATATCATGGGAGTGACAATGACTGCTTTCAATAGGGAAGTCAGAGAAGGTTCTTGAGGAGAAGACACCAGCTGTGTAGTCTCTAGTGAGAGCATCTCCACAGAGCATGTGCAAAAGTCTTGAGATCTGTGGTTCTGTTCAGATCTTTCCAGTGTCACAAAGGCTGGAAATATTCTCATGGTCCCTCTATCCCACAGCACGTCAGCACCCCTCACCCCATTGTGTCCATAGCCAGCCCATCAATCATCTCCAGAAAGCCAAAGTCATCCATGTATGCTGTACCTCCTCTAGCTCCTTGACTCTTGTCTCTCTTCCTGTCACCCTGTGCAACTTACCTTCCCACTCTAGTTACACTGCCAGCAACACCTTCTCTTTCCTGAGGTGGGGACAGTGAAGAGGTTTTGTGGTCTGTAAGCTGGGAGGAGGCTCAAAGAGCATAGCGCAGGAACCCTGCCTGGCCAAGGAGGCTGCATCAGGAAATGGGTGTGAGTAAATATCAGCTTGGGCAGAGTTCACTGACGAGCCTGAGATTCAGTTCAACAACATGTCACTGAGTTCCTATTGTGGGGCTCTGAGCCAAGTGCTTGCATCTTCCTGACATATGTGTGAACGTTTCGCTGAGAATGTGAGCTCTAAATGTGGAAGCAAATGCATAGTTACTCACACATAGGATAAGAATAAAGTGGAGAATTATGTTCTCAAAGATAAACTGAGACTTTATCAAGTTACAATGAAAGATGAACTGAGATGTTATCAAGTTGCTATGTAATGAGAAACTATATAAAATATACAAATATATTTTTCTTTATAGAATTGAAAAATCAGACTCAATAACCATGAACTTAGCCCCTATTATATACCAAAGACAATACTTGGAAAATGAATTCAATTCTTACAGTGGTCCTATGCAATAAGTCAAACTTTCCCCATTTTACTGGCAAAGGATAGGGAACAGCCTGACACCTGGTCACACCCTAGAAAGAGGCAGAGCAGGGGTTCGAATGCAGGTCATCTGACAACAGACCTCTGGGATCATCTTGTGAAACATCAACTTCTGCTCAGCACAATGGCAACATGCTGGGAGGCAGGCTGGGGAAGAATCCAGAGCAGTGATGGTTACACCTGGTTAAGAGCATGAGTTAGAATCTCATTGTTACCTCTTTCTAGCCCTGCTAGCTTGGGCCAGTAACTTTACCTTCCTAAGCCTCAGGCTCCTGATCTCTAAAATGGGACTACTAATAAAACCTACCTCACAGGGTTGTTTAAGGATGTAATGGCACACTTGGCACTCAGTAATGGGAGCTACCTATTATCATCTCAGAGGAGAGAATTTAGCACTTAGGGTGCTCTTTTTAAGCTTAGTCACATCCGATGGAGGGCCGGGCTCTATATGATGCTGTCCCCAAGACAGGGGCTCCTTGCTCTCGGGCTCTCTCCATGGACAGTGAGCAACCCAGTCACCCCCATTAAAGCATACACTTCCTGTGTCTGCAGCCAGGACAGAAATGCCAGGGGCCATGAGTGGCAGTCAGCAGTGACACTCATGGCCTCATACACATCCACAACCCGAAATCTCTTGTCAGAGAGCATTGAGGTTTCCTGCAGTAGAGCCTCACATTTTTTGTTTTTGACATCTTTATTGGAGTATGATTGCTTTACAATGGTGTATTAATTTCTGCTTTATAACAAAGTGAATCAGCTATACATATACATATATCCCCATATCTCCTCCCTCTTGCGTCTCCCTCCCACCCTCCCTATCCCACACCTCTAGGTGGTCACAAAGCACTGAGCTGCACATTTGAGTCGAAGTGCTGCATTTTTAACATAATCCCTGCCCCCCTGTACCTTCTAGATGTCTGAGTAAGGTGATTTACATAAATATCCCACACACTGTGTCAGAACATTTAAATGTGGACCTTTGAATTGGGCTCTTATTAAGAAGAAATTCATTTCTAATTCAAATAAAATTTTTTTTGCATGCTTACCCCATCAAACTTCCTGCCTAATAAATTATGTAAAAAAAGTTAAAAATAAGTGAGTCACGTGACCTCTGAAGTTAGAAAATACATCAGAAAAAAGAAAAAGGGAAGTGAATTGTTCTAAGTATACCAGAAAGGCCTTGTGTATTCAGAAACTCATTCCTTTTTTCTCCAAATCAATATGCAGTGCTCAGCACAGAGAACTGTCAGAGAACTATTGAATATAAAGCACAGAAGATAACAGCAGTGATTACAACATGCAATTGTGCAGCTGTGATATCATCTCCTCCCTCTCAGCCTGGTCCCCTCCATCAGATTGGTTGCTATGTTAATATTTTAGGCTTAAAGGACTAGAATTAATGCCTTCAGTTTTGTCTCTGATGTGTTGGTTTTCTGTCAAAAATTCCTGACAAAATTAACAGCCAATGAATCAGGATAATTAGAGATGGAGCGATGCAGCCTTGGAATCACTGGGTACACCGTCATCTCCTGCTTGGATGCAGGGCCTTGGCACGAGACGACACCCCTCCTCATTCTTCTACAGGGCAACTATCGTCAGCTATGAATAGGTCACCAATTATTTTTCTCCTTGAATAATGAATGTGGAGGGTGACCTTCCTCTGGTTTGATGAACAACCACCAGTACGAAAAATCAGATGAAATCTGGAGAGGCAACTGGAGAAGGTGTTAGAAAGCCCCTAAAAACTGAAAAAAATTAAATTAAGAAGAATATACAGCCTGATCATTTTACCACCTCGTTCTTTTTTGATGATGATGTGAAGTAGGTTTCTGTTAATAGAGAGAACCTGTGAAATAGGCAAAGATCCTCCAGAGAATGCTCCAGGTCATTCAGCCTTACAGAAAATAGGGAAGTGTTTGGAGGAAGATGAAAGAAACACAGGAAGTTGACTGCTGGAGATGAGAATGTGCCACCATAGCATTTTCATGTCGAGTCCCAGACTCTGCCCCTCCCCTACGACATCTCTTCCTTTCCCTCTGAAGTCTTTACTCCTGAAGACGAATGTGGAGGGAGGGAGAAGGGGAAAGCATGATATAAGCGTCTGTCTGCCAATAACCTACTTTATGGTCAGAAATCATTAATCTTGATGACCTTTCTTTTTTCATCATTTCCTTAAGAACGGTTGAGAATTCAGAGTTTGACTGCTGTCAGAGGCTAAAATCTTCCTAATCCAAACCTACTTCTGGTTTCTAATAGCCATCTGGTTACCCTCATGCCAATTTCATTTGTCTCTGAGAAATTTACTTAACTTCTGAAAAGACTTTCAGAAGGATAAAATGCTACCATGGATCCTCTTGGGATCTAAGCTGTGACCACGGTGTATATGAGGGTTTTCTGAAGCTTAGTGGGTATAGGTCACATTCTAGGTCCTCCAGCCTGTACCTCGGGTGGCTTTCTGAAACTCAGTATGTAAGGGTCACATTCTAGGCACTCCGACCTGTACCTTGGGTGGTTTTCTGAGGTTGGCTGAGGGTGCCAGCAGTTAGGTGTCAGAAGTAAGTGGTCTTCAAAAAGGAGGTGAGTTGGGGAAGCAGGAAGGTGAGAAGCAGATGAAATCGAAGAAGGGACGTATCTCCCTTGATCATGTCTTTTTCAATCAGTGGGGGCTGGTCAGCAAGGAGTGTGGGAAATATTTGGTATGTTAGGAACAAGGCTGATGCAATAAATTATGAAACTGTCTGTAGCAAAATTCCTGTGAAATACCCCATCCACCCTTAGAAAAATGGTTTGCTTTTGCCCTGGGAAATTGCTTACCATAAAGATGTTAGGTAATACCTATGCTTTACAGCACCCCATTACAGATATCCAAATGGCTCCTGCACGCTATAACAAAGCACCAAGCCCTCTCTACGCTGATTTAACAGCTCTGGAAGCATCGACGGACATAAATAATTAAATAATTATATACGCATATAAGTCTTTTCTCCAGTCTTCCGTCTAAAATTTTCACTTTTCTATAGAGTGGAGAAGATTAACTTTTAATGTTACTAAATTAGTTAGAATAAAACTTAAGAATAGGCACATCTGAACATTTGATACAATGTATTTTCTTCCTCTCATTATGACAATAGTACCTAAGGCCCCTTCCTCATTTAGCTGTTACTTGAGCATCAATAATCCATTAAATGAAAAGGGCTAAGCATTGAAAAGCATTAATTGAATTTTCCTCTATTAGGACCAACTAAACTTGATCAGATATAGGTCAAAAATAGAATACATGTCCAACTCTTGATTATCCATGGAAAGGAAAACAATGTCTGATGTGGATTACACTGTAATGACAAATGATTCTAAACTTTATTTTTATTGGATTTTTAAATATTATGTAAATTTTCAGCACAAGAATAGAGAGTGAATTGTCGGACCATGTCTGGAGTTAAATCACGTGTGACTGGAAGATCTCATTCCATTACTTTGCACTTATTAAGATAATTTAATTGTATGACCCCAGCACACTACAGGCTCTTGGTTAGGCTTTGGAAACAATTTGTGGATGTTTGATTGTGTGTGTGTGTGTATGAGATCATTCTAAATCATTTTCTTATACTAGTTCCTCTTGTAGTAACTTATAACATGTATATATTTAGACATATTTGAGTAAACTTATTTTATTAAGTATGGTTTAAAGCAGTGGTCCCCAACGTTTTTAGGACCAGGGACCGTTTTCGTGGAAGACAATTTTTCCATGGACTGGGGGGGAGGGGATGGTTTCGGGATGATTCGAATGCATTACATTTATTTTGCACTTTATTTCTATTATTATTGCATTGTAATATATAATGAAATAATTATGCAACTCACCAAAATGCAGAATCAGTGGGAGCCCTGAGCTTGTTTTCACTTTCCACTCACTGAGAGGGTTTTTTTGTTTTGTTTTCTTTTTTGTTTTATTTTTTACATCTTTATTGGAGTATAATTGCTTTACAATACTCTGTTAGTTTCTGATTTATAACAGAGTGACTCAGTTATACATATACATATGTTCCCATATCTCTTCCCTCTTGCATCTCCCTCCCTGCCACCCTCCCTTTCCCACCCCTCTAGGTAGTCACAAAGCACTGACTTGATCTCCCTGTGCTATGCAGCTGTTTCCCACCAGCTATCTATTTTATGTTTGGTAGTGTACATATGTCCATGCCACTCTCTCACTTTGTCACAGCTTACCCTTCCCCCTCCCCATGTCCTCAAGTCCATTCTCTAGTAGGTCTGTGTCTTTATTCCCGTCTTACCCCTAGGCTCTTCATGACATTTTTTTTTCTTAGATTCCATATATATGTGTTAGCATATGGTATCTGTCTTTCTCTTTCTGACTTACTTCACTCTGTATGACAGACTCTAGGTCCATCCACCTCACTACAAATAACTCAATTTCATTTCTTTTTATAGTTGAGTAATATTCCATTGTATATATGTGCCACATCTTCTTTATCCACTCATCCGATGATGGACACTTAGGTTGCTTCCATCTCCTCGCTATTGTAAATAGAGCTGCAATGAACATTTTGGTACATGACTCTTTTTGAATTATGGTTTTCTCAGGGTATGTGCCCAGTAGTGGGATTACTGGGTCATATGGTAGTTCTATTTGTAGTTTTTTAAGGAACCACCATACTGTTCTCCATAGTGGCTGTACCAATTCACATTTGCACCAGCAGTGCAAGAGTGTTCCCTTTTCTCCACATCCTCTCCAGCATTTATTGTTTCTAGATTTTTTGATGATGACCATTCTGACCAGTATGAGATGATATCTCATTGTAGTTTTGATTTGCATTTCTCTAATGATTACTGATGTTGAGCATTCTTTCAGGTATTTGTTGGCAATCTGTATATCTTCTTTGGAGAAATTCTATTTAGGTCTTCTGCCCATTTTTGGATTGGGTTGTTTGTTTTTTTGTTATTGAGCTGCATGAGCTGCTTATAAATTTTAGAGATTAGTCCTTTGACCGTTGCTTCATTTGCAAATATTTTTTCCCATTCTGAGGGTTGTCTTTTGGTCTTGTTTATGGTTTCCTATGTTGTGCAAAAGTTGTTAAGTTTCATTAGGTCCCATTTGTTTATTTTTGTTTTTATTTCCATTTCTCTAGGAGGTGGGTCAAAAAGGATCTTGCTGTGATTTATGTCATAGAGTGTTCTGCCTATGTTTTCCTCTAAGAGTTTGATAGTTTCTGGCCTTACATTTAGGTCTTTAATCCATTTTGAGCTTATTTTTGTGTATGGTGTTAGTGAGTGTTATAATCTCATACTTTTACATGTACCTGTCCAGTTTTCCTGGCACCACTTATTGAAGAGGCTGTCCTTTCTCCACTGTACATTCCTGCCTCCTTTATCAAAGATAAGGTGACCATATGTGCATGGGTTTATCTCTGGGCTTTCTATCCTGTTCCATTGATCTATATTTCTGTTTTTCTGACAGTACCATACTGTTTTCATTACGGTAGCTTTGTAGTATAGTCTGAAGTCAGGGAGCCTGGTTCCTCCAGATCCATTTTTCATTCTGAAGATTGCTTTGGCTATTCGGGGTCTATTGTGTTTCCATACAAATTGTGAAATTTTTTGTTCTAGTTCTGTAAAAAATGCCAGTGGTAGTTTGATAGGGATTGCATTGAATCTGTAGATTGCTTTGAGTAGTAGAGTCATTTTCACAATGTTGATTCTTCCAATCCAAGAACATGGTATATCTCTCCATCTATTTGTATCATCTTTAATTTCTTTCATCAGTGTCTTATAATTTTCTGCATACAGGTCTTTTGTCTCCTTAGGTAGGTTTATTCCTAGATATTTTATTCTTTTTGTTGCAATGGTAAATGGGAGTGTTTTCTTGATTTCACTTTCAGATTTTTCATCATTAGTGTATAGGAATGCCAGAGATTTCTGTGCATTTTGTATCCTGCTACTTTACCAAATTCATTGACTAGCTCTAATAGTTTTCTGGTAGCATCTTTAGGATTCTCTATGTATAGTATCATGTCATCTGCAAACAGTGGCAGCTTTACTTCTTCTTTTCTGTTTTGGATTCCTTTTATTTCCTTTTCTTCTCTGATTGCTGTGGCTAAAACATCCAAAAGTATGTTGAATAATAGTGGTGACAGTGGGCAACCTTGTCTTGTTCCTGATCTTAGTGGAAATGGTTTCAGTTTTTCACCATTGAGGATGATGTTGGCTGTGGGTTTGTTTTATATGGCCTTTATTATGTTGAGGAAAGTTCCCTCTATGCCTTCTTACTGGAAGGTTTTTATCATAAATCGGTGTTGAATTTTGTCAAAAGCTTTTTCTGCATCTATTGAGATGATCATATGGTTTTTCGCTTCAATTTGTTAATATGGTTTATCACATTGTTTGATTTGCATATATTGAAGAATCCTTGCATTTCTCAGATAAACCCCACTTGATCATGTTGTATGATCCTTTTAATGTGCTGTTGGATTCTGTTTGCTAGTATTTTGTTGAGGATTTTTGCATCTATGTTCATCAGTGATATTGGCCTGTAGTTTTCTTTCTTTGTGACATCTTTGTCTGGTTTTGGTATCAGAATTATGGTGGCCTCCTAGAATGAGTTTGGGAGTGTTCCTCCCTCTGTTATATTTTGGAAGAGTTTGAAAGGATAGGTGTTAGCTCTTCTCTAAATGTTTGATAGAATTTGCCTGTGAAGCCATCTGGTCCTGGGCTTTTGTTTGTTGGAAGAATTTTAACCACAGTTTCAATTTCAGTGCTTGTGATTGATCTGTTCATATTTTCTATTTCTTCCTGATTCAGTCTTGGCAGGTTGTGCTTTTCTAAGAATTTGTCCATTTCTTCCAGGTTGTCCATTTTATTGGCATAGGGTTGCTTGTAGTAATCTCTCATGATCTTTTGTATTTCTGCAGTGTCAGTTGTTATTTCTCCTTTTTCGTTTCTAATTCTATTGATCTGAGTTTCTCCCTTTTTTTCTTGATGAGTCTGGCTAATGGTTTATCGATTTTGTTTATCTTCTCAAAGAACCAGCTTTTAGTTTTAGTGATCTTTGCTATCGTTTCTTTCATTTCTTTTTCATTTATTTCTGATCTGATCTTTATGATTTCTTTCCTTCTGCTAACTTTGGGGTTTTTTTGTTCTTCTTTCTCTAATTGCTTTAGGTGCAAGGTTAGGTTGTTTATTCGAGATGTTTCCTGTTTCTTAAGATAGTATTGTATTGCTATAAACTTCCCTCTTAGAACTGCTTTTGCTGCATCCCATAAGTTTTGGGTCGTCGTGTCTCCATTGTCATTTGTTTCTAGGTATTTTTTGATTTCCTCTTTGATTTCTTCAGTGATCACTTAGTTATTAAGTAGTGTATTGTTTAGCCTCCATGTGTTTGCATTTTTCACTGCTCTTTTCCTGTAATTGATATCTAGTCTCATAGTGTTGTGGTTGGAAAAGATACTTGATACAATTTCAACTTTCTTAAATTTACCAAGGCTTGATTTGTGACCCAAGATATGATCTGTCCTGGAGAATGTTCCATGAGCACTTGAGAAAAATGTGTATTCTGTTGTTTTTGGATGGAATGTCCTATAAATATCAATTAAGTCCATCTTGTTTAATGTATCATTTAAAGCTTGTGTTTCCTTATTTATTTTCATTTTGGATGATCTGTCCATTGGTGAAAGTGGGGAGTTAAAGTCCCCTACTATGAATGTGTTACTGTCGATTTCCCCTTTTATGGCTGTTAGTATTTGCCTTATGTATTGAGGTGCTTCTATGTTGGGTGCATAAATATTTACAGTTTTTATATCTTCTTCTTGGATCGATCCCTTGATCTTTATGTAATGTTCTTCTTTTTCTCTTGTAATAGTCTTTATTTTAAAGTCTGTTTTGTCTGATATGAGAATTGCTACTCTAGTTTTCTTTTGGTTTCCATTTGCATGGAATATCTTTTTCCATCCCCTCACTTTCAGTCTGTATGTGTCCCTAGGTCTGAAGTGGGTCTCTTGTAGACAGCATATATATGGGTCTTGTTTTTGTATCCATTCAGCCAGTCTGTGTCTTTTGGTGGGAGCATTTAATCCATTTACATTTAAGGTAATTATTGATATGTATGCTCCTATTCCTATTTTCTTAATTGCTTTGGGTTTGTTATTGTAGGTCTTTTCCTTCTCTTGTGTTTCTTGCCTAGAGAAGTTCCTTTAGCATTTGTTGTAAAGCTGGTTTGGTGGTGCTGAACTCTCTCAGCTTTTGCTTGTCTGTAAATGTTTTAATTTCTCCATCAAATCTGAATGAGATCCTTGCTGGGTAGAGAAATCTTTGTTGCAGACTTTTCTCCTTCATCACTTTAAATATGTCCTGCCAGTCCCTTCTGGCTTGCAGAGTTTCTGCTGAAAGATCAGCTGTTAACCTTATGGGGATTCCCTTGTGTGTTATTTGTTGTTTTTCCCTTGTTGCTTTTAATATGTTTTCTTTGTATTTAATTTTTGACAGTTTGATTAATATATGTCTTGGCGTGTTTCTCCTTGGATTTATCCTGTATGGGACTCTCTGTGCTTCCTGAACTTGATTAACTATTTCCTGTCCCATATTAGGGAAGTTTTCAACTATAATCTCTTCAAATATTTTCTCAGTCCCTTTCTTTTTCTCTTCTTCTTCTTGAACCCTTATAATTCAAATGTTGGTGCATTAAATGGTGTCTCAGAGGTCTCTGAGACTGTCTTCAGTTCTTTTCATTCTTTTTTCTTTATTCTGCTCTGCAGTAGTTATTTGCACTATTTTATCTCCCAGGTCACTTATCCATTCTTCCGCCTCAGTTATTCTGCTGTTGATCCCATCTAGAGATCTTTTTTTTTTTTTTTTTGCAGTACACAGGCTTCTCACTGTTGTGGCCTCTCCTGTTGTGGAGCACAGGCTCCGGACGCCTAGGCTCAGCAGCCATGGCTCACAGGCCCAGCCGCTCTGCGGCATGTGTGATCTTCCCAGACTGGAGCATGAACCTGTGTCCCCTGCATCGGCAGGCGGACTCTCAACCACTGCGCCACCATGGAAGCCCTATCTAGAGTATTTTTAATTTCATTTATTGTGTTGTTCATCGTTGCTTGTTTCATCTTTAGTTCCTCTAGGTCCTTGTTAAATGTTTCCTGCATTTTCTCTATTCTGTTTCCAAGATTTTGGATCATCTTTACTATCATTATTCTGATTTCTTTTTCAGGTAGCCTGCCTATTTCCTCTTCATTTGTTAGGTCTGGTGGGTTTTTATCTTGCTCCTTCATCTGCTGTGTATTTTTCTGTCTTCTCATTTTGCTTATCTTACTGTGTTTGGGGTCTTCTTTTTGCAGGCTGCAGGTTCTTAGTTCCCATTGTATTTGGTGTCTGTCCCCAGTGGCTAAAGTTGGTTCAGTGAGTTGTGTAGGCTTCCTGGTGGAGAGGACTAGTGCCTGTCTCTGGTGGATGAGGCTGGATCTTTTCTTTTTGTTGGGCAGGTCGACGTCTGGTAGTGTGTTTTGGGGTGTCTGTGGACTTATTATGATTTTAGGCAGCCTCTCTGCTAATGGGTGGGGTTGTGTTCCTGTCTTGCTAGTTGTTTTGCATATGGTGTCCAGCACTGTAGCTTGCTGGTTGTTGAGTGAAGCTGGGTGTTGGTTTTGAGATGGAGATATCTGGGAGATTTTTGCCGTTTGATATTATGTGGAGCTGGGAGGTCTCTTGTGGACCAGTGTTCTGGAGTTGGCTCTCCCACCTCAGAGGCACAGCACTGACCCCTGGCTGGAGCACCAAGAGCCTTTCATCCACACGGCTCAGAATAAAAGGGAGAAAAAGTAGAAAGAAAGAAAGAAAGAGGATAAAATAAAATAAAATAAAGTACGATAAAATAAAATAAAGTTATTAAAATAAAAACTAATTATTAAGAAAAAATTTTTTTAAAAAGTAAAAAAAAAAACAAAACAAAACAACAGCAACAAAATAAAAAACAAAAAATGGACAGACAGAACCCTAGGACAAATGGTGAAAGCAAAGCTATACAGACAAAATCTCACACAGAAGCATACACATACACACTCACAAAAAGAGGAAAAGGGGAAAAAATAATAAATCTTGTTCTCAAAGTCCACCTCCTCAATTTGGGATGAATCGTTGTCTATTCAGGTATTCCACCGATGCAGGGTACATCAAGTTGATTGTGGAGATTTAATCTGCTGCTCCTGAGGCTGCTGGGAGAAATTTCCCTTTCTCTTCTTTGTTCACACAGCTCTTGGGGTTCAGCTTTGGATTTGGCCCTGCCTCTGCGTTTAGGTCGCCTGAGGGCGTCTGTTCTTTGCTCAGACAGGACGGAGTTAAAGGAGCAGCTGATTCTGGGGCTCTGGCTCACTCAGGCAGCGGGGAGGGAGGGTTACCGATGCGGGACGAGCCTGTGGCGGCAGAGGCCGGCATGACTTTGCACCAACCTGAGGCATGCCATGCGTTCTCCCGGGGAAGTTGTCCCTGGATCACGGGACCCTGGCAGTGGCAGGCTGCGCAGGCTCCCAGGAGGGGAGGTGTGGAGAGTGACCTGTGCTCGCACACAGCCTTCTTGGTGGCGGCAGCAGCAGCCTTAGCGTCCCATTCCCGTCTCTGGGGTCTGCACTGTTAGCCACAGCTCGTGCCCATCTCTGGAGGTCCTTTAAGCAGCGCTCTTAATCCCCTCTCCTCGTGCACCAGGAAACAAAGAGGGAAGAAAAAGTCTCTTGCCTCTTCAGCAGGTCCAGACTTTTTCCCGGACTCCCTCCCGGCTAGCCGTGGTGCGCTAACCCCTTCAGGCTGTGTTCACGCTGCCAGTCCTCTCCCTGCGATCCAACCGAAGCCCGAGCCTCAGCTCCCAGCCCCTCCCGCCCCGGCGGGTAAGCAGACAAGCCTCTCGGGCTGGTGAGTGCCAGTTGGCATGGATCCTCTGTGCGGGAATCTCTCTGCTTTGCCCTCCGCACCCCTGTTGCTGTGCTCTCCTCCGCGGCTCCGAAGCTTCCCCACTCCGCCACCCACGGTCTCTGCCCGTGAAGGGGTCTCCTAGTGTGTGGAAAACTTTCCTCCTTCACAGCTCCCTCCCACTGGTGCAGGTCCCATCCCTATTCTTTTGTCTCTGTTTATTCTTTTTTCTTTTGCCCTACCCAGGTACTCGAGGAGTTTCTTGCCTTTTGGGAGGTCTGAGGTCTTCTGCCAGTGTTCAGTGGGTGTTCTGTAGGAGTTGTTCCACGTGTAGATGTATTTCTGATGTATCTGTGGGGAGGAAGATGATCTCTGCGTCTTACTCTTCCACCATCTTCCTAGTTGTACTGATAGGGTTTTGATATGAGTCTGCAAGCAGTTGATTTATTATGGTCTCTGTGCAGTCAAACCTCTCTGCTTATGATAATCTGTATTTGCAGCTGCTCCCCAGTGCTAGCATCACCGCCTCAGCTCCACCTCAGATCGTCAGGCATTAGATTCTGATACAGAGTGCACAACCTAGATCCCTCGCGTGCACAGTTCACCATAGGGTTCGCACTCCTATGAAAATCTAATGCCGCCGCTGATCTGACAGGAGGAGGGGCTCGGGCGGTAATGAGAGTGATGGGGAGTGGCTGTCAATACAGATGAAGCTTTGCTTGCTGGCCGCCGCTCACCTCCTGCTGTGCGGCCCTTTTCCTAACAGGCCGTGGACCACTACCAGTCCGTGGCCCAGAGGTTGGGGACCCCTGTTTTAAAGTGTTTTATTTCTTATTTACTTTTATTTTTTTGAAGTATAGTTGATTTACAGTGTTGTGTTAATTTCAGGTGTACAGCAAAGTAATTCAGATTCTATTCCATTATAGGTTATTATAAGTTATCAAATATAGTTCCCTGTGCTATACAGTAGGTCCTTGTTGGTTATCTATTTTATATATAGTAGTGTGTATCTGTTAATCCCAAACTCCTAATTTATCCCTTCCCCCCGCACATTTCCCCATTGGTAACCATAAGTTTGTTTTCTATGTCTGTGAGACTTTATATTTTGTAAATAAGTGCATTTGTATCATTTTTTGTTTTAGATTCCACATACAAGTGATGATAAGATATTTGTGTTTGTCTGACTTACTTCACTTAGTATAATAATCTCTAGGTCCATCCATGTTGCCACAAATGGCATTATTTCATTCTTTTATGGTGTTTTAAACAACAACAACAGCAAGATAATAGGCTTCCGATTCTGATCCTCCTTAATCTCCACCGAAAAGAATATTTAGGGAACAGTAGCACCAGTATCAATGCCACAGTGATCTTTTGATCTTCCTGTTTATTTTTTTTTAAATCTAAAAGAAAGTGAAACTGGTAAGAATGAAAATAGATATTCCCAAGTATACCTTACTAGAGCAATATTGTGACCCAAATTTCTGAACAAAGAAATTTAAGTGTATGATAATAGACCACTAATTTTATAAAATACTTAATTATACAAAATTTTAGTTAAGAGAATTTGATTAATCCACGAAATTTTATTCAACTTGAATTTGACTAGGTCTTAGAAAAACTGATCTCTACTGAAACAGCATTGCTGGAAACTGCATTATAATGTGTTCGAAGTATCAGAATCTCCCAGATGGGACTCAGGGTAGCAATAGAGGCATATAGAGGCAATTTAAGAAGTAATTTAATCCCCAGGGCACAGTGAAGGAAAAGAGAACAAATAACAAAGTAATGGTTGACTAGCATGTGTTATTCTTAAGTCTATCAAAGGTAATTATAAAAAATGTCCTAGATATAAGTTTTATTATCTCTTCTTAGAATGAAATATTTTTATTAAAGCATCTTTAAAATATCTAGGTTTATAAATGTTTTAACATAGGTCGATTGGGGACATGTTTTTTTTTTTAAACTGGTGAGAGAGATTCTTTTTCAAAAGAATTTCACATTAAAATTATTGAATCTGAGGAGACATTGAAAAGCACACTTTTTCCTCTCAGAGTAGCAAACTTTGAAGAGAAAAAAATGTCCTAAAGAATGAAAAACCAAGTTAAAATAAAGAAAATCATTGACCATTTGGTTTATAATGTTATTTACAAAGGTCTTATGACTCCTGGAGGCCTATTTTTTACATGCATGAGCGTTTATGTATTTTGTTTTAAAATTTATGTCAACTTCACAAATCATTTTTTTAAACTATTACGTCTGGAAAAGAAAAGCCTGAGTCTTTGGGAAAACAATATTTTGCAGGTCATTTAGTGGACTATATAACAAAGTCATTTCATTTTATGCCCCAAATCTGATTGAAAGTATGTCTGTGAATTCTTTTCAAGGCCCAGGAATAGAATGCCAAGGAAGCAAGGGGATCGATCCTAGTTATTTTAACTACCTGGGTTCAAGAGTCCACAGTAACCTTGATTTACTTTTCTCTCACTCTTTTTCCTGGTCTGTGGTTTCCATGGTGAATTACTTTAATGCAGGTAGACTAATCCCATATTCTTTTGACTCAGACAGTTCCAGAGGTGATGTATCTCAGTGGTCTCTGTGAAATCCAGTCATAGCAGGGAGAGATCTCCTTTCAGAAAAGAAATCTGCTCGCCGAAAATAGATAAGCTTCCAATAATTAAAAAGGAAAATCAGGTTAAAAGATTTAATGAGGTTTTGTCCTCGTGATTAGTCACATCATTTTATTAAAAGAAAAAAAAAATACTCCAGTGAGCCTTCTGTGCCGTAACAACTCAGATTTGCATGGTGTGCTGTGGTTTACAAAGATTTCTCACAGATAATCTCATTTTAATTCATACAGTGCCTGCTTATTTTTCTGTTAGATTTTAGGACTCTGCTGTGATCAGTCATAATCTGAAGTTCATGGCTGGCTATAAACACAACCAGGGCAAGAGAAGGTGAATTGTTTTGGATGAAATATAACAGAGACCAATAATTGAAGCCCCAGAACTCAAGTTCAAATACTATTCCATCTCTAGCACGATCTCAGAGCCAAGACTTCCCAGATGACATCAGTGTGAGACTCTATTGTCCTTAATTTGATTTTTTATTATTCAAAATCATTTCCTGGGAGACAGTCTTCTTATTTAAGTTTAGTTTTTCAAACCATCTTATCTTCACCACCGTTTGTTTGAAGATTTCCTAATTGAATTCTTAACAGAAAAGCCTCCTTGCGGTCAACACCCACAGAAATGAAATAGAAACAATGGATACAGGGATTTGCTTTTGAAATACTGATAAGTTCAGGTAAAATCAAATGCTTCACAGTGTGAAAATCGCTCTCATTCTTATTTGTAAAATTCAAAGAAGCATTTCCTAATCGTTTGTGTAGATCCAGTTTCGCTTCATAATTTCCAGACTACCACCTGGATGTACTGAGGCTCTTCTGTGACACAGTTGAGCTAGTTCCGAAAGTTCCTCCTTTTTCTCTGGGTTCCTTTGCTTTTATTCCACTAGGACTCGCCACCTCAATTTGTTTTATCCGAACTATGACTGAACATGAATAAACAAATGGAGAATTGAGGCAATTATACTATTAATATGAGCAGGAAAAAAAAAAACCCAACACATTGCCTGAGTTATCACATTGCCAATTCTTGGCAAACATCTTTTTCTGTTTCAGTGATGTGGAAGATTGCCTGACTTCTTTTCTCGGGGAGTGTAGATCTGGTCCGTGTCACATGGCTCTGAGCATTCAGTGTCTACACATGATTGCCTCATTTCCTGTTGCCTCAGACTGTATCTATTCTAGGAAGGCTAAGCTATGATAGGAAGGTTCAGTGGTTCTGAAGTATAGTACTTACAAAGATATCCCTGTGAACACTTTGATATTTTAAGTTCTTAACTGATGTTAGGGCCTGTTCCACTGGTCATGGTGAGCTGGACCAACTGATATTTTCATTCATTCATTCACTCATTCATTATTTATTGAGTGCTCTGTGCCAGGTCTCCAGGATACAAAAATGACAATCTCTTGGTGCCAGCACTTGAAGAGTTCGAAGACATTAAAAAAGTATTTACAAATCACTACTAGAAAACTATGACTACAAAAAACTAAAAATAGAGCTAACCTGAAATCCCACTCCTGGGCATATATTCGGAGGAAACCATAATTCGAAAAGATACGTGCACCCCAGTGTTCATTGCAGCACTGTATTCGATAGCCAAGACATGGAAGCAGCCTAAATGTCTGTTGACAGAGGAATGGATAAAAAACCTGTAGTATATATACACAATGGAATACTACTCAGCCATAAAAAAGAGTAAAATAATGCCATTTCCAGCAACATGGATGGACCTAGAGATTATCATACTATGTGAAGTAAGTCAGAGAAAAACAAATATCATATGATATCACTTATATGTGGAATCTTAAAAAAATGATACAAAGGAACTTATATACAAAACAGAAATAGACCCAGAGACATAGAAAACAAATATGTTTACCAAAGGGGAAAGGGAGAAGGAGGGATAAATTAGGAGTTTGGGATTAACAAATACACACTACTATATATAAAAAAGGACCTACTGTAGAGCATAGGGAACTATACTCAATATTTTGTAATAACCTGTAAGGGAAAGGAAAAAAAGTAGTTACAATACAATGCAATAAGTTTGAACAATGAGTCCACTGTGGGTAAAAACACACACCCTCTAAAAGTTTCAGGGAGACAGAATCAGAAGCCACAAGCAATTTCCCAAGAATATACTTTTCATTCTTATCTTGTTTTATTTTTCTCCTACAATCCTTTAAGAATGAGATAAGCCAGTCTCACTAGGTATTCATTTGCTACTTCTCAAAGATCTTCAGCTTCTGAGAGTTTGGGGATAGACATTTTCAACGGAGCAGGATTTGGCAGAGGTTGGTCAAATATCTCTGCCAAGGGCTCTCCCTGGCGGATGGCAACAGCTGTTTGGGATTGAGTCAAAGTACAGGATGAGCCCCTGCAAAAAGTCCTTTTTCTTACACTAATGGCTTTTTCCCTCGGAGTGGTTATTCATTGTATCAGTGCATAATTGTTTTTGTTAATGCATTTGCTCAGATCATACAAAAATCTAATTATTCTATGTAATGAATCATTAACAATCTCCATAAATTCATTTCAGTGTTTGCATGCTGGCATTCAGGTTATGCTAATAAATGTAAAATATTCATGCCTTTAAGTCTGAGATTGCCCACTATGTTCGAAAAATTTGTTTTAGTAAATGTACTAAATTTTGAATCTGCATTTTGTAAAATACTGAAGTGTAAACTGCAAGATTATTCTTGAATAGAATATTCTAATTTTCTATTCACTTTTTAAACTGAGTTCTTTTATTTCCTTCACAACCCACGTTCACTGAGCTACAACAAATGACACGTGGTCATGTTTAACTTAAGAGCATTAATTGGTGTTTGGTAATGAAAGAAGATCAAAAGTGATTGTCGTTGACCTTTTCCACTTTGATTTCTTCACATTGAAACTCAGCCTTTGATCCATTTGCTGAAGCAGATATTAGGAATATGTACCTTATTATCATTATTTTTAATCAGAGAAGGGGAAAATAAACCTTGAATTCTAGCTATAAAAATTCACCACTATAAAGTACAGAGGTTTTCTACATTATTATTATTGTTGTTGTTATTAACATGCACTGTGTGGCAGGTACTCTGTTCGGTGTTTAATATTCTCCATCTCATTTAATCCTCCCCCAAAGCCCCTTAGGTTGGTCCTCTATTTTCCTCAATTTACAGATGAGAAACTGAGATTTAGAGAAGTGAAGACACTTGCCCAAGTTATCAGTTTTGCATAGTGGTTCTCCACTGAAGGAGATTTTGCCTCCTTGGGGACATTTGGCAATGTCTAGAGACATTTTTCATTGCCACAGCTGGACAGAGGGCAACCGGTATCTGAGGAGGAAAGGCCAGGGATGCTGCTAACCATCCTACAATGCACAACGCAGCCCCCATAACAAAGAATTATCTGGTCTAATACATCACTAGTACTGTGGGTGAGAAACCCTGGTGTAGCAGCTGTGTGTTGCCCATGTCACAGCTCCTTCAGTGACCGATTTCAGAGCAGCTGTGGTGGACAGTGGTGCATCTTACCAGCATGTGAGGTTGTGGATCTTGGCTTTTCTGCCTCAGGGCTTTCTCTGAAACACCAGTGTAGGTGCATTCTGAGATTGTGCAGGAGTTAACACCTGGGGGCAACCCTCCACCAGTATGCAACCTGATGGGACACTTGAGGGCCTTCTACACAGTTTCTCCTCATGTCCCCAGATAGATGGAGTCTCAGTTGCCTACAATGGTAACCAACTGGTACAACAGACACTGACTGACTCAGTGCCACCTCTTACTGGCTGAGGGTTGCCCCAGGCTTGTCAACACCTCTTAGATTCTAGGCCATATCTGTTGCTTGGCTTCAGAGAAAGATTTGGGGCAGAAAATCAGAGATAGCACCACCTGAGCAGTGTATTTAACTACACTGAACTGTCTGCTAAAGCTGGTTGAAATCAGTAACATATATGTTATGGGTTTTTAATCACTTCCCTGTCTCACTCCCTGGACTCTTTCTTCTTCCTAGACCCGACTTTGAAATAAACTACCTGGACCCAAGTCCTTATTCAAGCTCTGCTTTCAAGGTAACCCAAACTAAAACAGAAAGCTAGCAAGTCTACTCTGTTATATTGCAAGTCCAGTTAAACAGAACCCAATGCTGGCTGTGTCACCTGATAAACAAGGGAAATCTGTCCATCGGCACCCTTTGGCTTAAAATGCCCTTTCCACTTGAAGTTCCATGGTCAACTATTTAATACTGCTTTATCAGGACTCTAAATGCTCTCACTACTTTATTTTTCCCCAAACCCAATAACACATCCTCAATGATGGAATCAACCTTTTGCTGTTGTTTTTGTTTTCTGTGCAGAAGTGATATTGGCTTGAGGGAGGAACCCAACATACCTGACCTATTGTAGATTTATGCTGAGAACTTGAACTTAGCCTTTGCTACTGTTTGGAAATCTTTCAGGAGTGTTTGAATGACTTCCTCATATACTTCTTATTCCTTTCTAGCCCCAAGCCTGGCTTTATAAGCCCTCTCCTCCATATCTCTTTGGACCATTTGACACTTTCTTCCTGAATTTTTTCTTTTTTTTTAACTTCCATGATTATACTATATTTACTACTCCTTTGATCTGACAGCTCTTTTTTTTTTTTGTAATCCACTAGTATCTCTTTTTCTTTCTTCCAATCTGAAAACAAGAATTGTCATATCTCCTTTTTTATACTCACTTTATGGGCGAGCTCATTCTCTTCTATAGGAGTGTCAGCTAAATTTCTGTTTCCAGCTCTGATATTTCCCCTAGGTCCCCAGGTCATTGCTGACTGTCCACTTGATTAACCCATCAGCTAATCTTCTCCTAGGCAGCCTACATGGCTCAGAAGAAGTTGAATTCCCTCTCAAGTCCAGGAACGCACCAGAATGGTCTAAGGACAATCTCCTCCTCTTGCCCAATTGATTCAGCAATTTTCATATAAACCAGTTCAGTTTCCTGAGATTTAAGGTAAGATTTGTTGGGGATTCTGGGGAAATTCTTTCTTACTCTTCTGGGATAACTTTCGGAAGCAATTATCTTTTTTTTTTCTCTTGCTTTTTCTCAGTATATATTCATGTGTGGATGTGACATCTGGAAGGGAGGTCATTATGTTAATATCACTTTGGGGATGAATCCACCGTGTGGACGAGTGCTGAGTCAAATGACTCTCAAGCAAATGGAACTAAGGAAACTGGATTAAGTCCCTCTGAATGAGTGCACTTCTTTTGGACAGCCAGCAATGGGAGTCAATATTTTTCCTTGTTTAAGCTAGTTTCAGTTACTTGCAGCCAAAGGCTCTTAGTGAGAAAATGTTGTGCCATGGTCTCTTTGGAAGAACCTCGGTCTCTCCATTTTTTCCCATTACAACTGTCATCTCTTGAATGCACATCCATTACTGGCAGTCTTCCAGTGAAACTACATACTTGCATTCTCTCCTCTTTCTGATTCATCTTCTATACTGTTGCCAGGTCAATTTCCCTAAAAGACAATTTTCATTATGTTACTCCATAAATTTCCATAATGGTTTCTTTCTTTTCACTTTCAGCTTTTAGTCCAAACTCCCAAGATTTGTTTTTAAGACTTTTCATAATCAGACATCTTTTTGTGTACTCAATATGGTTTCTCTGTGCTCCCCAACATACAATTGAAATCTTTCCTCTTAATATTTTCACAATAGGGAAATGTTTCCCCTGTGACAATTCCATGTACACTTTCAGTCTTTCTTTAATTTCTAGATTCTCCTAAATTTTTCCTTAATAGACACAGCCTTTATTCATTTAAACAGTCTTTATTTATTTATTTATTTATTATTTTTTTTTGCGATATGCGGGCCTCTTACTGTTGTGGCCTCTCCCGTTGCGGAGCACAGTCTCCGGACGTGCAGGCTCAGCGGCCATGGCTCACGGGCCCAGCTGCTCCATGGCATGTGGGATCTTCCCGGACCGGGGCACGAACCCGTGTCCCCTGCATCGGCAGGTGGACTCTCAACCACTGTGCCACCAGGGATGCCCTAAACAGTCTTTATTAAGTGCAGACTATATGTTCCAGGTATGCAACGAGCAGTGGATTTATAAAGACAAATGTCTGAAAAAGTCCTCTTAGGAATAATGAAATAAAACTTGATAAACACTGTTCTAGATACTGGGTAAACTTTTTTGCAATGCATGAAACAGTCCTGCACAATTGGAGAACTGTTCTGCCACAAATCCCAACACTGCCGTTAATCCCAACACTGGTGGAGTTGTTTTTATGTATTTATTTTCTTTTTAAATCTGTAATTGCAATTTGAGACAACAGAAAGCAGAGTATTTTACTGCCAATTATTTCAGATCAATTCCTCCTCCCCCACTCAGCTAAATTATCAGTGCCTTGAGAGCAGATGCCATCTCATATATTTCTTTCATACCTTCCTTGAGAGAATAGCATGAAATGTCTTTACGTTGGTCTCTCTCTGTCTCATTCTCTGCATACTCATTTTATCCATTTCTTATTGGAGTGCAAGGAGTGATATTTGCAAAGCTGATACTAACCGTGGTTAAGAACAGATTTTTGCTTTACTGACTTAGCACACAGGAGATGATAAAAAACATTAGCTCTTATTAATGATAATAAAGGAAGCATAGAAAATGTCTTGATTGATGAAAATGCCTGCCTTAGTCTTGTTGCTATCACCTTTGCCCATTCTCTTAAATTCATATCTTAGTAATAGAGTTTAAAAATTATTGTCAAACCAATGAAAGGTTTATTTTCTTAATCTAAACATAATCTTAACTCTCTAATATTTATTTCTTTATATTCTCTTACAAATTTTGTCCATATGTAGTTGATTTTTTATTAAAAATAGCAATACTGAATAGGTAGTCAGTGTCACTGACTATTTTATTCATGTAGAATCAATAGTAGATTGATGTAGAATCATCATTAAATGATGTAGAATCATTTAATAAAGATGTTTCAGTGTTTCTACCTAATTATCAGAATTGCCATTTTAACAGCTGCATAATGGCCCATCACATTTATTGATTGCTCTTACTTTTTGTTGGACAATTTGTTTCTCGTCTTTCATCATTATACGTGATGCTTCTGCCTAGTCTTTCTGCCACTGATTTTTGTCATCCTCTATTAAATACTGCCCCTACCCCCTGGATTATTGTCTACTTGCTTGGATTCTGACTATTGTGATTTACACATACACAATGCATCAATTCACCTGCCTGTACTTAGCTCTGATCAATGATAGTTGCTTGATCCTTTACATTCCTGGTTCCAAAGAGTTGGTGCTTCTGATCCCCGCTGCTCAAGAAGGATTTGGTATAGCTCGAGGCACGTGTGGGAAGTCAGCTGGTATTTCACGGTAAGAGAGAAGACATATCCCAGAATAACTGAAACTCTTTAAAGATAAAATCCACATATTTCCTCTTTTGATAAAGTGCTAAATTATAGTAAATGTGCTCCCAGGATACCCATGGATTACTTGATGATAATAAAAGATAACAGCTGAATATTGTTTTCAATTTTGAAAGAGCAAACAAATCAACAGCAATCATAACATTACTTTATATGCCTAAACTAGGATGGAATAATGTTTTCATAGAAGATGTGATCTGGGTTCAAATAACATCATTTACCAAATGCAGAGCATTGCTGTAGCTCTTGACTTAAAGATACATTAAATCTATCAAAGTTAAGAGTCAGTATAGACGCAGGTCAGATTCTATGACAAAAACTCAGAGACCAGGGCTTCCCTGGTGGCGCAATGGTTGAGTGAGTGTCCACCTGCCGATGCAGGGGACACGGGTTCATGCCCCAGTCCGGGAAGATCCCACATGCCGCGGAGCGGCTGGGCCCGTGAGCCATGGCCGCTGAGCCTGTGCTCCGCAACGGGAGAGGCCACAACAGTGAGAGGCCCGCATACCACAAAAAATAAAAAGAAAAATAATCAAAATAAGATTGCTTAGTAAGGTTGTGAATAAACAGTCTACAGAAATCAATTATATATATTTGATGAAAGGGAGGAAAAAACTCTATTCAATAAGAAAAATAAAACATTTAGGAATAAGAGTGAGATTTATACAAAGATCTACTTAAGATTTTAAGATGCTACTGAAACTTACATATGGACAGGTGTATCATTTCTTGGATGAAGCAAATCAACATCATAAAGATGTGATTCAATAAAAATAGCAACAACATTTTTATTTTGGAATCAGGCTGGTACTAAAGTTCAGATGGAAAAATAAAAGACAAGAATAGTCAAGAAAAATCTGGAGGAGTGGCGAGGAGGACTAGTTCTTCTGCATATTCAAATGCATATTTTAAATCTTCAATAACAAAAACAATATGGTACCAGTACCTGAATCGAATGACAGATCAATGGAATTGAATAGAAAAACCAGAAATAGGTCTAAAATAAAAGGATTTAGCATATTAAAAACGTGACGCCCCACATCAGTAGGGTAAAGGTAGAGTTGTCAATGAACGATGTTGGGTCAGTTGGCGGGGTCTGGAACAATATATAACTCCATAACACATTTCTGTATTGACTCTCCCTCCTTTTGTTCCTCTTCTATCCCTCGCCCCTTTCTCTAGATCACACTCTCCAACAAAATATTTGCACAAAGACTTTGTTGCAGGCTCTGCTTTCTAGGGAACTCAGGCTAAGGTACTTATTGTATATCTCACCTCTTCTCCCCTCTACTCCTCTTTTCTCCATTATACCTTTTATAATTTGTTAGAGCTTAGAATGTTTCCAGCTGTCACTCTATTTCCTATATTTATTTTAGTCTTAGTTTTATAGTTATTTAGTTGCAATTCTCACTGCCAGTGGTTGGCTAAAGTCTTTCCTCTAGTTGATTCCTTAATAAGGATTTATGGGAACAATATTCCCTGAATGCTTGAATGTTTGAGACAATTTGTCTGCTGTCCTTACAACTGAAAAGCAGTTAGATTGGCTATAAAATGCTAAAGTCGCTTGAAGATTTTGTAGGTGTTCCTCCATTGTGTTCTGATGTTGATAGGTGTAGAAAAGTCTGAAACCAATCTAAAATCTTTTTCTCTGTGTGCCCAAAATATTTTCTTCCTTTGGAAAGATTATTGACTTTATAAGTGCCTTTCTCAGCACGGATCTTTCTGAGTAAATTTACTCTGGGAAATGGTCAGTTTTCAATATGTGCAAAGTCATGTATTTCAGAAAAGTTTTCTTGAATAACTATTTCTGTTTCATTTTGCTTATTCATTAAATTTGTATTTCTGCGTCCATCATGGGACTTTTAGCAATGTTCACTTCCCTTAAATCCCCTCAAATTTTACATTTATTTCTGATTATATTCTGATTATGATTATCTTTTTTCTTCTAATTTATTCCTAAACTCCTCTAGCTCATAAGTCATCCCTTCCTGTTATCTTACCATCTCTCTTCCGAGTTCCTGCATTTCTGTCTTATGTACTTGTTTCATAGTGGTGATTGCTTCATTAGGCTTTTCCCCTCCCTCTTCAATGCACTGTTAAATATTTGGTCACACTTTTTTCTGCTCCATGGCAACTTCTTTCTCGTGAGTTTTTCATTTTCCCCTTTGTCTTCTTTTCCTTTCCTCATGAACATTAATTGGTCAGTTTATATAAAGCTTCCCTATAGGAAGGAAGAGAGACTTTGGAGTCATTTTACTTGTATTTGAAATCTAGCTCCACGACTTACTGCATATGTGACTTTGGATAAGTTGTTTAACCTCTTGATTTCAGTTTTCTCATCTACAAAATGGGAAAAAACAAAAGTACCTACCTCTTCGTGCTGTTGGGCGAATAGAATAAAATAATACAATTAAGGCTGAGAGTGGTGTCATACACATAGTTTAACAGTCACCAAGTGTTAGCTACTGTCATATAATCACTACCTTTTTTAAGACACATTTTTCAGACAAGACAAATGAGACACAAAGTAAGTAATTTCCAAGGACTATAAATTCCATAAAGATAGTGTCTTAGTCTGTTCTGGCTGCTATAACAAAATACTACAGACTAGTAGCTCATAAACTACAAAAACCTATTTCTCACAGTTCTAGATGCTGGAAGTCCAAGATCAGGGTGCCAGCACAGTGAGGTTCTGATGAAGGCCCCCTCCTGGGTTGCAGACTGTTGATTTCTCTCTGTGTCTTCCCATGGTGGAAGGGGCTAGGGATCTCTGAGGGGTGCTTTCATAAGAGCACTAATCTCATTCATGAGCGCTCCACCCTCATGACCTAAGAATCTCCCAAAGGCCCCACCTCCTAATGCCATCACGTTGGGCATTAGGATTTCACATGGGGCAGTGAATTTGGAGGGGACATAAACATTCAGACCATAGCAGGTAGTGATTCTATTGCTACCTTTTTCTCTTTCACTGCTATATATCTAACACTTTGCATACTACCTGGCACATATGAGAGTCTGTGATCCAACAAATAGGTGCTGAATAAATGAACAAATACACTTCCCATTGGTCACACAACTAAAAAGTCGGCAGAGCCAGCATTTGAACCCAGCTCTCTTAGACTTGCCAGTCACATTTATCTCAGCCACATTCTATAGGTCAAAACAAGTCCTAAGACTAACTGGATTTCAACGGTTTTGGGAAACAGACTCCAGCTCTTGCTAAGAACTACCAAGAGGGACTTCCCTGGTGGTGCAGTGGTTAAGACTCTAAGCTCCCAATGCAGGGGACCTGAGTTCAATCCCTGGTGAGGGAACTGGATCCCACATGCATACCACAGCTAAGAGTTCGCATGCCACAACTAAGGAGCCTGCCGGCTGCAACTAAAACCTGGTGCAACCAACCAAATAAATAAGTAAATTAAATTAAGAAAAAAAAGAACTGCCGAGAATTTATGGCCACATTTAAATTACCATAGACACTGTCTCCCATTCTTTATTCAAATCCTTGGGTCTTTTAGCACTTCGTGTATCCCCACTTTTGGAAGGTACATAATCCCTAACTTTACAGAGAAAATGGAGGACCTTAGGCAGAAATTACTTCTCTTTCTTGCTGCCACCTGGAACTTAATTTACAGTAGACTGTGTCTCCTATCCCCCTCCTCCCAGACCCTGGCACCCTTCCCAGGAATCAGCCGTTCTGATACCTGTCCTATTCTTCATTCAGGGTTAGAGGATATTCAGCTGTTCTTCCTGAAAAAAGCTGGTCTCTTCACGCTTGTTCCTATTCCCTTCCCCTACTTTTTCCTTAGGGACCTTACATCTCAATGAAATCCTTGAATAATTTAAATATTTTTTAAAAATTTCATGTCACTTTATAAACATGCATGTATCTTTTTTTATCTTTGGAAAAAAACACTCCAACATCTACCCTATCTTTTAGCCATAAGAAAGTATTTGCAAAAAGATATCTCCATTTAGTGTCTCTTCTTCTTTACTTTCTATTGATGTTTCAGCCCATCTCCCCTTGTTTTTTGTGTTTTTTTTTGCGATACGCGGGCCTCTCACTGTTGTGTCCTCTCCCGTTGCAGAGCACAGGGTCTGGACGCGCAGGCTCAGCGGCCACGGCTCACGGGCCCAGCCGCTCCGCGGCATGTGGGATCTTCCCGGACTGGGGCACGAACCCGTGTCCCCTGCATCGGCAGGCGGACTCTCAACCACTGCGCCACCAGGGAAGCCCTCCACTTGGTTTTTATACCAACTCAAAAACACAAATTCTTTCCACCAAGGTCACTTCCTAGTTGTGGTATCTAATGGATTTGCTTGAATCAGCACTGGCTGCTCCTTTATAATTTCCTTCACTAATTTCTTTTCTCTACTCATATCTTAAATGTTGGTTTATATTATCACCTTTGCCCATAACTAAAACCATATGACCTCATGCTGGATGATCTCATGCAGTCCCTGGCACTGACCATCATGATCATGGTCATATTATCTCTCTTATGTGCTCTAGATTCATATCCAACTCCCAAATGGATACTTTGCTCTGGATATTCTATGGACAATATATCAGTTCTCTATTGCTGTATAATAAAGCATCATAAAATGTAGTATCTTTAACAAACAATAATTTACATGCTCATGATTCTGTAGTTTGGGCAGCTTTCAACTGAATGGTTCTTCCGGTCTTGCCTGGGGTCACTTAGGTGGTTGCAGTGGGATGATGAGTTGGCTGGGTCTGAATGGGCTCATTCACATACCTGAAGCCTCAGCTCAGAACACTGTTAATGGCTGGATCTCTCTTTCTCCCTGTGATCTCTTGTCCTCAGGAGGTTAGCTTGCACTTCTTCACAAGGTGATGACAATTTTCTAAGAGGGTGAAAACAGAAACTACAAGATCACTCGCGACTGAGACTTGCCAGTCATGTTACTTCTGCCACATTCTATTGGTCAAACTGAATCATAAGACCAGGTATATTTCAAGGGGGGCTGGGGAAATAGACTCCACATCTTGCTAAGAAAATTTATGGCCATATTTTTTTCCAACTGTCATATAATAGATATCTCATCTAGTTTAATTCTCACAACAATCCTGAGTACTGTAATTATCATTCCTTTTTTGAAGGTGAGAAAATGGAGGCTCAGAAACATTCTCTAACTTATCCAAGGCTCCATGATTTATAGATGGCATGGCAGGGTGGGCACCCTGGTCCATGTCATGTATATTTCATGTGCCTCACTGAGTAGAAACTCAGATTTCTAGATGGCCCATGCATGAACAGAAGGACATTCCTCAGGCTGGCCTCCAGGCTAACAGACACAAGAAAACAAGGTAAATGAAAGTATATTTCATTATATGATGTAGCTATATATTCGGAAATCATTGTATTAGTCCAGGATAGGGCCGGATCTGCTAAAATAATAAATCCCAAAATGTTAGTGGTTTAGCACAGCAAAGTTTCATTTCTTGATAATATAAAATCTATTGTGAAAGACCGAGCTAGATGGAGACACAGTTTGTGTGTAGATGCTTCAGTTGACAGTTCTAGCTCAGTCCAGCCTCTGAGCCAAACTGCCACATACACCTTATACCTGACATGCCCCCAGCTGTTATTTATTATCTCCCCTAAATTTGCTGATATTCCTGAATTTTCTGTTTTAATTCACATGGTCCCCAGGCCAGAAATTATCAACAACTCTCCTTTGCTTATCAGGTTCAGTCTCCAGGTTCTGTCAAATTAATCACTTTATTTTCTCTCAAATCCATTGTTTCCTCCCTCTCCCCTTAGCTTCATAATGTTTTGCACGCAGCTTCAAATTGAAACTCTAATTTTGCTTCTGTAATCTATTCTCAACATTCCTGTTAGGGTGATCTTTCTAACGTGCAAATGATCAAAATAGTGGATGCATATCCTTTTTGATAAAAGTAACTTTTGTTGTCTGGCATCTGGATCTCACTCTTACATTTGGTTTGTTTTGCCTCATGCTATTGAAGCTGAAAAGAATTGTCACTGTTTTGCCAGCCTCTTGCCCTGGGTGCACACTCATAACCCAGGCTAGGACAATCAGACATGTCTGCTACAGAATTTGAATCCAAAGCAACAAGTGGCAGCAACATCCAGTCTCCCAGGCAAGTGTGAGGAGTGGCCTCCAGAGTCCAGAGTTTCAGTGTCCCATGGTCAGATGTAGGCAGGTCAGTCAATTTTACACCTTTTCTTCCTGCCTATTCTCTGTGCCTCGTTCACCAGTCTTCCACATGATTGTGTATGTCACCCAATGGCTTTTCAATATATTGTTTTCTTTCCTCCTGAAATAGGCCAGGGTTAGTTTCTGTTGCTTACACCTCAGAACTCTGAACACTTCATATATTTTAGCTTCACATCTTCCAATGAATCCTCATGAACCAATGTTGAGTAAACATTTATTGAATGAATGATTGAACCTGCTTTCTGACTGCCAGGGGCAAGCAAACTAAGAGGGAGAAGAGACTCATAAACATGAAAAATTGCCATGATATTATTGTCAGTCTTTTAGGGTTGGACAAATCATAAACAACTTTATGAGGTGCTCCTTGGACTTTGGTAGATGTTCTGTGTTGGTGCAATTAGAGAAGTACCATTAGGTGGACTTGGCCGTTAGGGCTAGCATTTAAGAGATTTCGGGGACATATAAAAATATTTTAATTTTAAGTGAAAGATAGCCGTGCTTGCTCTTACTAGTAAAGTGTTGCATAGAAAATATAACTTAATCAATTAAGCATTACAATATTGAACAATGGCAAGAAAAACAAACAACTGCAGGCAGTACAGTCTTTCTATTTTAAATTACAGCAATTTATTCTGGCCCACTTATCTTGGCATGATCTGGTTAGAGCTGGTTTATTAATGCCCCACCTTCATTCATAATTCCAGATGGAATTATAGAATTTCCAGAGGTTTCTAGTAATGTCATTGTATTTCAGCTGATTCCTATTGAGCTACATTCTCATTGGTGGAAAATATAAAGATATATGTTATTTATTTCTAGATGAATGCAACAAGTAACAAGTGTAATGGTAATTCAGACATCTTTTATAGATAGTTTCATTTCCTTTTAATTCCAGACTAATATTGCCTTTTTATTCATTGTGCAATGTTTTGTGAACATTTTAAGCTGGCAACATTTAGTGAAACAGAGACATCAGGAAAATCTATTAGAAATGTAGTTTTGAGCTGAGTTGGGATGCATGACAAGGATTTAGATGTTATGAATATGCAGAGACTCAGGAGGGCATTAGTGAGTAAGGAATGGACTGGGCAAGGTGTATGGAGGAGGAACTATGTTTGGCATGTTAGGATGGTAATAAAATTTCAGCTCATTTGAGAAGTATTAAAGTAATACAGTCATTAGAGAAGGGGTTGGAAAGTAAATTAAAGATAAGGAATTGCCATCCACAAGTTGTGCATGGAAGAGGAACAGATGTGGTATCTAGAAAAATTAATTTGACAGTCACATGCATGGTGGATGGGAGTGAAGAAATGCTGGAGTCAAGAAGAGTAGATTGGTTGATTACTTCAATTATTACCTCATGGGGTTATTACAATGATAAGCTCACAAGGATCTGGCAGTGAGTCAGGTAATAGGAATGAAAAGAATCAGACAATTTTAAAGATATTGTGAAGCATAAATTCACAGAATTTAAGATAGGACATGGAAGTCAAGAGAAAAATAAATGAAGAGGTAGAGAATTAGTAGTTTGATGGTTGGTCAAAAGAGAGATGACTAGCCCTACTAACAGATGTGAAGGCAGAAGGAGACAATCAATTTTAAAACAAGAAGACAAATTCCAGTTGCATATATGTTGACTTTGAACATCTAAGTGGAAATGTCTGAGAAACATTTGTATATGTAACCTAAAAGGAGCACTGAGGGCTACAGAAAAAGGATTTGAATGAAAACCATCCTCATAGAGAAGATGATATGTTATGGGTTGAATGAACCGATGAGAATGAAAAGTAGATCTCTGGGAAATGGTGATGCATAAGAGATAAGAAGATAAAGAAGAAAACAAAGTGAACTGAGTAGGAGCTATCTGAAAAAAATGGTGGAAAAGTGAACATGGAACCTGGTTTTGGAGGGCTAAGCAAGGATAGATAAATAGTGTCAAATGCTATTCCAGCATTTTCCAAACATCCTTGGGAATGTTGCATTTATAACTGTATTAATTATCTATTGTGATATAATAAAATATCCTAAAAAATAAACATTTGCTATTATCACACAACTTCTGTGGTTAAGAATTCAGGAGTAGCTTACCTGAAATATTCTGCTTTGGAGGGGTCTCACATGAGGTTGCAAACAAGATGGCAGCTGAGGTTGCAGTTATCTGAAAGCTTGACTGGGGCTGAGTGTCTTGCTTCTAAGAGAGCTCACTCACATGAGTTGAAAGTTGGTGCTGGCTGTTGGCAGGAGGCCTCAGTTCTTCTCCACATGGGTCTTTCCATGAGGTACTTAAGCATCCCTACAGCATGTCAACAGGCCTCCTCCAGAGTAGGTGATCCATGAGAGAAGACAGGAAAAAACCAGAATCCTTTATGATCTAGTCTCAGATGTCCCAGTACCTCATTTTTTGCAAGATTTTATTGGTTAGACATGTCAGCCTGATTCAGTATCAGAGGTGACTAGGAAAAGGTATGAATGCCAGGAGGTGAGGATCACTGGGGACATCTTAAAAGGCTGGCTACTACAACATGCCTCTTCCTGTTACAAATCCAACCAGGAACTTAGCAATATTTAGGCTTTTCTATAAAACTACTGACTTCTAGGAAATTAAGTTGATGGAAATTTTTCTGAAATAATGAGAATAACGTATCTTTTATAATGAATTCTTTTCTTTGTTCTGGTCCATTAGATTTCACTGTCAATACATGCTCTGAACTTGTAACTTGGATTGCAGTACTACAAAATAATTGGTAAAGTCCACAGGGTCAGTAACTGTATGCCAGAATTATCCTCCTTAATGAGACATTTAATGTAAAGCAGGTGGATTAGTGATGTTTTCAGGCTCATTTGTTGAGTATTAATGCTTAATTTCCTTGTCTATCTAACAGTGTGCATGTAATCTGCTTTAAAGCTACATTGATTTTTAAAATTTTTATTGTAATTTGATGTTTATTCTTTTATCATTTTAAAAGGCTCTTCCAGAATGATAAATATGCAAGGTCTCTATGAATTAATGAATTAATTAGATTAATATTTAGTGAAAACACAGATGACATTTTCAAAATCGGCCACAGTTCTCAAATCAGAATGTGTAGAATAATTACCCACAAAATTTGTTTACAAAGGCAGTTTTCAGGATCTTCTATATAGAAACTAATTTATTAGATCTGGACTAGAGTCTGGAATTTAAAACCAGAATTTTAAATGATAGTTAAGGTGATTCCAAAATAGGTGATCCACAGAACAATGTAGAGCTGCATTCTCATGAAAAACTTCTATTAACTTATAATGTTAATATCCAGCATTTTGCAGAATATATTTTATAAGAGAGAATGAAAGTCTTCTGAGAAAACTAGCTACTAAACATTAGTTCTTGAAAAAATACAGTTTAGGCAAATACAAAAGGGAAGACTAGAACTTTCCATAGTTACTAGGAAAGGCCTGGCTGTGCACAGCAGCGAGGTGTGAAGTTAATAGCAGCCTTTCTCTCCTAGTATAATTGCCAGGATTAAATGATTTAATGTGAGGTGCTTAGAACTGTACTCGGCACAGAGTCAAACCTGAATGAAATGTCATTATTGATGATGATGATACTATAAGTTGTATCCCTCATACTGGACCAGAACACATATTATTCTCTTGTAAACACTGGTTAAAATTACCACCCATTAATCAGGGAGTAGGAATTAAATATTGATATTGTACCCTACTGTGTATATTTTCTTAATAGTTTGCTATATATAAATATAAAGAGTGAAATGTGTACAATTCTTACCTCAATGAGTTCAGGCATTATCCCAAAATACCTAGCTTCTGCAAGTTTAAAAACCCAAACAAAAAAATTTTTGTATTAGTTTGCTAGGGCTGCTGTAACAGAGTAGCACAAAGCGGGTGGCTTAAATGGAAATGTATTTTCTCACAGTTCTGGAGGCTAAAAGCCAGAGATCGAGGTGTCAGCAGTGTTTGTTCTTTCTGAGGGCCGTGATGGAGGAATCCATTGCAGGCTCCTCCCCTTGGCTTGTAGATGGCTGTCTTCTCCCTGTGTCTTCACATTGTCTTGTCTCTGTGTCTGTGTCCAAATTTCCTCTTCTTGTCAGGACCTCAGTCATTTTAGATTAGTGCCTTAAATGACCTTATTTTAACTTTAATTACCTCTATAAACACCTTAATTCTAAATAAGGTCTGAGGAAATGGGGGGTTAAGACTTCAACATATGACTTTTGGGAAGGACTCAATTCAATCCATAAAAACCTCTTTGGATTTTCCTTGCAAATTTTAAAAAATATATTTATAGGCTTGGGGGTTGGAATTGAGGGTCCCTAATGAGTAGGCTTAGAATAGGGGGCACACACACACACACACACACACACACACACGATAAAAATGGGCAAAGACTGCTCTTCCCACAGACTGCTTCTGTAACAAAGTTTGTTTTTGTTTTTGTTTTTTCTGGGTGGAGGCGGGTAGTGGAATTGGCACTGTGAACAATATAAAAATGTAAAATATCTTGTCCTTGCTTTCAAAGGATTTACACTCCTCAAAGGGCACACAAGAAGTAAATGTGTGGGGGGAAAATAAAATGACAGTGCACAAATGTCTACTAGTTGAATTGAATTCAGCTTCGACTGTGACCAAATTTAATGAGTGATATTTGGGGTTTAACACAGAGAAAGTGCTCAATAAACAGTACCCATGATTGCTTTACTGTTACTAGTCTAGCATCCTTCCAGAAAGACTTTCTATGAAATAGGTAAGAGTGGGCCATAAGAAGAGAGAAATGGCCTGGTAGAGTAAAACCAGTAAGGCACATGCGTCTGGAATTGGTTCTTTTGTTTATAATCTTAAATAATAGGGTCTCAGTGGTCAATCACTTTCACTTTTAGGTAAATCACATTGTAAAGTTTTCCCTCTTGCTATTCTTTTCTTTGGCTCTGACTTTTTATCTCTTTTAATATTGTCATATTACTACCATCATTTTGAAAGTCCTCTCAAATATCTTTTGGAACAAGATGAGATATAAATATAATAAAGTGCTCTGTGGGAATTGTCTTGCTTTATTTTGTTTGCCATAAGGAAAATATTTTTATAAATCAAGCCAGCTTTCAAAGCTTGACACTATAAACAAGAAATGTGAGATAAGGAAAGGTCAAATAATGGATAAAACTAAATCATGTAATCTGGATAGGATGGCTTTTTTTTTTTTAAATGAGAGTGTGGAATTGTGTCAATTTAGTCGATTGTTGGTTTAATAGGAGAAAAGGTCTCAGAGCCATAGCTGCATGCATTTCATGTAATAAAATAAGAAACAGAAGTGAATAATAGTGATTTATGGGATTCCTTTTGATCCTGACATTTCATTATTTTTATACAGAAATAGCATTTCTAGTGCATGGTTTTAACATTATGTTTCCTCATCTTGCTCTGAAATAATATATATACTGCAATGAACTGTCTCATTTTATAGTTTTCTGACTTCCATCAGGAAAATAGTTGTACCATAAACAAGGTTCTTGATCTATTTTCAGTGTGTTTCTTTACAAATCTTTGTACAGATGTGGAAAGGAATGCCATAAACATGAAACCTAAGACTCAAAATTTACTTCTTAAAAATTACACACAAATTAATCTATTTTTCTAAATTTAATTTTATTTATTTTTGGCTGCGTTGGGTCTTTGTTGCTGCATGCAGACTTTCTCTAGTTGCGGAGAGCGGGGGCTACGCTTCGGTGCCATGCGTGGGCTTCTCATTGGGAGGCTTCTCTTGTTGCGGAGCACGGGCTCTAGGCACGCAAGCTTCAGAAGTCGTGGCACGCAGGCTGAGTAGTTGTAGCTTGTGGGCTGTAGAGCGCAGGCTTAGTAGTTGTGGTGCATGGGCTTTGTTGCTCCGTGGCATGTGGGATCTTCCCGGACCAGGGCTCAAACCCGTGTCCCCTGCATTGGCAGGTGGATTCTTAACCACTAGCGCCACCAGGGAAGTCACCCCCACCACACACGCACAAGTTATACACACAAATCATTTCACTAATTTGGTATATGCAGTTTTAAAGGAAATAAAATTGAAATGATAAGGCTTTATCCTTCCCTTTTTTTTTTTTTTTTTTTTTTTGCCGTACGCGGGCCTCTCACTGTTGTGGCCTCTCCCATTGCAGAGCACAGGCTGCGGACGCGCAGGCTCAGCGGCCATGGCTCATGGGCCCAGCTGCTCCGCGGCATGTGGGATCCTCCCGGATCGGGGCACGAGCCCGTGTCCCCTGTACCGTCAGGCGGACTCTCAACCACTGTGCCACCAGGGAAGCCCTATTCTTCCCTTTTAACTGAGTTTTTGAGTGGAAAGTGTAATTATATTTTTGAACCAATATGATTACTTAAAAACTAGAGAATGAAGCTTTATTTGCCACAAGATACTCTAATTAACACTGTTCTCTTCATTTTCTAGTCAGTTTTTATTTAATATAGAACCTTATCATAAGTGATACAAGGCATAGGATTTTATGAAGGATGGAGAAAGAGTTTGTTGTGTGTGGCAAAAATCTGTGGCTTGTATATTATGATTTGGCTACAAACTCATCATATGATCATGACTCTGACCTCTGGTCTACTACTTCAGGGTAGTGGTGGTATAGTCAGATCGGACCTGGGCTTAAATCTCTGCTTTGATACTGAGTTGGAAGGAGGTACTTAATCTTTTTAAGCCTCAATTTTTCCATCTGTAAAAATGGAGACAACGATACCCATGTTATCAGACTTTGTGGAAAATAAAATGAGATAATGTATGTGATATATGTTAGGCATTACCTCTCATAGCACTTAGTTTCCAAAAATAGTTTTATGGTTTATTGAATGAAATCAGAGTGTTTAAAAATAAGAATAATGTAACATTAGACACAAGGAATGGTTGAGATTAGATTGGCCAATGCCCTCTCCAGATAAACATCTTTGACTTTATAGCCTCTGCCTAAAGACTGTTGGTGAAGAGGCATTCACCATCTGTCAGTGTAGCTGGCTCTCCACTGAACTGTTTTAATTACTCCCATATTTGCTATGTCACTCTATGCATAAAATATTGACATGTTGCCTCAAAACTAACATTGGAAAAGGAGATAACCTTATTGCAATAAAAGGCTTGTGGACTTTACACTTGCAGTGGCTATGATTCACGTGGCAAGGAAAAATACAGCAACACCATAATATCTAAGTGAAATATTGCATGCCTGGGAGTGCATCTTTTAGAAAACAGATGGTTTTTTATTGAAAACAAAATATGATTATGGTGTTTACATGCAAAAATCTTATACTGTCTAATTATAAGAATCAGACTAGTTGTAGCTGTTTTGGAGTGCAAAGCTTCAAACCAGTAGAGAAATTTCCTACCCTTGACTCTATACAATTGAGGACAATGAGATCCAGGTAAAATATCACTTTAATGAATATCATTATGATGCCCAGATCTCTATAATAAGACTATGTGCAGGTTCAGACGCATGACCCATGGTTACTGTATTCTGTTGATCTGGTTTCAATATATACTATTGAACCAAAAACTTAGCATAACTGATGCTACGTTCACCAGGCCCTGCCTATTTAAGAATTTACCTCCATGAATGTTGCTTTGACATTTATCATTGCATTGCAAATGGACTTCAATGCTATGGAACATTGCTTTAAACTTTGACAGATATGAGGAAAGAATGACTACTTTTGGGTTTGGGGAGAGTATAGAGATCAGTCAGATTAGCACAGTCATTGGGGAGAAAAGGCAAATTGGAGTAATTTCTGAGTTAGGTATCTTTAGTTTATAAATGAAACTACAGTATCCTCTAATTCAGTGGCTCTCAACTGGGATAATTTTGTCCAGGGGCATATGGAAATATCTAGAGTTATTTCTGGTTGATACATCTGGGGATGGGGTCCTGCTGGCATCTGGTGCGTAGAGGCAAGGAAAGCTGCTAACCAATACACAAGACAGCCCCTCCTAATACAGATTGTCTGGCCCGAATGCCAATAGTGCTGAGATTTAGAACCCTGTAATTTGAAAGTCTGAATTACATGCCCTTATGTATTTCAATAGATATATCTACATAAGCTGGACTTATAACATGATAAAGTAATTTTTATATCCTATTGGCTTTAATCTTGAGACTCTACTCAGATTCTATAATTTAATAAATAGCTACTTTCTAAACGTTACGTGAAATAAGATTTTCACAGTGATAAAAACTATCCTGTACAAATAGCGACCTTAGAACTGTCTTTTTCTGAATATAGCAGAAGATAAAAAATAGTCAGATACCAAATCTGTAAATACCTTCAACTCATGTACATTCCTGGGGATTCTGTGGATTGCTCTGGGCAAGAGCAGAAAAAGCCAATCAACGTGGGACCCAGAGGTTATGGTCATTGAAGCTGTAAATGTTGGAGCAGTAGTACAGACAACAAAACTGAGTGCAAAATTAGAGAAATAGCTGGGAGCTAGAGCAAATCAACTTAGCCTGGGAAAATGAAAACTCATGAGTTAAAAATAGGAAAAGTAGCTCAGGAAACAGAGTTAAAAAGAAATCAACCCTCTTCAGACCCTAGACTATAGACCATACAATTCTCACGTTTGGTCAGTTTTTACTGTGCAACCATAATATCTCAGTGCGATTCAACAATAGTGCTTATTTTTTATGGGTCTGCTTGCTGGTGGTAGTTGGCAGATCTAGGCTCAGCTGGATGGCTCTGCTTTGAGCTGTAAGCTTGGCTTTAGTTGGCTCCACTTGTCTTTATTCTGGGACAAAGAGATACACAGAGAAATCTCTTTTTATGGGAATCACAGAGGCACAGGAAGATAATTGCAGAAACACATTTCAAGCTCTTGCTGACATCAGATCTGCCAATAGCTCATTGGTCAAAGCAAGTTGCACGGCAAGCCCTAAGTCTGAAGACAGGGAATAATACTCCTCCTACAGAGGTAGTGAAGAGGATGAATATTTTTAAACAATAATGTAACCTACTATACCATCTCCAACGAAACCCAGATTTTCTGAAGAAATATAACTTTTTTGTACTCAACTGCAATACAATATTTTTAATTCTCAGATTGAAAGGGTAGTCCACGTAATGAGTCATGTAGTTGGATTCCCAGGTTCTGAATATTACTCCCCCTTCTACTACTGATGTGAGAAGTTGAGCATATCAACTTTTCTGCAGAATCTCATCTCTACCATCTGCTAAATGTAGATAACATTTGGTGTTGACTTACTATTCTGTGCCTTCCAAGAAACAAGATAAAATCTAGAATTTGCTAGGAAATCCTCAGTGGAAGACAGTAACAAAGGATTCATCATTATTTGGTTGTTTAGCCTTGATAATTTTTAATGTAGTTCCTTTGACGTTATTTAGAATATTTTCAGAATGGATTTGTCCAGACAAGCATTTGATGTTTTTCCTCATCTCTCTCTCTCTCTCTCTCTCTCTCTCTAAGGGATACTACTTTGAATTTGTTTAGCATTTTAGTAAATCCATTAACCTTTCACCCTGAACTTAGAAACTGGGTTTGATGGTTTAATTCTGTTCCCTGAAGAATCTATAACCACATCATAAGCTGCATCATGTTAGACGTTAATTGCAATGTATTTTCAGACCAAATTCAGAGTTAAGATAATGGAAGTATAGAAAATAGGTACTGGAGAAAGCCAAAGAAATTTGTCAATCTTGGCTCTTGCTAATTTTTACAGTTGGGTTAATTCCTGTTAATGGGAATGGTGTGTATTAGCAAAGGGACTAAAAGAACTACTGAATTTTAAAAAAATATCCACTTAAAATAAGCTAGTTCTCTTTTCTGTACAAGATCGCCACATATATCCTATATTTAATCTCTGACAATCTTTTAAGTACTCTTGATTTCTTCAGTTGCTGTGATGTTCACGGTATGGAATTTAGAGGAATATCTCAGAAGGAAGGATCTCAGTTTCTGAAAAGAAGAGCTAGTTGTGAAAGTCAGTCTTTGCTTTTCAGTGGCCTCATTTCACTTCCTAAATCAATCCTGAAAAGCAGGAAATACATTAATAGCTTCAGCAGGTTTCTTTAAGAGGGAAGAAAAGAGTTAGACCTTGTTTCCTTTACTCTCCACACAGGTTTGATTATTGCTAGGAGAGGGACATCACAGGAGAGCAGTAGCTACCTCGTGCCTGACCTGCAATCTACCACCTGGATAGCGTGCCCTCCTCCACACTTCCCAGCACACATTGTGTGCAAGGATAATGCCTACCTTGTATCTGACCTCATGTTCTACCTGCTGTCTGGCACGTGGATATCAGGCCCCTCTCAAGGGATTTGATCATTGTGAATGTCTACATCTCATCTGAGATCTCCAGTCCCTTTACTCTGCTTCCTAGCTGACCTTAAAAAGGTTAATCTTGTAACCAGGTTATTTCTTCCACCTTTCTTGTATTTGTTCAAGGATTTCTCTCCAGTCCAGTTTCCAATATTGTTGTACCAGGGAACCTTATCTGGCTTAAGGTTAAGACATTAAAATTTCAGAAGAGCAATAACTTCAAGGAAAGGAAAAATGTGGATGCAAATTCCAATAATTCCTATAGTAGTTAGTTTATGAAAACAGCATTTCATTAGAAGGCTTAAACAAATCATTGGCTAAGTAAGGCTTTCTTATTTTGTGAGGTGGAATCAATGAATAGGGGATAGATAATGGCTAATGATAATATCGAGTGTGTTCTGTCAAATCACAGTGGCCTTTCATCAAAAGATATTACTAGGTATTTTTTGTCTACTGGATAGCAGACAAGAAAAAGTACGGGAAGAAAGTTATTATTTTAAAAATTCTGAATTACTGGTTTTCTATTTCAATTGGAATAATATTTTGTCATTTTTCTAAATAATATTCACCTTTTTCCATATGTTGTACATGGTACTCTCTTGCTTTTCTAATTGTTTTGGGTATCTGTGGTTTTATTTTATTTCTTATTTATAGTGTTATTTACTTCTGTGGACCTCCACTCTTTCTTCACTTGACTTAATGAGGGTTTATCTTTTCATTTGCTTCATTCCATAAGAATTTTGAGTGTATACTTTAAGAGATTGATTCTAAATTTTGTCTGTTTTTTTTAACTGATGTGTTTTGTTTTATATTGCTTGGTTTGATTGTGAATCTTTTTACCTATTTAATGAAAATGTTAATGCATATATTTCCTCTTTTAAAAACAATGCTAGTGGTGAATGTTATAACTTTCTGTCTGAATCCAGCTCCATCCTACATGTTTAGAGATATGATTGACGTACTGGTCACTTGGTCTGTCCTGCATATTCCCCTTTTCTGATCGTGCGCTTACGCAGCCTCTAATGAGCAGGAACATGGAAGCCTACAGTCCCATGACTGGTCACATGGGACTCAACCAGTCCCAGATGATTGGACAGTGGTGGGTATCTGATCCAACTGGATCAATCAGATTTTCCTCTCCTTGAAGATCAGATTTGAAAAAGTCACTTCAGTCAGTGTCTGTTAGACTCCAACAGGGATATAAGAAAAAGTCAAAATTGGGTGGCCATGATCACCTGGCATGAGAAAAGGTAGGTTGCAGGTAAGCCTGTGCACAAAACAAGGAAGAAAAGAAAGACTATGCAGAATGAGACAGAAAGATGAAGTGGTCACCATGATTCTTGCAAGATTCCTTGTTCCTCCTATAGTTTGGCTTCCCTACCAGCCTCTAGTTTCCATTTTATTTAAGCTAGCCAGAGTTAGTTTTCTTGCAAACGAATGATTTCCAACAGAGTAGTTGTTTCATTTTATTTTAAAATCCTTTTATCATATTTTGGAAATTGTTTTAAACTTTGTGGTTGTTGTTTTTAAATTTAAAATAGTGAGTTTAGTTCATATGTTATTAGCCTGTGGGAAACTAGCAAGTCGGTCCACCTAACCTGCATCACAGTTTCAGTTTACTGAAACTTGAATTTTCAGTAAAGTTCCTGGATTTCTCTGTTCCTTTCAGTAACACTCATGATTATTTTAAAGAAGGGAAGTAAGCTGTTTAAATGGAAAGAGCATTAGTTTCCTATTATTAGTTTCCTATTCCTGCTATAGCGAATTCACATGACCCTGGTGGCTGGAAACAACACAAGTTTATTATCTTACATTTCTAGAGGTCGGAAATCTGAAATGGGTTTTATGGACTAAAATCAAGGTGTTGGCAGGGCTTCATTCCTGCTGGAAGCTCTACAGATTTACTCACCTTTTCCAGGTTCTCAAGGCCGCTTGCATTCCTTGGCTGTGGCCCCTTCCTCCATTTTCAAAGCACATCACTCTGAGCTTTGCTTGCATAGTCATATCTCTTTTCTGCGTCTGACCCCTCTGTTTTTCTCTTATAAGGACCCTTGTGATTACATTGGATCTACCCAGATAAACCAGGGTAATCTTCCCATCTCCTAATCTTTAACTTCATCACATCTGTACAGTCTTTTTTTTTTTTTTTTTTTTTAACATTTAAGGTGACATATTCATAGGTTCTGGGGATTATGATGTGGACATCTTTGGGTGGTCATTACCCAGCCTATCACTGAGCATTAGATTAGGAGCTATTTATTTATACACATGTCAATTCTATTACTGTTTGATCTTAAGCAAGTTATTTAAATTCTCTGTGCTTAGATCAGGTCGGTGCTTTGTGACTGCCTGGAGGGGTGGGATAGGGAGGGTGGGAGGGAGGGAGACGCAAGAGATATGGGAACATAGGTATAACTGATTCACTTTGTTATAAAGCAGAAACGAACACACCATTGTAAAGCAATTATACTCCAATAAAGATGTAAAAAAGAAAATTCTCTGTGCTTCAGTTTCTACATTTGTAAAGCAAGGGACTTACATGAATCACTTTTTAAAGAGTCCCTTCCTAGACCAAAATTCTTTTTCTAGCTTACCACGAATAACGCATAAAATAACACTAAATTGCCAGCATAAGTTCAGAGGTGGTTATTTTTTCTCAAGAATATTTCACTAATTTTAACTACTAGGTCTCTTAATTTCAGGCAAGCATGTATATGTTCCTTTTCGTTTGACAAGAACAGCATTCTGCTTCTACTATATATAATTATTTTGTCCTTTCCTAATGACAGCGTTCCTCGTTCTTATTCAATACTTCTTTTCTAATGCTTCTTCTTACTCCTTCCCACTTTTACTACTCCACCTCCTAATTCTCTTGCTTAAAAAAAAAAAAGGAAGAACAACACATATACCGTGGCTTCTGAAAAAGTTTGTTTTAAATGAATACCCCATGTTTTTTTCGATTTACTTTTCCAAAATTATAGGCATAAAATATGAGCCCTTCATATTATCACTAGTCATTACCCATTCCCTCCTCACCCATGTCACCAAAAGGATATGAGTAAGACTTTTTCCATTTTTATTTTTTAAGTAATTAAAAAGGCAGTGGGTTAAGGCATGGATAGCAGTTGTTAAAATGTAACCTTAAGGAGATAGCATATTATGTTAGTATTAACAATTAATAGATTTTTTTCATAGTGAGTCTATTAGATTAGCCAGTCTACTATCCAGTAGTGAGGGGAAGGGGAGCTAAAGCAGGCACATTTCAGGGGAGGTAGGTTGTAAAATATTCAGATAAGCATAATCTGGGAACGGATGTCACAGTGGAAAACTCTAAGAGAAAGCCTTAGAATTGCAAGAGGGCCTGACCACTGAGAGGCTGACTATGATCTCGGAACAAATCTTCACTGCCCCATTTTGCTTAGGGTTGTCAGGAATATACACGGTCCTATTTTCCTCTTCATGGTTTCCCAGGGAATATCTATGAGGAAAGGCAGACATACAGATCTGTTATTTTCCTATTTTAAACTTCAAGTATGAACTAAGTAATCTCTAAGACCCCTTCCAGCTCTGAACTTAAATGTTTTTTTAAAACAAATTATTGAGTTCAGGTCCAAGATGGTAATGTAGGAGACTCCTGGACTCACATCCTCCTCCCATGGATGTACCCAGTCTATGACTGCACATGGAGCAATTGCTTCTGAAAGAAATCCTGAAACGAGCTGAGTGACTTTTAAACATCAGGTTAATGAGGAGATATCCATATCAAAATGCATAGGAAAGTCTGAGACACAGTTTCACTGTAATCCCCACCACTGGCACAATGACATACAATTGGGAGGGAATTAATGACTCCCAGCTTCTCCCTGAGGAGCAAAGGGTTTGGACCCAACATCTAGTGCCCAAGAAAGAAAATTACAGGCCAATATCCCTGATAAACATAGATGTAAAACTTTTCAACAACATATTAGCAAACCAAATTCAACAGTACGTTAAAAGAATCACACACCATGAGCGAGAAAGATTTATTCCAGGAATGCAACGATGATGTAGATGTAACACCCACAACCAATGTGATACACCACATCCAAAATAAAGGATAGGGACTTCCCTGGTGGTCCAGTGGTAAAGAATCCACCTTCCAATGCAGGGGACGTGGGTTTGATCCTTGGTCAGGTAACTAAGATCCCACATGCTGCGGGGCAACTAAGCCCGTGTGCCACAACTACTGAGCTCATGTGCCTCAATGAGAGAGCCCACGTGCCACAAACTACAGAGCCCACACACCCTAGATCCCATGCTCCACAACTAGAGAGAAGCCCGCGCACCACAACGAAAGATCCCATGTGACTCAACCAAGATCCCTCGTGCTGCAACTAAGAACTGACACAGCCAGAAAAATAAATAAATATTTAAAAAAAACAAAATAAAGGATAAAAATCATCTGATTTTCTCAATATGTGCAGAAAGAGCATTTAATAAAATTCAACATCCAATCATGATAAAAACTCTCAACAAAATATGAACAGAGGGAACATACCTCAACATAAGTCTATATATGACATGCCCACAGCTAACATCATACTTAATGTTTCAATCTAAGATTAGAAAGAAGATAAGGATACCCACTTTCATAACTTTTATTTAACATACTATTGGAATTAGACAATTAATTAGAGCAATTAAGCAAGATAAAGAAAATAAAATTCATCCAAATTGGAAAAGAAGTAAAACTATCTCTATAAGAAGTAAAACTACCTCTATTTGCAGATGATGTACTATTATATGTAAAACCCCTAAGACTCCACCAAAAAACTGTTAGAACCAATAAACAAATAAACTAATACTAATAAATTCAGTAAAGTTTCAGAATACAAAGTCAATATATAAAAATAAATTGCATTTCTATGCACTAGCAACAAACTATCAGAAATAGAAATCGAGAAAAAAATCCCATGTGCAATTGTATCAGAAAAAATAAAATACCAGGGAATAAATTTGCCTAAGAAGATAAAAGATTTGTAAGAAAATAATTAAAGAACTTAAAGAAGACACAAATAAATAGAAAGATATTCCATACTCATGGACTGGAGGACTTGATATTGTGGAAAAGTCCATACTATCCAAAGCAATCTACATTTTCAATGCAATTCCTATGAAAATTCCAATGGCATTTTTCACAGAACAAACAATCTTGAAATTTATATGGAACCACAAAAGACTCTGAATAGCCAAAGCAATCTTGTGAAAGAAGAACAAGGCTGGAGGTATCACACTTTCTGATTTCAAACTATATTAAAAAGTTATAGGAATCAAAATGGTATGATACTGGCATAAAAACAGACACATAGATCAATGGAACAGAATAGAGTCCAGAAATAAACCTACTCATATATGGTCAATTAGTGTATGACAAAGCAGCAAGAATATACAATGGGGAAAGGTAGTGTCTTCAGGAAATGGTGCTGGGAAAACTGTACAGCCACATGTAAGAGAATGGAACTGGACCCCTAACCTATACCATATACAAAAATCAACTCAAAATAGATAAAGGCTTGAACATCGGACCTGAAACCATAAAACTCTTAGAAGAAAATACAAAGGATAAGCTCCTTGATATTGGTCTTGGCAATATTTTGGGGGGATTTGACACCAGAAGCAAAGGCAAAACAAAAAAGCAAAATAAATAAATGGAACTACATCAAACTAAAAGGCTTCTGCATAGCAAAGGAAACCATCAACAAAATGAAAAGGCAACCATGGAATGGGAAAAAATATTTGCAAACTACATATCTGATAAGGGGTTAACATCCACAATATACAAAGGACTCATACAACTTAATAGCAAAAAAAAAAAACAAAAAACAGTCTAATTAAAAAATGGCCAGAGGAACTGAACAAAGATTTTTCCAAGGAAGATATACAAATGGTCAATAGGTACATAAAAAGATTCTCCATATCTCTAATCATCAGAGAAATGAAAATCAAAAGCATATCACTTCACACCTGTTAGAATGGCTATTGTCAAAAAGATAAGACATAACAAGAGTTAGCAAGGATGTGGAAAAAGGGAACACTTGTGCACTGTTAGTGGTAATGTGTAATGACTATGGAAAACAGTATGATGGTTTCCCCAAAATTAACAATACTATTATATGATCCAGCTGTCCCATTTCTGGGTACCTACCCAAAGGAAATGAAAACAGGATATTGAAGAGATAGCTGCATTCCCATGTTCACTGCAAGATGTGGAAACAACCTTACTTATAATAGGCAAGATGTGGAAGCAACCTAAGTGTCCATAGATACATGAATGGATAAAGAATATATACACACTCACACACAAACACAATGGAATACTATTCAGCCTTTAAAAAGAAGGAAATCCTTGATGTTTGTGAAAACTTGGATGAACCTTGAGGGAATTACGCTAAGTGAATAAGCCAGACAGACAAAGACAAGTATGATATCACCTATATGTGGAATACAAAAAAAAAAAATGGGAAGTTAAACTCATAGAAACAGAGAGAGAGTAGCAAACTAGTTTCCAGGGTCTGGGGCTGGGAAAATAAGGAGAGGTTGGTGAAAGTGTACAAACTTTCAGCTATAAGATGAATAAGGTCTAAGGATCAAATATCTAAAGTAAAACACTGTGAAAATGGTTGATAACACTGTATTGTGTAGTTGAAATTTGTTAAGAGGGTAGAACTTAAATGGTTCCACCAAAAAACAAAAAAGATAAATATGTGAGGGAATGGGTGCGTTAAATAACCTGATGGGGGGAATCTTTTCACAATGTATATGCACATCAAATCGCCACACTGTACACTTTAAATATCTTACAAGTTTGTATCCCAGTTATTCCTCAGTAGAGCTGACAATTTTTAAAAAAATTATTGAGCTTATAAGAGTAGTTTTAATATTTCTACATTTACTATTTTGATTTCTAAGTGGCCTCCTAATTTAGCAGTTTCCCAGCTGTGTCAAATTCTAGTGGCCTTTCATCAAAAAATATTCCTTAGTAGGACCAATATGTCTGGATCAGCTACACCCCCTCACCCTTCTTTTAGGTTAATCTCTTTTCCTCAGAAATATTTATTGAAAGTAATTTTCTTCACCTGCTTGAAAATTTTACCATCGTGAACATGTTAGCCTAGGATGTATCATCTGGACAGTGAACCAGGAAGAAATCCAGGCTGTATTTACTGTTGTTACTCAACATGGCTGCCTTGTTCATCCTTTATGTAAGAAGAGTGGTGAGACTATTGGTCCTAAACATCAAGAATTTATGGTTCAATAAAGGGAAAGTATAATTATGAAACTTAAGCATCAACATTCTGAAAATAAGTGAAAAAGGCTACAGTAAAAAAGCATAAATATTTCAGCTACTGTTTCTTCAAATATGTACCTTTCCCTGAAGAGAAGGGTTTCTGTAGCCTCATTGCCCAACGGCAAACAACTCACTCATGGCCATCTTTTTTGGGGGGAAACTCAAGCAATTCTCCGGCATGAGAAAACTATTCCTACAACACTGTCAAGATGCTACTTCACAGCTGTCATATCCACAGTAATTTTTATTAGGAAATTATAATCTTATGGTTAAATTAAGCAAAAAAGTTCTCTACAGAAAATCCTGAAGAACTTGACAGAACTTATGTAGTCAATTAATTCTGAAATGTAGTTATACCCAGGTTCGTTGTTTCCTCTTGACTACTTTTACCACCAAGATTCTCTACTGAGTCTAATTTTTAAGCCATGCAAATTACAGAAGTCTTCAGAACGCCAATAATAGCATGCTGGGGTTAATTATTGACTCAGAAGGGAGAATGTCAACTACTGAATCATCAACATATCTCCTGCCACACCTGGGGTGTTCTCTGGGTGACTTCCATGCAAGTGTTGACAAAACCTGATCTTGGATAGTTGCAAAGATTTGTTGGGACTATGGCCAAGGGTGCTTATGTGCCAGAAGAACAGGCTCCATGTTCATTAACTAGGCTATTCTGCTCCACATATGGCAAGAAGTGTACTTTTTGAGTTTTCCACATTAATGCTGATTGAAAGCTTCCAGACAAAAGGTTCTTATTATTGTAATTTCACGCAGTGCCCTGGGTTCAATCCTGATGTAAACCTTAGTAGCTAAGTTGAAAGACCAAGGCCCAGTGACTGGTCACCTAAAATCGATAAGCATGCCTATTGGATAGAGATAGAGTAGGATAATTAAAAAGTTAGCTTAGAAATCCCACTAGGGAATTAAAGACAGAAAGGGAATTTTTTTTTTTTTTTTTTGCCATACACGGGCCTCTCACTGTTGTGGCCTCTCCTGTTGTGGAGCAACAGGCTTCGGACGCACAGGCTCAGAGTCCATGGCTCACGGGCCCAGCCGCTCCGCGGCATGAGGGATCTTCCCGGACCGGGGCACGAACCCGTGTGCCCTGCATCGGCAGGCAGACTCTCAACCACTGCACCACCAGGGAAGCCTCAGAAAGGGAATTTTAAGGGAGTTTGGGAGACTGTTGTAGGCTAATGACCACTCAAGAAAAGAATCCAGTAACCTAGCAACAATCTACACTATATTGAAGGAAGACCAGGTACATTCAAGCACTAGGCACACTCGAGCCACAAAGCCTGATAGTTAAAACACAAGACAATAGATATGGGGTCTGAATCTTGTTACATGAAGTCAGGGAGTTAATGGTCTTTGGAACGTAACATTTCTGCCTGTAGCCAAGACAGAAATATAGGTGAAAGGGGAAAGAAACTAGGAGAAAAGGGGCATGATACCGAAACCCGAGACGAATTACCATATTTTAGTATATGTTAACACCCTTTTGTTAATATACATATAATTTAAATAGCACCATGACAGTCCCACTTAGACCATACAGGGCCAAAGGAGGAACTAATGATGTAAGCCTTGACATCTAACCAAGAATGAGGAAGAAGGTGGTCGTCTCCTCTCCCCACTTTTTCTTTGATTATAAAAATGTAGCCCTCTTTGTTCTCAGCGCTATGCTCCCTCGCTGGCCTGCTTTATCTCTCACAAGCATCCTATGCTAATAAACTCATTCTTTGCCTCCCACTTTGCCTCATGCTGAATTCTTTCTGCGCTGAGACAAAAGAACCTGAACTTCAGTAAGTCCTGATATCAGGTGAGTGGTTTCAATTAAAAGACTGTGGGTTTGAGTCCCCTCTTAAGTCAGAGATCGTGGGTTCAAGTCCCAATCTGTGGTGTATCTAGGTTCAAGTCGTATTGGAGCGGAGTGGTTTAATATTTATTATAGTTAAAATACAGGCCCACAATCAGAACACTATATTATACCTTCTGAGTTGTCCTGGTAGAAATCCCAGCCAGAGGGCTGCATTGTTTTCCAGTTGAATTAGCTGGGAGTCCAAAGAACAAGAATTCTGACCACAGCTGTCCTTGTGATTTGTCTGGGGAAGGCCATTTAACCTAGAGGCTCCCCTTTCTCTTTGCAACATTAAAATTATTAAGTAACTGACCTTGAAGGTTATTGTGAGGAATGATGACATTTTAAGAAGGCTTGTCTTTGAGGGAAAAGGGGCTTCCTAGCAGTCTCACTAAACCTCAGTGTTTCAACAAGGGGTGGTAAATAGAATAAAGAGAGTGAAATAACAGTAATAAAAAGGGCATTATAGAAAAAGACTAAATAATGCTGTCTTGCCTGTTAAAACCTTTTCTTGCTTCTATTATCTATAATTTCTAGGTCAATTATGCTAATGTCAGCCCAGGGCCTAACTGAGTTAAGGAAAGAATATAGGAAGATTTGTATTGACATGATGTCAAGAGAAGAGTGGTGTGGGGTATGGAAATGCCCCATTAAGCCTCCATTTGGATATAATAGTCTAATTTGGTACAAGCTCCTAATAGAACTTGATGGTTAGTCATATCCCTGTGGAGCGAAACTTGAGTCTTGCGGATCACACATCCCACAGATTCTCAGTTTCACAAAATGCAAAGTTGACATCAAACTTTTAGCAATTAATTCTCCAGAAAGTAGCCTTTGAGAGAGTCTAGAAAAATCAGTCAACAATATTTATTGAGGGCTTTCTGTATGCCAGGTCTGGGTTAGGCTCCTTAGACTTAATCATAAATTATTGTCAGATCATAAAGCAAATTCAGTAAGAGAAACAGAAAATTTCTAATATAAAACATTAAGTGTATTAATTTAAAAATTAATGTGAATAAATTATCTTGCCCTATTTTTTCCCCTAGGAAGTCTTCACAGACTGGGAAAGAAAATTTACTCCCAACTTTCCCCCCATGAGTCATGATGACATATAGTCTTAAACCTAGGTACGGTGGGTCTCTGTCTTGGGGCAGGCTCCCCAGCACGTCTCCCTCTACGTAGAAAACGATCTGGATATAGCAAAGAATCTTTACGCAAGAACTGGAAACATCAGCCTGGGAACAGGGCAATTTGGTCATTCCTTTTGGAATAGCTCTGTCCTCCTCTCTATGGGGCCCAGCATTGGTGGAACTTTATCTGAGAATGCATAAGTTCTTGCTGAATCTTGTGTAACATGGGAAAAAGCAAGGGGTGAGCGGCTTACCTTGAAATGACAGCAGCTTGTTGATTGAGTTTCGGCCTGTAATGTAGTATCCATAGTATGCATTCCTAACTGGAATTTCTAAGCATTGCCTCTATGTTCAGAGCAAATACCCATTGACAAGTCTGTGCTGTGGATGGGGAGATAGCCTTTTGCTCACACTTCACTTTAAGAGGTAAAGCCAAGTGACATTTAAGTGGTCAATCCCTAGACCCCCTCGGTCACAACCACTGGCTGTTCCAGCCTCTTCCTCATCTCATTCCCTAGTACTAACTGTCTGGCAACCGAGTAGAGGTATTTTGACAAAGTCTAACCTCCATTCTCTGATATCTCTCTGGATTCCCCAAACTTTCACAAGTGTGATTTAGCTTCTTTATTATTGGCTGGAGATTTTCTTCCTGGGAGCAATTTAGCGTAAAAATGTTCATTTCTCATCCAAGCAAGCAAAAAGATATGCACAAGTCCAAAATAGTAAAAATCATTGAAGTAGAGGATTAATAATACAGAACAATTAATTGTAAAAAGAAATCGGTCTAGAATCACATATTACAACTTCAAATATAGGGAAGGAATAGACGGGAAAATTTTATTCATGGAGTTGATAATAACTCCAAGTGAAGAATTTGGTTAAGTATGTTCTTAAAAGCTTTAAAGTAGCCAATGGCACAGAATTAGACTAAAAATGTAGTATGAAAGCTATTAGTTGTAATAATCAACTTAAAATTAAATGACCTTATTAAAAGACCTGAGGCTAGAATTTCCCAAACTGGTGTCCTGCACACCACCATGCCACAAAATGTTAGTAGTATACTATAGAAAGTATACTCTACTGAAGAAACTATACTAAACTATGGAAAGTATATATACCATACTATACTATACTATTATGTTCTATACTATACTATAGAAAGTGTTTCTGGCGTAAAAATTATTTGGAAAACGCTGTTTTAAAAATGCTATACATTTCTTAACTTGAGAATTCCTCGGTGTCTTTAACATGATAATGAGCATTGTAAAGCTCTAAGATGAAATATAGTGTTCATTGTTTCCCATAATATTTCATCAGAGAAAATTGTTTTCATAGTATACTTATTAACGTCTCAGTGTAATGTTTTTCTGAGCAGTTTAGGAAAAACTATATTCAGCATTTAACTGAATTTAAGAATTTAAATTTAAGAAGCATTGAGAAAGAATTAAGTAATAATAAAAATTAATAAATTAAAACCATAAACTGTCCAAATTAATAAATAATTTTATAATTTGGTTCTCTAAAAAAAGTAAAATGGACTCTATTTGACTAACCTGGATGTAGAAAAATAATTAAACTATTTGATACTAATAAAATTGAAATACTAATGAAATATTAATTTTGAGTAAACTATATACTGCTTAAATTGACTCAAAAGGAACGTAGAAAGTTAAGAAAGTAAATATTGTGATAGAACTGGGAAAAAAGTCACCTAAGTGCTTTTTCTGTTCTTTCTGTTATGCTATTTTTTTATTGAAATACAGTTGAAGTACAATATTATGTTAGTTTCAGGGGTACTACATAATAGTATTACATTTATATATATTATGAAATAATCACCACAATAAATCTAGTAAACATCTGTCCCTAAATAAATTTATTACAATATTATAGACCATATTCTTTATCTTGCATATTAAATCCTTGAGACTTATTTATTATGTAAATGTAGATTTATATCTTTTAATCTCCTTCACGTATTTCGCCTATCTCCACAACCCCCTTTCTTCTGGCAATCACCCGTTTTTTTTATCTGTATCTATGAGTCTTGTTTTGTTTGTCTGATTAGGTTTTTAGATTCCACATATAAGTGAGATTATGTGGTATATGTTTTTCTATGTCTGATTTATTTCACTTAGAATAATGCCTTCTAGATCCATCCATGTTGTCACAAATGGAAAGATTTCATTTTGCTTAATGGCTGAGTACTATTCTACTGTATATATGTACCATGTCTTCTTTATCCATTCCTCTATCAATGGACACTTAGGTTGCTTCCATACCTTGGCTGTTGTAAAGAATGGTGCAATGAACATTGGAGTGCATATAGTTTTTTGACTTAGTGTTTTTGTTTTCTTTGTATAAATATCCAGAAGTAAAATTGCTGGAACATATGGAAGTTCTTTATCAATTTTTTGAGGAACATCCATACTGTTTTCTATAACAGCTGCACCAATTTACAAGTCCACAAACAGTGCATGAGGGTTCTCTTTTCTCCACAACCCTTGTCTTGTTATTTGATGTCTTTTTGATGGTAGTCTTTCAGACATGGGTGAAATGGTATCTCTGTGGTTTTGATTTGCATTTCTCTGATGACCAGTGAGGTTGAGCATCCTTTCACGTGCCTGTTGGTCATTTCTACGTATTCTATCTATTTTTTCTATGTATTTTTCTTTGGAAAAATGTCTATTCAGGTTCTCTGCCCATTTTATTATTGTGTTGTTTGGTTTTTGATGTTGGGTTGTATGAATTATTTGTATATTTTAGATATTAACTCATCAGCTATATCATTTGCAAATATCTTCTCCCATTCAGTAGGCTGCCTTTTCATTTTACTGATAGTTTCATTTGCTGTACAAAAGCTTTTCAGTTTGATCTAGTCCCATTTGTTTATTTATTTTTTCCCTTGCTTGAGGAGACATATCCAAAGAAACATTGCTAAAATTGATGTCAAAGAGTATACTGCCGGGCTTCCCTGGTGGCGCAGTTGTTGAGGATCCGCCTGCCGATGCAGGGCACGCGGGTTCGTGCCCCGGTCCGGGAGGATCCCACGTGCCGCGGAGCGGCTGGGCCCGTGAGCCATGGCCGCTGGGCCTGTGCGTCCGGAGGCTGTGCTCCGCAGCGGGAGAAGCCACAGCAGTGAGAGGCCCGCGTACCGGAAAAAAAAAAAAAAAAAAAGAGTGTACTGCCTATGTTTCCTTCTAGGAGTTTTATGGTTTCAGGTTTTACATTTCGGTCTTTAATTCATTTTGAGTGTTTCTTGTATATAATGTGAGAAAAGTAGTCCAGTCTGATTCTTCTGTGTGTGGCTGTCCAGTTTTCCCCACACCATTTATTGAAAAGACTGTTTTTTTTCCCATTGTATTTCTTGCCTCCATTATCATAGATTAATTGACCTTATAACTGTGGGTTCATTTTTGGACTGTATATTCTCTTCCATTGAACTATGTATCTGGTTTTGTGTCAGTTCCATACTGCTTTGATTATTGTAGCTTTGTAGTGCAGTTTGAAATCAAGGAGCATAATACCCCTAGTTTTCTTCTTTCCAAGATTGCTTTGGCTATTCAAAGTCTTTACTGTTTCTGAACAAATTTTAGAATTATTTGTTCTTTTTTTAAAAAATGCATTGGTATTTTGATAGGGATTGCGTTTAATCTGTGGATTGTTTTGGGGAGTATGGTCACTTTAATTAATATTATTAAATGTTAATAATATTAATATTTAATATGTAATATTCTTACAATCCATAAGCAAGGTGTATCTTTCCATCTGTTTGTATTGCCTTCAATTTCTTTCATCAATGTTTATAGTTTTCTGAGTACAAATCTTTTACCTCCTTGGTTGGATTTATTCCTAGGTATTTTATTATTTGGGATGCAATTATAAGTGGGATAGTTTCCTTAATTTCTCCTTCTGATAGTCCATTTTTAGTGTATAGAAATGCAACAGATTTTTGCATATTAATTTTGTATTCTGCAACTTTACTGAATTCATTTACTAGTTCTAATAGTTTTTTGGTGGCATCTTTAGGATTTTCTATATATAGTATCATGTCATCTGCAAACAGTAACAGTTTTACCTCTTTCTTTCCAATTTGGATTCCTTTTATCCCCTTTTCTTGTCTGATTGTTGTGGCTAGGATTTTCAACACTCTGTTGAAAAAAGTGGTGAGAGTGAGCGTACTAGTTTTGCTCCTGATCTCACAGGAAATGCTTTCCGTTTTTCACCATTGAGTATAATGCTGGTTGTGGGTTTTCACATATGGCCTTTATTATGTTGAGGTATATTCCCTCAATACCCACTTTGTTGAAAGTTCTTATCATAAATCAATGTTGAATTTTATCAAAAGCTTTTCCTGCATCTAGTGAGATAATCACATTTTTTTTATTCTTCAGTTTGTTAATGTGGTGTATCTCACTGATTGATTTTTATATATTGAACCATACTTTCATCTCTGGGATAAATCCCACTAGATCATGATGTATGATCCTCTTAATGTATTCCTTTTTTTTCTTTTTTTTTTCGGTACGCGGGCCTCTCACTGTTGTGGCCTCTCCTGTTGCGGAGCACAGGCTCTGGACGCACAGGCTCAGCGGCCATGGCTCACGGGCCCAGCCGCTCCGTGGAATGTGAGATCTTCCCGGACCGGGGCATGAACCCGCGTCCCCTGTATCAGCAGGCAGACTCTCAACCACTGCACCACCAGGGAAGCCCTAATGTATTCTTGAATTTGGTTTGAAAATGTTGAGGATTTTTGCATCTATGTACTTCAGTGGTATTGGCCTGTAATTTTCCGTTTTTCTTGTGGTGGTTTTGTCTGGTTTTGGTATCAGGGTAATGCTGGTCTCATAGGATGAGTTGGAACATTCCTTCCTATTCAATTTTTTGCAATTGTTTGAGATGGATAGGTGTTAACTCTTCTTTAAATATTTGTTGGAATTCACTCATGAAGCCATCTGTTCCTGGAGTGTTGTTTGCTGGGAATTTTTATTACTGATTCAATTCTGTTACTGGTAATTTATCTGTTATATTTTTTGTTTCTTTCTAGTTCAGTCTTGGGAGATTGTTCATTTCCAGGAATTTATCCATTTCTTCTAGGTTGTCCATTTTATTGGCATATAATTGTTTATAGCAATCTCTTATCATCCTTTGTATTTCTTTGGTGTCAGTTGCAACTCCTCTTTCATTTCTGATTTTATTTATTTGAGTTTTCTCCCCTTTTCTCTTGATGAGTCTGGCTAAAGTTTTTATCAATTTTGTTTATTTTTTCAAAGAACTGGCTCTTAGTGTCCCTAATCTTTTCTACTATTTTTTTAGTGTCTATTTTGTTTTTTTCTGTTCTTATCTTTATGATTTCTTTGCTTCTCCTAAGTTTGGATTTTCTTTGTTCTTCTTTTCCTAGTGCCTTTAGGTGTAAGATTAAGTTGTTCATTTGAGATTTTTCTTGTTTCCTGAGGTATGTTTGTATTGCTATAAACTTCCCTCTTGGAACTGCTTTGCTGCATCCTATAGACCTATAGATTTTGGACCATTGTGTTTCCATTTTCATTTGTCTCATGTATGTTTTTATTTCCTCTTTGATTTCTTCAGTGAGCAATTTGTTGCTTAGTAACATATTGTTTAGCCTCCACACATTTGTGTTTTTTGCAGCTTTTTTTTTCTTATAGTTGATTTCTAGTCTCATATCATTGTGGAAGGGAATGATTTCAATTTTCTTAAATTTACTGAGACTTGTTTTGTGGCCTAGCATGTGATCTATCCCAGAGAATGTTCCATGTGCAACTGAAAATAATCTGTATTCTGCTGCATTTGGATAGAGTGTTCCACATATGTCTATTAAGTTCATGTTGTCTAATATGTTATTTAAGGCCAGTGCTTCTGTATTGATCTTCTGTCTAGATGATCACTCCACTGATGTATGTGTGGTGTTAAATCCCCTACTATTATTGTGTTACTGTCAAATTATCCTTTATATCTGTTAATATTTGCTTTATGTATTTAGGTGTTCCTATGTCAGGTTCATATGCATTTACAATTGTTATATCTTCTTGTTGGATTGATCCCTTTATCACTAGGTAATTTCCTTTTTTGTCTCCTGTTACAATCTTTATTTTTAAGTCTTTTTTCACTGATATATTAAGTATTGGTACACTAGCTTTCTTTTGATTTCCATTTGCACAGAGTAACTTTTCCCATCCCCTCACTTTCAGTCTATGTGTGTCTTTAAATCTGAAGTGAATTTCTTGTAGGCAACATATATATGATCTTGTTTTTGTATTGATTCAGTCAGTCTATGTCTTTTGATAAGAGCATTTAGTCCATTTGCATTTAAAGTAATTATTGATAGGTATATACTTTTGTCATTTTGTTGATATTTTTCTGTTTTTTTGTCTTTTTTGTTCCTTTCTTCTTGTCTCTTCTTTGTGATTTGATGACTATCTTTAGTGTTATGTTCAGTATTAAATTCCTTTATCTATTTTTTGTGTTTATCTATTTTGTTGATATTTTTCTGTTTTTTTGTTCCTTTCTTCTCTCTTCTTTGTGATTTGATGACTATCTTTAGTGTTATGTTCAGTATTAAATTCCTTTATCTATTTTTTGTGTTTATCTATAATAAGTTTTTGATTTGTGGTTACCATGAGGGGTGTGTGCTATGTGTGTGTGTGTGTGTGTGTGTGTGTGTGTGTGTGTGTGATTTAAGCTGATGTTTTCTTTGATTTGAATGCATTCTAACAACCCTGCATTTTTACTCCTCTGGCCCCCACCAGCAACATTTAATATTTTGACATCCTGTTTTACATTTTTCCCTTTGTATATCCCTTAATTACTTACTGTGGATATAGATGATTTTGCTACTTTTAACTTTTCTACTAGGTTTATAAGTGGTTGATCTACTACATTTATTGTATGTTTGCCTTGATCAATGAGATTTTTCCTTTTGTAGTTTTCATATTTCTAGTTGTGGTCTTTTCTTTTTTGATTGGAGAAGTCCCTTTAACATTTCCTGTAAAGCTGATTTGGTGGTACTGAACTCTTAGTTTTTGCTCGTCTGTAAAATTCTTTATCTCTCTTTCAAATCAAATGATAGCCTTGTTAGGTAGAGTATTCTTGGGTATAGCTTTTGTTCTTTCATCACTTTGAATATATCTTGCCACTCTCTTCTGGCCTGACAAGTTTCTGCAGAAAAGTCAGCTGATAGCCTTATAGGAGTTCACTTGTATGTAACTTGTTGCTTTTTCCTTGCTGGTTTTAATATTCTCTCTTTATCTTTAATTTTTGCCATTTTAATTATAATGTCTTGGTTTGGATTTCTTTGGTTTCACTTTGTTTGGGTGTCTCTATGCTTCCTGGATCTGAATGTCGGTTTTGTTGCCCAGGTTAGGGAAGTTTCCTGCTATTATTTCTTCAAATAAGTTTTCTAGCCCTTTCTTTCTCTCCTGTCCCTCTGGGACTCCTTTAATGCAAATGTTAGTATGCTTGACACTGCCCTACAAGTCTCTTAAACTAATTTCATTTTTTAAAAATTCTTTTCTTTTTATGTTTAGTTTAGGTGGTTTCCACTACTCTGTCTCCAGTTCACTGATCTGTTACGCTTCATCATGTAAAATACTGTTGATTTTTTCTAGTGTACTTTTTATTTTAGCTATTGTATTCTTCAGCTCTGTTTGGTTCTACTTTGTATTTTCTAACTCTTTGTTAGATTTTCATTGTGTTTATCCATTCTTCTCCCAGGTTCATTGAGTATCTTTATGATCATTACCTTGAACTCCGTATCAGGTAGATTCTTTTCTCCACTTCATTTAGTTTCTGAGGTTTTGTCTTGTTCCTTTGTTTGGAACATATCCTTTGGTTTCCTCATTTTACCTAATTCTCTGTGTTTATTTTTATATATTAGGCAGGTCAGTTACATTTTCCAACCTTGGAGGAGTGGCCTTAGGTAGGAGATGTACTATGGGGCCCAGCAGCGCACTCCCTTCTGGTCATCAGAGCTATATGCTCTTGGTGTGTACTCTATGTGGCCTTTGTGGGCCCTTCTGTTGTGGTGGGACTGAGTACTGTAGGTGTGCTGGTGAGTGGGGTTTGTCCATAGCCTGGTTGGCTTCCAGGCCCTGTCTCAAGCAGTGGCTCCTGGCCCACTGGTGGGTGGGACTGTGTCCCAAGGCAACTGGCTGTGGGGACTGAGGGGGACCAGGGCTGGTGCCAATACACTGGTGTGTGAGTCCAGGTCCCCATGCAGGTGGCTGTGGGGCCCTGGGGTTCCCAGGGCTGGTGCCAGTTTGCTGGTTGGCAGAGAAGCCCCCAGTGCTTTTAAGCTAGAGGGAGGACTCCAAAATGGTTCTTGCAAGCACCAGTATCCTTGTGTTAGAATGAGTTTCCGATAATGGCTGCTGCCAGGGTCTATGTTCCCAGAGGGAGTCCCAGACAGGAAAGACAGTCCTCCTGTCTTTCCAGGAGGCTCTCCAAGATCAGCAAGTAGGTTTGACTCAGGGTCTTTTGTAATAACTGTCTCTGCCCTGAGACTCAGAGCATGTGAAATTTTGTGATAGGCTGATAACATGTCTTCAAAATAACTATTGATCCTCTAATTTATTACAGTAAAGTCTTCTCATAAATAAAGCAATATCTCTCAAATGCATCTTCTTTCTAGAATTGACTGAATGCTTTTACATATTTCATGTTTTATAATATGCAGCTATATCTTACAGCTAAATTTTATGCATTCCAAGCTTTATACTCTTCATAAATATTTTAATTCAAATAAATTTCAGAGTGTAACTTTTTTCCAAGACCGAAAATATAACTATTAATCATTTCTGATTTCATTAGTGTTCTCTAAATATCATAAAATTAATATTATAAATCTTCATTTAGGTTATTAATTCTTAAAATGGCTCTAGTTTATATTTGAGGAAGTTTTACAGTTTTCTAAAAATATTTGGCAAAATAGCTCATTTTATCTGGAAATTGCATTTCCAATTCTGTATCTCTAAGTATTCTGTTTTATTTTCCTGATACATTTTTTCTACATCCTAACTGCCTAAATTATCATGTATGGCTTGTCACAACTGATTACTTCAAATATCACTCTTTTGTTTCACCAATTAGAAATGCTGGTTTGATTCTGAAGCCAAATATCCCCTGTAAGGAAAGGTCCAAATAAGAGAATCACAAAATGAAAAAAAAGATGTTTTGTTTTCCATTTTGGCCGGGAGATATGTACATTTAATTAGGCTCATAAATTTTTGTTTGTCTCAGAAGGATCAAATCTATTAGAAGGGAACTTGAACACTAATACAATAACTCTATGTGAAATACTAAGAATTTTGTAAGATCATCCTAAATTTGTTCCCATTAGCAGGAAAATGAATAAGAAAACCCACCTACAGAAAATGTTAATTTCCCTGAAGAGACAGAGAGAGAGAGAGAGAGAGAGAGAGAGAGAGAGAGAGAGAGAGTGTGTGTATGTGTGTGTGATGAAGCAATTGAAAAGACTCTTCAGTAAAACAACAGAAGTACTGCTGATCCTGCTCTGGTTCATTCACGTAGAGCTTTCAGAAACTGAATGTAGGTTTTCTATTTCTTCTTCTTTCTCCCAGTCATTTGGAATTTTCTTTTGAAAGGAAATATTAAGAGGCTGGGCTGAATGATAAAGTTACAATTATTTTCTGAGTCCCACCCTATAATTTTTTCTAATCAAAAACCTATACTAGACAATTGTTATGGTTTAGGAAACTGTAACAAATAAATCAAACCCAGTTGGATTAATTCTCAGGTGTTAGTTCATTAGGAAATATATTTACTAATGAAACTAACATCTTCACAAATCTGAATACTGTTGGACACCAAGCTGTGAAATGCTTCAGTGTATAAAACATTGTTGCATCCATTGGCATCTTAAGGAGACTAATTGACATTCTTAACTAGATGTCTCATTTCTGCCCCAAAGAGCTAGTTTAGTTTAGAAGTAGTCTTCTCAAGCCTATCTACCTCTCAATATTTACTAGCTCTTGGTTTCATAAGCTTATTTGTCTGCAGGTGACAATAATTCCTTTTTCTATTTCTCCAACATTTCCTGAAAATAAGATCTTAGTGAGAATGGAGGGCACCTCAGTGACTCAATACATCCACCTTCTCTTTGTGTTTGAGTTACTATCTTTTCTTCAAAGTATTACTTGGGCATCCACTATTGGGTACTACTGTGTAGGGCATTCAAGATAGTTTTCACTCTTCCAAGGTAATTTCTTCTTGAATCTCTTACCTAAACATCTGCAATGGTCACTTCATTGCTACTGCAGGCTCAAATCTTGCATCCTTCCTGTCTATCCTTCACTTCACCTCCAAAGTGATATGTTTATAATGTAAAACCAACCACACCACTCTCCTGTTTAGTCAGTGGCCCCCATTGCCTTCTGTATAATGTCCACATTTCTCCAGCCTCATCTGAAGTGCACAGGTCAGATATTCAGATGTGCTTTCCATCCTCCAAGTACATTAGGCAATTTCATATCTTCCTGCTTTTGATCGTGATGCTCTTTCTACCTGGAATATTCTTTTATCCCACTTCCTTGCTACTTGAGGATGCCTATTCACTTTTCAACTCCTAGTTCAATCAGTAACCCTCTGTGAAACATTTCCTGACTCGTTTCATCCTGTTCTTTATTTATGTTCTTTCTTTATAACCCAACATACTGCTATCTTTATATCTATAATTCTTAATTGTTCTTTTTGAACCCATGACTATCTGTCCTACTATTTTTATTCTCCTGGAAGGCAGAAATTATGTCTGATTTATTCCTGAGGAGCATGGAAGAAAACACATTAATTAGCGATGAATGAAAGGATTGTTGAGGGGAGGCACCAGTTGCTAACAGACAAGATGAATCTGAAAAACAAAAACAAAACAAATGAGTTTGGTTTTGTGACTTTCTTCGGTTATGCCCAACAGCCTCATGATAAGGAAGGGAAGAGATAATACCCAGGATGAAGAACTGAAAAGTTGGTTTCATTGGAAGGACATGGTGTACAAGAGATCAAGGCTTCCAGTGAGAGCTTTACTGCAATGGCTACCCATAGGGAATGTCTGTGTTGGAGACAAATGAGCCTGCAGTCTGGTAGATGGGTTGTAAGAACAGAGGTCGTCCAGGAACTGGAGGACAAAAGGCAGAATCCGTAATAGTGAGGCAGTGGGAAGGGAAGGAGGAAAGGAAAATTTTGGAGTTCAAAATTTTGGAAATGAAGCAGTTTGGGGTGATGACAAGGCCCAAGGCCCAAAGCCCAGTTTTAAATTTAGGCAGCTTAATGGGAGGGTAATGAAGATAAACGTTGTTACCACTAAAGAAACTTTGAGGTCAGGGGGCTCGGGGTGTTATTATTAGAGTGACCATATATCCTGGTTTCCTTGGGCCCATCCTGGTTTATACTTCTTTTTCCAGCATAATTATTAATAGTATTTCTTTCACTCTCAAAAGTTCCTTTGTTTGGATGATAAATTATATAGTCACTCTAGTTTTTATTAACTTTCCCCCAAAAAGCATGATACTACTTACTGTAGCTAAGATAGTTTTGTGGACTTTGGGTGAAAAATGAGGCTTTCAAAACTAGAACTGTAAAAATTAGAGTTAAAAAAGAATATTCAGAGAACAATTATTGCAATTTATGATGGGAAGATAATAATAATGAATGCATTTTTAATTATATCTCATAATAGAATTTTTTAATTTCACATCTATACACAAAATCTTAGGTTTTCTGTAGTATGGGTCCTACCTTTTAATGTTTCTCAGAATTGAGTGAGCTAAAACAAATTAGCAAAGCTTAACATGTGGCTAAATAATTTACACCTAAAGGCGAGTCTGTCAACTGAGAGATGTTTCAAATATAATTGCTGCGTTGCATCAAGGAAAGAACACAGGAAGAGAAATCAGAGGACGTAGCTCGGCTTTTTACCAGCTAACATGAAAATAACCAAGTCAATTATCCTCCTTAAGCCCATTTCCTCACTGGTAAAAGGTGATAATAACAGTCATCTGACCTCTCAAAGGGGCTGTGGTGAAGACCAAATGAAATAATAGAAAATTCTTTTAAAAACTGTCCAGATGGAAGTAGACCAAATGTCCTTCTAAAAACAAAACAAAACAAAAATAAAAACGGGAAAAGGGAAAAAGGATTCCCCGTGAGTTATTATAATTTTTGTTGTGAATTAACTTGAATAGTTTTCCAAAAGTATAGAGTTAAATGAATTTGTCACTGTTAATATATAAATAGATGCATTGTTCATGGTCAAAAAACACATTTCATAAAATAGAATGCTGGAAGAATACTGGGAATAATCGAAAACCACAGTTATCTTGTTAGAAATCTGTCTTCTCATTTTATGTGGAAGACAGACAAAATCATTAGGGAACCAAAGGCCTGATGAGAAAAAGAGGTAATTTTTGGAGACAGAAATATCTGATTCATTCTTTTATAAGTATTTTACCTATTAAAAGCCCTCAACCTAGCCATCAGAATGTCAACCGTTTTATAGATTAACTCACTTAGCCCATGTCAGAGGTTAGGAACTCTCTGGTGAGAACAGCTGTTGATCATTTGTCTTTCTACATCAAAAAACTAGGAAGATTCTTTAGTAAATTAGGGAGGTATTAAAGAGATTAAATTAGTTCAAATTAGTTCCTGGTATAAAGAGAATGCATGCCACAACATTAGTTTCCCTATAATGAAGGTAGGAAATAATAAAAACTAATTGGAGCAGTGAAGCTTCCTAGAAAATCTGTTATTGATGGTAAAGCATATAAGACTATTTGATTTTTTTTTGATTCACCTAGAATACTTTATTCAAAGTTTTCAAATATGTCGAAAATAATATGTAAAACACCACATGGAATTCCATGTAAATTTACATGGAAAAGTTCCTTATTTTTCATGCAAAATATAGTTTTTTCAGAGAGCAAACTCAGCTTTAATTATTAAAAGGAGGTAAGTTCATTCTTGCACAGATTTTTCAATAAGTTCCTAGAGTAATAGAAAAATAATGTAGACATTTGTGAAAATGAATATACTTTTGTAAGAAAATGAATATATATATTTTCTTCTGGTTTTATTGAGATATAATTGACATACCGCATTGTATAAGGTTAAGGGGTACAGCATAATGATTTGACTTACATACATCATGAAACGATTACAAGTCTAGCGAACATCCATCATCTCATATAGAGGCAAAATAAAAGAAAAAGAAAATACGTTTTTCTTGTGATGAGAACTCAGGATTTACCCTCTTAACTTTCATATATAATGTACAGCAGTGCTAATTGTAATAATCCTGTTGTACATTACAAAATGAATATATTTTAAATTTCAACTACAGTCTAGGATCTGTGCTAGGCATATTACATGGATTATGGTATTTAAATTCCTATAGCAATAAAAGAGTTAGGGATAATTCCCACCCTCACTTTTTATAAAAGGGAAGGAAGGTACAGGTTGGTTAAGTTAGAAGCCAGGGTAGACAGAAATCTTTAGATTCTCCCCACCTTGCCCCACCCCATCTCATGATTCCAGTTCCCTGGTTATTTAATCAGACACTAATCTAGGTAGTGCTGTGAAGGGATTTCTCAGCTGTAATTAAAGTCCCAAGTCAGTTGACCTTAAGACATGGAGATTATCCAGATGGGCCTGATCTAATCACATGAGACTTCAAAGGGCAGATTCCAAAATCCAGAGAGAATTGAAGGGTGAGGACTCAGACTCCATTCTGCAGCTTTAAAGGTGGAGGGGCCCCATGTGTGTGGGCAGCCCTTATAAGCAGAGAGTGGACTCTGGAGGAAAGCCAGCAACAGGGACCTCAATCCAACAGCCATGAGGAAATGAATTCTCCCTTGCCTCATCAGATGAGAGCCTGGCCAATGCCTGGGTTTTGGCCTTGTGAGAACCAAAGCAGAGGACTCCACTGAGCCACACCAAACTTCTGAACTATAGAACTGTGAGATGATAAATGGGTGTCCTTTTAAGTTGCTAAATTTGTGATAATTTGTTACAGCTGCAATAAAAATCGAATCCAGAAACTCAAAGTCATAGAGCAAATAAGCGATAGATCTAAGGTTTAACCCACTCAGCATAAAGTATCTTGATGAAAATAGGTGGGAGCAAGACCAGCAGGTTGATTTGAAGAAATCTTATTCATTCATTCATCCATCCATTCATTCATTCATCCATCCATTCACTTATTCATGAACTATCAAATATTTTTTGACTACCTTTTATATGGCAGCCCTAGGGTTACAGAGATTAAAAAAAATCCAGTCCCTTTCCTCAAAGAGCTCACAATTTAAGGATTGAAGGCAGACAAACAAATAGATTGGGGCAGTGCAGTGTGTCTCTTAAGTACCGTAAAAAGATAGGCCAGAGGTTATGGTAGTACAGATGCTTTTAGTCTGATTTCTTACCAACTTGCCCATGGTAGGCAGGATAATGGCCACCAAAGATGTCTTGTTCTAACCCCTAGAACCTGTGAATATGTTACAGGGCAAGAAGTAAATAGAACTAAGGTTGTTAATCAGCTGACCTTAAGATAGGGAGATAATTCAGTATTATTCAGGTGGGACCAATGTAATCATAAGGGTCCTTACAAGTGGAAAAGAGTGGCAGAATAGAAGGTCAGAGCGATTTGATGTAAAAAGCAGTAGACAGGTCATTGCTGGCTTTGAAGATGGAGGAAGGGGCCACAAACCAAGGCATGTGGGGAGCCTCTAGAAGCTGCAAAAGGCAACAAGATGGATTACTCCTTAGTGTCTCCAGAAAGGAATGTAGCCCTGCTGACACCTTAATTTTAGCCAAGTAAAAATAATTTTGGATTTCTGACCTTAAGAATTATAAGATATTAAATGTGTGTCATAAGCCAAAACATTCTTGGGTATATGTTACAGCAGCAATAGGAAGCTAATACATGCCTGACATGAGATGACTTAAACTAAAAATGGAAAGGAAAATGTATGATGGTTGTTTTATTTCAGCTAATATTCAAGAGACAGCCTTTAAATATGGAGAGCGTGGGCTTCCCTGGTGGTGCAGTGGTTGAGAGTCCGCCTGCCGATGCAGGGGACACGGGTTCGTGCCCCGGTCCGGGAAGATCCCACATGCCGCGGAGCAGCTAGGCCTGTGAGCCATGGCCACTGAGCCTGCGCGTCCGGAGCCTGTGCTCTGCAAGGGGAGAGGCCACAACAGTGAGAGGCCTGCGTACCACAAAAAATAATAATAATAAAAAATAATAAATAAATAAATAAATAAATATGGAGAGCATATGAAAACGAAAATGAGTGCAAAAAGCATAAATCATTAGAGAAAACATTTATAAATTAAATCTCATCAAATTAAAAATTTCTGTTCTTCTAAAGAAATTCTCAAGAAAATTGAAAAAAAAAAAGCCTCGGACTAGGAGCAAATATTTACAAAACTACATCTGATAAAGGACTTGTACTCAGACTACATATAGTTTTTACAAATCAATAGTAAACAATGCACTTTAAAATGGAAAAATATTTCAAAAGACATTTCAGCAAAGCAGATATACAAATGGCCAATAAACACATGAAAATATGCTTAATATCATTAGTCATTAGGGAAATGTGCAGTGAGATACTAATACATACCTAGAATGGCTTCAATGAAAAATTGATAATGTTAAGTGTGAACAAGGTTGGGAGCAACTGATTCTCAGTCACTGCTGGTGCAAATACAAAATGGCATAACCACTCTGGGTGACAGGTTGTAAGTTTCTTATAAGTTAAACATTTGCTTATCACCTGGCCAAGCAATTCCACCCCTATGTATTTATCGAAGAAAAATAAATATATGTGTCAAAACTAAGATCTGGATGTGAATGTTTATAGCAATTTTATTCATAATCGCTCAAACTGGAAAACAACCCATCAACTCTTGCATGGATAAACAGAGTATGGTACGTATATACAGTGGAATACCGCTCAGTAATAAAAAGGAATGAACTGATACCTGCAACAATGTGGGCAAATCTGAAAAACATGCTAAGTGGAAGAAGCTAGATTCAAATGACCACATATTGTATGATTTCATATGATATTTTAGAAAAGGCAAAACTATAATGATGGAAAAAGATCAGTGTTGCCAGGGGCTGGGAGTGGGGCTGAGATGGTGTAGGGACATGAGGAAACATTTTGGAATATTAAAAATATTACATATCTTGTTTGTGGTGGTGATGACTTAATCAAATATACATTTATAAAAATTCATTGGTCTGTACACTTGAAAGGAAAAATTTCAATGTGTATAAAATATACCTCAGGGCTTCCCTGGTGGCGCAGTGGTTGAGAGTCTGCCTGCCGATGCAGGGGACACAGGTTCGTGCCCCGGTCCGGGAAGATCCCACATGCCGCGGAGCAGCTGGGCCCGTGAGCCATGGCCGCTGATCCTGCGCGTCCGGAGCCTGTGCTCCGAAACAGGAGAGGCCACAACAGTGAGAGGCCCACGTACAGCAAAAAAAAAAAAAAAAAAATATATATATATATATATATATATATACCTCAGTGAACCTGATTAAACTCCTCCCTCCCCCCAAAAGAAAATAAGTACATAGCACGTAATTTAAACAAGGGACTGACCAACTTCATAAATGTAATCTTTCTCAAGAAAATTTGGCTTCTTAAATATAGAAGGGCAGAAAACCCACATAGGTGCAAAATGTTACATGCGTTAAAATTCAACCGTAGCATATATTTCCTTGTCTGGTCTATTTAATCAATGTAAAACTTAAAAAAGAATATTTTAATTAAATATAAGAAGACTGAGATGGATTAAGATAGCCTGAAAAAAAAAAACCAGGAAGTGTTATTACATCATCTACATAAAAAATGCACTCGGATGAACAGTTTAATACACTGTAAATATTGAGAACTGCACAATAGCTTACTGAAATGAGTGTAATTTATCTCACTCGACACTCAGGAATAGCCTTTAAAGGACTGTTTTACTAAAAAGAGAAACATTTCCAGGCTTATAAAGTGTGCAAAGCTCCTTGGAGAAAAATACAAAGTGTAAGGTATTATAATTTCATGAGCTTTGGGCTGACTTTGACAGTCATTATAGTTGCTCCATTTATAATTGCTGGGGTTGCCTTCATAGAACACATCTTTGGTACCTGCATTTGTAATTCATTAAAAGCACACACCCATTTTGGGAAATGCCATTTTAGATATATGGACATTGAACTTGTGAGAAGGCAACTATTTTGCCCATTTTACTTTGTGCCATCAGAGACATGGAGAGGATCGGTACCCACGGGGGCTCTTTGGGGGTCCGCAAGTCTCCATGTATTACTTACATGAGAGAGATTTTTAAGAATTTTATTTTGCGAACAGTTATTTTGAGGATGTAATGTGGCAAGGAACTATGATCCTTGCCTCTTTTTCCACAAAGGGGCTTGCAGATTGTAATAGGAAAACCATTAGATTAGAAAAATGTAATTTTATTTTACTTATAAATTTATAATCTAAGGGTAAAACCAGCCCAATCCAATTCATTGTTAATATCCGTCAATTGCAGCATATTTCATTTGTAAACGCAGCATGCTCCTCACTATTTTAATAAGCATTTCTGCCCCTTCCCATGGGGGTTTGTAGTCACAGTCAATAGCCATAGACTATAAAGATGTGACAGGATGTTTCATCTCATTAAGATGCCACACAACCAGGATTCCTTCCTCTTCCTTCTTACATCTGATTTGTGCTCCTCAAATGTGACCTTTAAGGCCTTTGTTGCTTTGCAAACGGGTTGCATGTCCCAAGGGCACATAATTAAGTAGGTCACATGCTTCACACTGCCTATTAGTAGTTGCCTTTCAACATGCATTTCCTCTTTTCTACTGTGGGAAAATTCTTTTTCATAAGATGCTCTTGGATAAGTTCTTGGCACTTTCCACAAAAGAAATGTTCTTGATATATCGTGGGAATATTTAAGGTCATTTGGCATTTCGTCAGTCATGAGAATAATTGGTCTCATATTTCTCAAAGAGTCCACTCATACTAATTGTGGTATGGCCTTAGGCTTGTACTTCTAGAGGTAGAAAAGAACTCTCAATGATAATAGTTGCGGTTGTAACCTTTGCCAATTAAAGTATATCAATAATTTTTGAATAACGCTATCCATAAAATGTCACAACAAAAAATTTTAAAAAAATTTCAGATGTATTTTGATAATCTTTGACACTTGTAAATTCGTTTGCATAAATGCATATGTACCTGGTAGAGTTTCTATTAATTCCTCTTGGAAATGGTATGGACTCTGCATGCTGTAGGATTTCCCAATCAAATAAAGAAATATGCATGCTGTGATTGTTTATAATTTTGCTTTCATGACTTTAATAACTGAGTGTGAATTTTTAGCAACAAGATAAAATTTCATTTTGTTGACTATAATTATTGAGTGGTAAAAGATTTTAAAATATTTAGTACAAGTAGATTTTGAGGAAAATCAGGATTACTGGCTCTGCCTCTCCACTCCATCACAATTCCTTTATCCTTTGTAAATCAAGTAAGTTTCTCCACCAAAGAAATCAACTAGATTAATCCTAGATGAAGCATTTGTGTCCTAATTTATTTATTTATTTATGTTTGCGGTATGTGGGCCTCTCACTGTCGTGGCCTCTCCCGTTGCGGAGCACAGGCTCCAGACGCGCAGGCCCAGCGGCCATGGCCCACGGGCCCAGCTGCTCCGCGGCCCGAACCCGCGTCCCCCGCATCGGCAAGCGTACTCTCAACCACTGCGCCACCAGGGAAGCCCATTTGTGTCCTAATTAAGAGGCCTAGTTCATTAAGTTGGATTGTGTAACTAGTGACTCGCTCCTCTTAGCGATGTTAATAAAGAGATATCAACAAAACACAATTGAGTTTTCACATGATAATCATGTTAAGAAATTAATAGGAGATGAAATGGTGGCAAAGAGGACACAGAACCCTGCAGGACAGTGATTCTCATATTTTACGTGCATGCAGATCACCTGGTAAACATGTTAAAACACAGATTTTTGATCCAGTCACTCTTGGGTGGGGACTGAGATCTTTCATTTCTAATAAGCTCTCAGGAGATGCCAATGTTGTTTGGTGTGAGGGACCATAGTTTGAACAGTATGGTAAGTACTATGGGTCGGCACATAGGTCCGTGGCACCACCTCAAGGCTGAGCTATCTTGTACCCACAGGAATTGTAGCCATGCACTGGGATACAAAACATACTTTCCAGACTAAAACATACCAGTTTGCCTTTTATTCCTCTGCTCGAACTGTCCTGAGCTGAGGCTGTTGACTTAAAGAAGAATGACTGGTGCCAATTTTACTTTGAAATATATTGTTGGGTGATGGTGACAGTGGAATGTTTGGGCCTCCATGTGCTGTGGACATAGTCCAAAAGGGTGATTTACCTGGGGGTAAGGGTGGGGGGGATGCGTGCCAGACTCTGTTTACATTTGTGTACATGCTTGTGCGTGCCCATGTGTGGACTTCCACCCTTAATTGAGTGGAATCATACTGCAGCGGGCTTCTTACTTTCCTTTTTGCCCCTAGAACGTGGAATAAAGCTTTCATTTCCAGTCTTACTGAATACAATGACCTCCTTTTTAATATAAGAGGAATTAAAGCATTTTATTATTCAACTGAAAATTTATAATCAAACCTTTGAATTGAGTTTGTCCTTAACGAATCTTAAGGTTATCTATATAAATTTGGAAAAAAATCCAACAAAATGAAGCCAGTACACCTATGAGAGGCTTATTACTCGTTCAAGCTCCAGGCAATAGTTTCTCTCTGCAGCGCGGTTTTGGAGACAATTAAGATGATCTGGCTGATGAACTTCCTACTGCATTATAACACATTTAGATTTCTTTCTGCTTTGTTCTCCAGGATGACTGATTTCCTATGAAGAGTAGAGAGCCAGGAAAGACTAGAGAAAGACAAATACCGTATGCTAACACATATATATGGAATCTAAGAAAAAAAATTGTCATGAAGAACCTAGTGGTAAGACAGGAATAAAGACACAGACCTACTAGAGAATGGACTTGAGGATATGGGGAGGGGGAAGGGTAAGCTGTGACAAAGTGAGAGAGTGGCATGGACATATATACACTACCAAACATAAACTAGGTAGCTAGTGGGAAGCAGCTGCATAGCACAGGGAGATCAGCTAGGTGCTTTGTGACCACCTAGAGCGGCGGGATAGGGAGGGTGAGAGGGAGGGAGACGCAAGAGATATGGGAACATATGTATATGTATAACGGATTCACTTTGTTATAAAGCAGAAACTAACACACCATTGTAAAGCAATTATATTCCAATAAAGATGTAAAAAAAAAAAAAGAGATGATGAACTTACACAAAATCCAGAAGAACTAACTGGAGAGCCCTGGAAAATTAATATTTAAAAATAGGATATAAGGGATGCTTAACTTTTCCTTAACATAATAAATAATGAGAAACTGACAAAAGAATTCAAAGATTCCATTTCAAACGTTCTTATGACTGCCTCAAGATATTTTTCTGTTTCTTTTGATTATCTTTGGCTGGGTGATGTTTCCTTATAAATAAATCAACAAAGCCAAACAGTAATATGTAAAGGCTTATCGCCAAGATTCTGCCAACAACAGGGGCAATTTCCATGTTTTGAAATAACAAATCAATCTGTGATGTGTTCTCCATAACCCATTTCCTTTCCCTCCTAGGCACGTGACTACCTTGCTTACCCTCCACTGTTAATTGTGTCCATGTGACTGAGTTTTAACTAATGAAATGTGAGGAGAAATGTGTTCCTTCTCTAAGACTGTCATGAAAACTCGCCCACAGTTTAACCTGTGCTCTTTCCCCTCTTGGGACTGACTGGAGAAGACAAGAGCATCGAGAGAAGGAGGGAGCCACAAGAAGGAAGTCTTGGTCCGTGATTGGCCCACCATGTACAGAAGGTGATCTGGAAAAGAAACTCAACATTGGACTGACTGTAGAGAAAATAAAACCTCTGATGTTTGGAGGCATTACACATTTCGGATTTGTTTGTAATGCAATAAGCCTACCCTAAATAACACAGGTGGAAAATAGGAAATTAAGGTCTAGTTTTGACGTCTGCTCTCTCCATTGAGGAGAGGGTCTGGGTCTTTGAATATTAGGCAGATTGCCTTGTATTATTAGGTACTCCATAAACATTTGCTGGAAAGAGTTGGTACAACTCTCCAGATTCTTCTCCTTTTCCTGATTCAGTGACCCAGAGGATGATAGTCCAAGAGCCCATATCCCACTTAGACCTGTATCCAGAAACGACTGGGGCTGTTCCATTTTTAAAAATTCTTTCCAGCTGCACTTGGCTATACCTGTTTCAAAGGAACTTTTGCATAAATGAATTAACCTGTCAGTATTTCTTTTCTGAATCATTTTCTTCTGTTGCAATCTAAAAGATACTTTTATTTAATGGTAAGAAAAGGTTAACATCACTTATTTGGAAATAATGTCTGTTTATTGGCTAGGAAGCAGGAGAAAAGGATGCCTGTATTGTGAAATATATATTGAGCTTAGTTTATATCTCCAAGGAATTTGCACTTTCTGGGAATAGAGGGGAAATTATCTTCTATGATTATTTCTAGAATCTTCTGTTCATACTGAAGAAGTCATGATAACCTGCTGAATCCTTTTGTTCCTCAGGGGACCACTCTGTAGGCTGGTGGGCTATCTATAACAGGATTTTTTCTATGAAGACTTTTTTTTTTTTTGCGGTACGTGGGCCTCTTGCTGCTGTGGCCTCTCCCGCTGCGGAGCACAGGCTCCAGACGCGCAGGCCCAGCGGCCATGGCCCACGGGCCCAGCCGCTCCGCAGCATGCGGGATCCTCCCGGACCGGGGCACGAACCCGCGTCCCCTGCATCAGCAGGCAGACTCGCAACCACTGTGCCACCAGGGAAGCCCCAAGACTTTTTTTAATATATCAAAATGGAGATGTGCTCAGTTTTCAAAAAATATTTAAGTTCCTCATTTATTGTATTAGGTACCTAAGTAGACAATACATAAATACTCAAGTGGAAATAGTTCCTACGTTTTGTAAACCTGTTCTTTAGGCAGACAGAAGCTGCTGATGTGAACTTGAAAATAACACAGTAAACCACACAGTGTCAAAGATAGGATAGATGGCACATTTAAAAGGAAAACAAATCTTTTGTGTGGGAGGATGGTCGCACACTCAGACAGCACTCCAAAGGAGAGAGGATACATACCTTGTTTAGCCCTATTATTGCTCTTCAAGGATCCTTAAGTCAGATGCTTCTTTGCCTCCGTGAAGCCTGCATCATTATTTCTGTCAGTGTACATGAGATATTGACATCAGGGCTGCCTTTATTGAACAGAGTACATGCCAAGCTCCATCCTTCCAGTTGATCAGGCCAGATACCTTACTGTCATCCTCATGTTCTCTCATCCTTTCACACCCTCTGCCCAATCTCTCAGAAAATCCTGATGACTCACCCCTTCAAACACATCTATCACTTCTCTACTCCTCTCACCTGGACCGCTGCAAGCCCAGACCAAGCCACCGTCAGCTCGTGTTTGATTCCTGCCTAAACTTCCTACCTGGACTCGCTGCTTCAACGCATGCTCCTCTACACTCTCCTTTCTTTTAAAGCAGTCACCCGCATCCTTGAGATCATGTCACTCCTCAGGTAAGTTCTGCAATGGCTTCCAAATTTACAACGATCTCTTGTGGGCTGTTGTGGTACACGATGTGGTCCCCCGGCCTCTCCGACTTCATCTTCCTACCCTTTCCTCATTGCCCATTCTTCCCGCCACAATGGCTGTCCTACTTCCCTTTGAATATACAGAGTATGCCCTTACCTTGGGGCTTTTTATCTGCTTCCTTTAATGCTCTTCCCCTGAGTATTTTTTAAGGAATAACTGCTGTAATGGACAGATCCAAAATTCTACTGTGGCTCAAACAAAGTGGACATTTTCTTCCTCATTTAATGTTCTTCCATGTTGCCACTCCGGAACCCAGGCTAAAGGAGGTTATGCCATGTTCATCGTGAGGCTTCCAAGGTTCTGGAGGGTGCTCCTTTATGGCAAGCCGGAAGGGGAAAAGAGCTTGGAGGAGTTCGTGTGGGAGCTTTTGTTGGTCAGGCTGAATGTGGGAGTCATAGCCTCCACTCATATTGTATCGCTAGAACTCAGTCCCACAGCCAGGCCTAACAGAAGGGGGCTAGGAAATGTTCAGTGTGGGCCAGGAGGGGAGAAAGATTCTGGTGAATAGCTGACTACCTCTGCCATACCCTAGTAGCCATCTGGATTTCTGTCACTTTCTCTAGGTCTCTTCTTAAATGTTACCTTCTCAGTGAGACCTTCCAGTCATTATCAATACAACACCCCTTCCTATACTCACCGTTCGTCTTCCTTGTTTTATTTTTCTCTATAGGACTTATTGTCACTATGTATTTGTTATTTGTTTTTAAAAATTGTTTATCTGTAGTGGGTTGAACTGTAGTCGCCTCCTCCCTCACTGCCATGTTCTAATTCCTAGAATGTGTGAATGTGACCTTATTTGGATAAAGGATCTGTGCAGATGTAATTAGGTTAAGGATTTTTTTTTTATGTCTTTATTAGAGTATAATTGCTTTACAATGCTGTGTTAATTTCTGCTCTATAACAAAGTGAATCAGCTATACGTATACATACATCCCCATATCTCTTCCCTCTTGCGTCTCCCTCCCTCCCACCCTCCCTATCCCACCCCTCTAGGTGGTCACAGAGCACCAAGCTGATCTCCCTGTGCTATGCGGCTGCTTCCCACTAGCTATCTACCTTACATTTGGTAGTGTATATATGTCCATGCCTCTCTCTCGCTTTGTCACAGCTTACCCTTCCCCCTCCCCATATCCTTAAGTCCATTCTCTAGTAGGTCTGTGTCTTTATTCCTGTCTTATCCCTAGGTTCTTCATGACATTTTTTTTTTTTTTTTTTTGCCAGAAAGCTAATCTTTATTCACACCAAAAAACTCACATGAAGGAAAAACTCTATGTTTGCAATCTATGTGAAAAAGGTGTCATTGATAATTCTTTTTGGTGTGTGATTGGCATTTACTTTATTCTTATTTTTTAATTTTATTTATTGAGGTATAGTTGATTTATAATGTTATACAATATTATATATTATATTTCAGGTGTACATCATAGTGATTCGATACTTTTATAGATTATACTCCTTTTAAAGTTATTATAAAATATTGGCTATATTCCCTGTGCTGTACAATATATCCTTGAGGCTTATTTATTTTATACATAGTGGTTTGTACCTCTTTATCCCCTTCTTCTATCTTGTCCTTTCCCCCTTCCCTCTCCCTACTGGTAACCGCTCGTTTGTTTCTATATCTGTGAGTCTTTTCCTGTTTTATTATATTCATTCATGGCTTTATTTTTTAGATTCCACATATAAATGATAACATACAGTATTTGTCTTTCTCTGACTGACTTATTTCACTGAGCATAATATATTCCAAGTCCATCCATATTGTTGTAAATGGCAAAATCTCATTCTCGTTTATGGCTGAATAATATCCTTTTGTGTGTGTATATATATATATATATATATATATATATATATATATATATATACCACATCTACTTTATTCATTCACCTATTGATGGACACTTAGGTTGTTTCCATATCTTGGCTATTGTAAATAATGCTGTTATGAATATTGGGGTGCATGTATCTTTTTGAATTAATGTTTTCATTTCCTTCAGATATACTCACACCATATACAAAAATAAACTCAGAATGAATTAGGGACATGAATGGGAACCATAGAACTCCTAGAAGAAAACACAGACAGAACACTCTCTGAACATAAAATATAGCAATATTTTTTTGGGTCTGTCTCCTAAGGCAAAGGAAACAAAAGCAAAAATAAAAAAATGGGACCTAATTAAACTTAAAACCTTTTGCACAGGAAAGGAAACCATCAACCTACTGAATGGGAGAAAATATTTGCAAATTAAATGACTGACAAGGGGTTAATATCCAAAGTATATAAACAGCTCATACAACTCAATATCAAAAAAACAAACAACCAATCAAAAAATGGGCAGAAGATCTGAATAGACATTTTTCCAAAGAAGATATATAGCTGGCCGATAGGTGCATTAAAAGATGCTCAATATCACTAAGCATCAGGGAAATGCAAATCAAAACCACTATGAGCTATTACCTCACACCTTTCACAATGGCCATCGTCAAGAAGACCACAAATAACAAATGCTGGTGAAGATGTGGAGAAAAGGGAACCCCAGCACACTGCTGGTGGAAAGTTAAGGATTTTGAGATGAGATCATCCTGGATTAAGGGGGTGGTTTCTAACTCAATTACAAGTGTCCTCATAAGAGAAGCGAAGGGAGAAGACACACAGGGAAAGGCCATGTGAAGAAGGAGGCAGAGATTGGGGTTATGCAACCACAGCCAAGAATTCTCCCCAGGAGCCTTTAGATGGAGCATGGCTCTGCCAACATCTTGATTTCCAGTCTCCAGAACCATGAGAAAATAAACTTCTGTTGGTTTAAGCCACCCGTTTTGTGTTAATTTGTTATGACAGACCCAGGAAAATGACACATCTTCCCTTTTGCAATGTAAACTCCTGGAGAGCAGTGATTGTGTTTTGTTCATTGCTGTAGCTTTCCATACATAGAACAGTGCCTGGCCCTTGCTGGCCCATAGCAAGTACTCAACAAATACTTGTTGTATGGATGAGTGAATAGAAATAGGGAAACGTATCTCCAGCCTACTCAAAAGAAGTAATTTATTAAAAAAAAATTTTTTTAAACATCTTTGTTGGAGTATAATTGCTTTACAATGGTGTTTGTTAGTTTCTGCTTTATAATAAAGTGAATCAGCTATACATATACATATATCGTCATATCTCCTCCCTCTTGCGTCTCCCTCCCACACTTTTTCATAGTCTTTATGAAATCGTCTACCCCAGCGAATGATTTTCTGGTTCTTCCTCATTCTGGGACAGTAGTATGTAGAGGTTAAGAGCTGAGACTCTGAACTTTGACACACTTGAATTAAACCTCTGGCCATGGAATCACTGGCAAGTGTGATATTGGACAAGTTAATTAAGATTCCTAAGCCTCAAATTCTGCATAAGATTGTTGGGAGAATTAAATGAGGTTATAAGTAAACAAAAAAATTTCTAGTATAGTGCTTGACCAAATAAGTTGAGAGTAAATCACTATTATAATTAGTTGGGATTAATTGGGAATAAACTGAAATCTTTCTGACTGAATTATCTTTTAGTTTTAAAATCCTTTGAAATGACATCCTTTTGTTATAACATTTCTTTACTAAGAATTTCAATCAAGTAAGTCCTTTCTAACCAGAAAATCCCCTACTATAGTATTTTAGTATTTGCAGATTTACTTCTGTGTACCACATATAAACCATAACAATTTTGTATTAAATATGTGCAAGTTGCTGGAGTTCCAAATTGTAAACTAAAATCAGCCCCATCTGAGCAGCCTGCCTCACTCACAGTTTCAAGGAGACTGACAAGCAGTTGGCCTCTCAACTTCTCTACCCCTTGGCTATGCTGTATGTAATCTGTCACAGTTTTGCTATCTTGTGAAAATAAATGATCTTCATGCTGCTTATGCCATGATTTAGTGCTTAAATATCACATATTGTTTTTGTGTGTCACTCAGGGATACAACTTTTCAAAAACATAATCATTTATTTGCATAAATTTGCATAACATTGGAGCACAGACAAAAATTCTTGAGCTACTCCATCACAACTGCAAATAAAATAAAATAAAATAAAATAAACCCAAGGGAAAATCTTTAAGACTGTGAGGAAGGGGTTGGGTAATAAAATTGAGGAGTAGTGCCAAAGAAGAGGGAAAGAAAGGTGATGTCTTTAGAAGGCAAGATAGATGTTCTTGATCTGTTTTATTATTTTGTTCATTGAACTGAAAAATATATATTAGACTTCTATAAATTCATTCTCAACATCAATTCCTTTAACCTTAATTTGCTTCTAAGGTCTCTTATTTCTCAACTGGGAGGTAAAATAATCCTTGGGTTTGGAGACAGAATATAGACTATATATTATGTAAACTCTCAACTCCTTACCCTGCCTGCTCTCCCTCATGCACACCCTCCCCTCCCACCCCAGACCCTGCCACAGCAACTTTCTTTCTGCTCCTCAGGGTTGTTCTACCCAGAACCTCTGCACTAGCTGCTTCTAGGGTCTAGGAATGCACTTTCCCTGATCTACATATGCTTGGCTTCTTCAGAGAGGCTTCCCTAAAACCCTTCTAGTACACCATCCTGATTTATTCTTTGCCCAGCATTGATATTTTTCTTGGTGTGTGTGTGTGTGTGTGTGTGTGTGTGTGTGTGTGTGTTTGCCCATTCATTGAACTGGTCATCTTCCTATTCCATTAAAAAAAAAGCTCCATGAAAACAAGTTCTTGTCTTTCTTGCTTGCTGCTGTATACCCAGTGCCCAGAACAGTTCTTAGTATAACCTACTAGACACTAGTAAATACATATTAAATATAATCAAGTCAGTAGCCTACTATACACCTATACATTTATTTTATTGTTAATTTCTCTTCTCAGTCCTTCTCCAATATTCCAAATTTTGATTTCCAAATTCTAAATTCAGTCTGAGCTATTATAAATCCCGACTTCTGGAACTACAGAATGATGTTCAACATTAGCATCTGTGCTCCAGATACTAATACACACAGATGCTGGCTATTAAGGTCCGTCAGGGGTGCAGCTGGAGAGCGTTTGTCTGGAGGATTCAGTACTACTAGCATTTCTTCTACCTTGGCATTCCCTTGGGAGAAGTACACGCAGAGAAACACTGACAAAGGAAAGCCAAGGACAGCTTTATAATGAGTGGTTCAGATCCTGATGCAGGGTTGCTGGTAAAATGCACCAGAGCAAGCAGCGTCGACCCGCTCCTGAGATGTGTGAGGGAGACACAGCACCACCTGAGAGCTCTATCTCCTCAGGCTCGGATAAAAATCTTGGTGTTTTTCACTCTCTGGCCAAGAACAAGATACAAACGATAGCAAATGTCTGCAACTGCAGAGACAGGCGTTGGCTCAGCCCCTTTCCTGTGGGAGAGGCCCTTTGCTCTCTTACTATTCCAGACACAGGGATTTAGAAAGAAGAACTCCACACAGTAGATAAATTCCCATCCAGACTGTGGTGCAGAGTCTTAAAAAGTTAAACATACATTTACCAGATGACCTAGCAATCCCACTCCCAGAAATTCCTGTGAAGGAAGAAATGAGAAGACTCACATCCTCTTTAGTTGTATTTTGTAGATTATAAATTTCCCAATATATGGGAAATTATTTTGATTGTTTGTGATTCTCCATTTTGAAAAAAAAATTTTCCTTTTGAGGCTTAACTATGTAGGGATGCATATTATTCCTGTTCCAATCTGCTTAATTTGAAGAGAAACAGTTATATCTAACCAGTGCTAAATCTCATAAGGGCTTCCAAGATTCGACAGCGCCCAGTCCAAACTCTATCCAAGCTGGGCTGGTTCTGCCATCTAGCGACCATCCTGCTGAACTACATCGGTAGGGCATGACCTAGTCTGGTCTACTCAAGTCCCAAGAATTAATTTTAATTTAATGTCATGTGATTTGTCTGAGCCTTCATGTCTTTTCATTCCTACCTACTACCTGTGTGACCTTGGGAAAATTAATTAATATTTCTGTGACTCAGTTTATTCATCAGTAGAATGGGGATAAGGACCTACCTCCTGTGATTTTCAGGAAACTCATGTGATATAATATATGGAAAAATCTTAGCAGAGTGCCTAGGCACAGGTAAATCCTGAAGAAAGGTTTGCTGTTGTTATTATATTTCTTATTATAGTTAAAATTATGCAAGTCCAGAACTGAAAACAAAAATAGGCCAAAGAATGGGCAATCAAGTTATAGGTATATGAGTATTTCAGAATACATCGTTTATAATATTTAAAACTTGGAAGAGGATCAAGTTTATTTAGGCTTTTTGTGTACACTGCCAACAAATGCATTACTGCAATTACATTCGCCTCCTTCCAAGTCTTTCCCCACCTCATATTGAATGTTCCCATCTCAGAGACAACTCAGTACTCTGCATGCATTTTAATACCTTCTTCCTGTTTCTGGAATAGTCTCCCTCACATCTTTATACTTCACAATCCCTAACTCCTAACTCAAATGTCAACTTCCTGTACATACTCCTCTAGTGCTGCTGAGTGGAGTTAAATCCCACGTAGCCCTTCACTCTCATCTCTGTTAGAGCATTTGACACGGACAGGCTGTGCTGGAGACAACTGGAAATCAGGTGTATGTAGCCCCTTAACTAGACTGTGAAGTGCTTGCTGTGACGTATTATGTGTTATCTTTGTATCTTCTCCCCCCCCAACCCAATGCCTAATACAAAGACTTCACGTAGCATGTACTCCATAGAAGGTTGCTGAATTGAAATCAAAGCTTGGCAAGAGAATACTTAGAGCAACTTTTTAAGAAGGCTGAATGACTCTTAGATACTTCTAATGTGTATTGAACTAAATTGGCCTAATGGTTTAAGTTGGCAGGGTTATCCATCAAAATACGCTTTTGGATTAAAAATTAAGTAATATTTATGGTAAAATAATTAAAGAACATTTTGAAATTACCAAAAAATAAAAAAAAATCATGGCTCTACTACCCAAATATTACTAATATTTGATTAATATTTTTTCAGTAGTTTGTACAATGTTTTTATTACATGGCTGTGATCCTTGTCTATTTGCAGTGAATATACCCTGATTTTTAAATTTAACATATTTAAAATACTTTCTGATTAAACTGTTTGCACATTAAAAGCATCATTTTAAAAAGCAGAATTCCTCTGAATAAATGTGCCATAGTGTACTTAACATCATTATGTTTCAGACATTTAGCTTGTTTATAATTTTTTGGCTATTAAATTGTAGTAACACAAAGTATATCTTTGGGCATAAAGGTGTTTTTTGTCTAGGATTAGTTGCTTTTCTGAGTCCCAGAAGTATAATCTCCATTGTCTTTCTTATCATAGTAAGCCCTGATGGACCAAGAATTGGCATCTTGTAATACACAGAATGTCTTGTTAATAGAAAGGTAACCAGGAAATAGGTTTAGACTTATGATGGCTCCAGGTCCCCATTACAAACTTTGATCACTCAGGATATATTGAAGATGTGAAGAAAGGCTTTAGAAGGTTAGGCTGCGTAAGCACAAAAGGCTGTTTCTAAAAACATTCCCTGATATTACATTATGGAGTTTATTTATTTTTATAGTTTTTAATTATTTTATTGAAGTATAGTTGATTTACAATATTGTGTTAGTTTCAGGTGTACAGCAAAGTGATTCAGTTATATATATATATATTTTCAGATTATTTTCCATTATAGGTTATTTCGAGATATTAAATATAGTTCACTGTTGCTTGTCTACTTTATGTATAGCAGTTTATTGTTTATTTCTTTGTACATTTGTGTGTGTGTGTGTGTGTGTGTGTGTGTGTGTATTTTGTTGTTTCATTTTATAAGTGAAATGCTCAGGCCCAACCTGTGTTAGCTGAATTCACATCTTCCTTCCACAAAGAATGATTCCTTTGGTTCCTGAATTTATTTATTTATACATTTATTAATTCATTTAAAAAATACTGATGGATGTTTACTCTATGCCAGGCACTTCTGTTAGGTGTTATCTAACCAGACATTAATAAAACATTTCTTAAAAGGATTTTTATAGCTTAAAGAGGAAAAGACAAATAAATGATGACAGTGCCATATGTAACTTACTTTATAGAAGTAAGAATAGCATGGCTTTAGGAGCAAAATGGGGAATTAGTTCTGTTTGAGGTAACAAGAAAACTACACCAAGGAGCTTATACTTGGGTCTTGAATGATGTAGGAGTTTAACAAGTGGGCTCAGAAGAATTCCAGTCAGAGACCAACATATTCATGTATTTGAAGAAGAATGACATGCAAAAATCGAAAAATTCTTTGTGACTGAAGAGAGTGTCCATGGAAAGAAGGAGCAGGAAATCATGTTGTAAAGATAGAATGAGGTTAGATTATGAAGTGTTTTATGTTTTAAAATTCCAAGCCAAGAAGTGTGTGTTTTATATTGTAACATATTAGGAACCATTTAAAGTTTTCTTCTCCTTCTTCTTTTTCTTCCTCTTCTTCTCCTACTTCCCTTCCTCCTCCCCCTCCCTTCTTCCCCTTCCTCCCTCTCCCCCTTCCTCCTCCCTCTTCCCCTTCTTCTTCTGTTTCTTCTCTTTCTCCTTCTTCTTCTTCTTCTTCTAAAGCAAAGAAATGACACAAAAATGACAGCATTCAGTAAATTAGACTTTATGCCAGGCGTGTTACTTGAGTATTTTACATGAGAAGTTTTCACAACAATGCTATGAGACAGTACAGGTGTTTACTTGAATAATATGGAAGAGGAAAAAAATGACACTTGGATAAGATAAATAATTTGCCCAAAGTCACACAGCTCATAAGAGCTAACACCCATCCTTCTGAAACTCTTCCAAAAAATTGTGGAGGAAGGAACACTCCCAAACTCTTTCTATGAGGCCGCCATCACCCTGATACCAAAACCAGACAAAGATACTACAAAGAAAGAAAATTATAGACCAATATCACTGATGAATATAGATGCAAAATCCTCAACAAAATATAGATGCAGAATCCAACAACACATTAAAAGGATCATACACCGTGATCAAGTGGAATTTATCCCAGGGATGCAAGGATTCTTCAATATACGCAAATCAATCAATGTGATACACCATATTAACAAATTGAAGAATAAAAACCATATGATCGTCTCAATAGATGCAGAAAAAGCTTTTGACAAAATTCAACACCCATTTCTGATAAAAACTCTCCAGAAAGTGGGCATAGAGGGAACCTACCTCAACATAATAAAGGCCATATATGACAAACCCACAGGAAACATCATTCTCAATGATGAAAAACTGAAAGCATTTCCTCTAAGATCAGGAGCAAGACAAGGATGTCCACTCTCACCACTATTATTCAATATAGTTTTGGAAGTCCTAGCCACGGCAATCAGAGAAGAAAAAGAAATAAAAGGAATACAAATTGGAAAAGATGAAGTAAAACTGTCACTGTTTGCAGATGACATGATACTATACATAGAGAATCCAAAAGATGCCACCAGAAAACTACTAGAGCTAATGAATGAATTTGGTAAAGTTGCAGGATACAAAATTAATGCACATAATTCTCTTGCATTCCAATACACTAATGATGAAAAATCTGAAGAGAAATTAATGAAACACTCCCATTTACCATTGCAAGAAAAAGAATAAAATACCTCAGAATAAACCTACCTAGGGAGACAAAAGACCTGTATGCAGAAAACTAAAAGTCACTGATGAAAGAAATTAAAGATGATACAAACAGATGGAGAGATATACCATGTTCTTGGATTGGAAGAATTAATATTGTGAAAATGACTATACTACCCAAAGCAATCTACAGATTCAGTGCAATCCCTATCAAATTACCGATGGCATTTTTTACGGAACTAGAACAAAAAAATCTTAAAATTTTTATGGAGACACAAAAGACCCCGAATAGCCAAAGCAGTCTTGAGGGAAAAAAATGGAGCTGGAGGAATCAGACTCCCTGTCATCAGACTATACTATAAAGCTACAGTAATCAAGACAATATGGTACTGGCACAAAAGCAGAAGCACAGATCAATGGAACAAGATAGAAAGCCCAGAGATAAACCCATGCACGTATGGTCAAATAATCTATGACAAAGGAGGCAAGGATATACAATGGAGAAAAGACAATCTCTTCAATAAGTGGTGCTGGGGAAACTGGACAGCTACATGTAAAAGAATGAAATTAGAACACTCCTTAACACCCTACACAAAAATAAACTCAAAATGGATTAGAGACCTAAATGTAAGACCAGACACTACAAAACTCTTAGAGGAAAACATAGGAAGGGAACTCTTTGACATAAATCACAGCAAAATCTCTTTTGATCCACCTCTTAGAGTGATGGAAATAAAAATAAAAATAAACAAATGGGACCTAATGAAACTTCAAAGCTTTTGCACAGCAAAGGAAACCACAAATGACGAAAAGACAACACTCAGAATGGGAGAAAATATTTGCAAATGAATCAATGGGCAAAGGATTAATCTCCAAAATATATAAGCAGCTCTTGCAGCTCAATATTAAAAAAACAAACAACCCAATCCAAAAGTGGGCAGAAGACCTAAATAGACATTTCTCCAAAGACATACAGATGGCCAAGAAGCACACGAAAAGCTGCTCAACATCACTAATTATTAGAGAAATACAAATCAAAACTACAATGAGGTATCACCTCACACCAGTTAGAATGGGCATCATCAGAAAATCTACAAACAACAAATGCTGGAGAGGGTGAGGAGAAAAGGGAACCCTCTTGCACTGTTGGTGGGAATGTAAATTGATACAGCCACTATGGACAACAGTATGGAGGTTCCTTAAAAAACTAAAAATAGAATTACCATATGATCCAGCAATCCCACTACTGGGCATATACCCAGAGAAAACCATAATTCAAAAAGACACATGCACCCCAATGTTCATTGCAGAACTATTTACAATAGCCAGGTCATGGAAGCAATCTAAATGCCCATTGACAGATGAATGGTTAAAGAAGATGTGGTACATATATACAATGGAATATTCCTCAGCCATAAAAAGGAACGAAATTGGGTCATTTGTTGAGACGGGGATAGATCTAGAGACTGTCATACAGAGTGAGGTAAGTCAGAAAGAGAAAAACAAATATCGTATATTAACGCATATATGTGGAACCTAGAAAAATGGTACAGATGAACCAGTTTGCAGGGCAGAAATTGAGACACAGATGTAGAGAACAAACGTATGGACACCAAGGGGGGAAAGTGGTGGGTGGTGGTGGTGGTGGTGTGATGAATTGGGCGATTGATGACTAATAAGAACCTGCTGTATAAAAAAATAAATAAATACAATTCAAAAATTAAAAAAAAGAGAATGTTTGTAAGAGACTGTGGCAGGAGGGAAGCTCTTATTTCACATTTATGAAAAAAAAAAGAGTCACTGAAGTAGCTGAAGAAGGCAAGCTTTGGGCTGTTGGGCTTGCTGGGGGAGAGCGGGGTGTGATCCCGTTTGGGGGGCTCGGAAGGTGTGCATCAGTGAACGAGGGTAGGGGGTGGGGAGATGGGGAGGTAAGGCAGGAGAGGTGTCGGGGCAGCAGAATGGCAAAGCCAGCCTTTGCAAGTTACAGAGCAGGGCAAAGTGACAGGCAGTCTTTAGAAGGAGCATGAAAGTAAATTCTCTATATAAGGGAAATTTTTTTTTACTGAGAATCACTGAGTTATAGATACATCTGGGTCCTGACACCTTCAATATCCACACAGTGTTGATGGCATCTGGCACATTGTAGAAGTGCAGTGTTTGTTGAATGAATGAATGAGTGACTTCTGTCCTTCCCTCTATATGTGTGATAGAGAAGGAGGCCTGCTTTTAACCAAGTACACATCTTCCAGAGCAGTAGCCTAAAGTAGCTGCTGTGAGTCAGCTCTGGAGTCAGAAACAGCTTTACGACTCAGTGAGGATGAATTATCAACTTATCTCTTTTGGGACCCCATTTCCTCCTTTTAAATGAGGAACAAAATTCAAACCTACCTAGAAAGATCGTGACATTCTAAAAGCCTGGCATAAAAAGCACCGCCCAAAAGTGAGCTGTTATTCGGGAGATTTTAGGATTCTGGCTTAGCACACAGAGCTGTTTTCTTGGGCTTCTGGCACCAGTAGACCTATTAAGAGATTATTCTACCCTATCCACACATCTGTCCTCCTGACATTTTATTTGCCTAGAAAAGCAGAAAGCAAAGGATCATAAACATAAAGATCATCACTTTTCCTTGCCCTAACTGATTGAAACCCTGTTCATATGGCAGGCCTGCTGGTACCGTCAGCTCTTCCAGCACGTCTACCCAGGCCATCTGTTCTGCACCATGTCAAGCCATATGGAACGGGAGCCCCCATGTCTTTGGAAATGCCTGGCTTTTTTCTTCTGTGTGTTCTTTACTTGGCTGTACTTCCCAGGTCTACGGAATGCGATGGTTGCAGTAACAGTTCCTTTATCGTCCATCCTTGAAAGGAAAGTGAATGACTTAAATTTTATTAGGAGAGCCTTGAGATTGTGCGTTTGAACACTCCTGTTAAGTAATGACCAAAAACTTCACTAAAAGCCCTGTGACATTTGTGACACCAGATAAATAATTCAGAAATCATAGTTATATAATTCTTTCTTACCACTGTCCCTGTTCACTACAAAGGGAATAATATTACATTTCTTTCCTCTGATACTTTAAGTTGCAATTATCTTCTACCAAGCTTAGAACAGCAGATACAGCCCTGCTGAGATGATTAGTTCTTAACTGTGCAGGTTATTAGCTGTGTAGAAAATGATATGCAAACCAAGGTATGGTTTGGCTCCTACTGTGATAATCCCAATGAGATTTACAAATATCAAGGAGATTTCTAAGCTCTCCTTAAAACTCATAGCAAAATGCTTGTCTCTTAAAAGTAGGAGCTTAAATTAAACCTTAATCAGGTTTCAGAAATAAATTTTGAGGATTTTGTCTAACTCAATAAAAGTGTAAGGTGGCTTATTTTTTAAAAAAATTTTAATGGAACAGAAAACAATTTTTTTAATAGAATAGAGGTAAGAAGATGCAATCTCAGCTGATTTTCAGCCAAATCATGAAGTGAGACAAGTTAGTTTTCTGCTGTCCTAACATTCTTACCACCCTCCTCAGTTTTTGTTCCCACTATGGCCTCAAGCCACTTATAAAGCATATTTTTTTCTAGCATAAGAAAAATATATTAAAACACTAGGACGTTAGTATAAATTAATTAAAATATGTCAGGCCCCTGAAGGTAAAAAAAATACTTGCTTTACAAAGGCTTCACAGAGGAAAAAATAAGGAATTAACCTTCATTCTTACCATGGGATAATTTCCTTCTTCTGTTCCTTTTCTCTTAGGCAGTGATTCTACTTCCATAAAAAACAAAAGCTCTTTTCCTTCCAGTCCTTTCCAGAACAGACTTGACATACTAACATTCCTGTAGGCCTCGTCTTTCCCAAAACTCTTAACATTTATTGGCACTTGGTCTTTGCCCAGTTGCAGGCATAATGTCTGGGCCCACTAGGTGTGTGACAAATGAATTTGAGTTGAATGATTTTGTAAAATTCATCATTTTTTTTTTTTTTTTTTTTTTTTGCGGTACACGGGCCTCTCACTGTTGTGGCCTCTCCCGTTGTGGGGCACAGGCTCCGGACGCGCAGGCTCAGTGGCCATGGCTCACGGGCCCAGCCGCTCCGCGGCATGTGGGATCCTCCTGGACCGGGGCACGAACCCGCGTCCCCTGCACTGGCAGGCAGACTCTCAAACACTGCGCCACCAGGAAAGCCCTAAAATTCATCATTTACTACAGAACAGAGAACTCTGCATGAACTGAAAGCATCTCTGCAGTTAATTGTGCCAGAGAAAGTGAGAGCTTATGTTGGAACCCAAAAGAGTTTCCTTACAGTTTTGTGGTTCTCAAACTTTTGCGTTCATACACACTTTAGAGTTCTTACATTTCTGGTGGCACATTTTAAGGGGTTAACAAAACAAAACAAGCTACGTAATTCAGCAGCAAGTACAACTTATAGCTAATATTTTGTAGCCAGGGGTCAGGGCAGGCTCCTTGGGATGGCATGGGCAAGGAGGTCCTTTACCCCTCCCCTTACCTCTCAGAGTCTTCATCAGCTGCTGCCTTGCTCAAGCCACCCCAAATAACATACAGTTTAAATCAAGGATAGATCTAGCTAAGCAAACTCAGTTTATATGTCTCCCACCTTCACCTTTCAAGAAGATCACCAACCTATATAGAAATTCAAGTCACCACTGGTCAATTTAAAATCCATTACTGCTGTCGACTAAAAAATTATTCACAACCTAAAAGTTGAGAGTTATGTTTTATTTGGTGGGAGCCAGGATATATAGGAGTTTTGCAACAAAGGACAGGTAGTCTGAACGTCAAAAGAATATTGTTAATTAAAGAAAGCCAGATATGTCAAGTTAAGGAATTTAGCGCTTTTCTATGTATGAAAAGATGCAAGAGTCTGGACTCACTGAAATCACTTCTTTGATATATACCTCAGCCATCTGGGGCCAGTATCCTGTGCTTTCATATTCTAAGTTTCCTCAGGGCTCACTGTGGGGAGTGGCTGCGGTCTGATGGCTGCTAGATGGCAGGTATTCTTTCCTTCCTGAGTTCCCTCAGGGCTCACCAGCTCACCATAGACCGTGACTGCAATCGCTGATGACTGTGACTTCCTTTGTTTACTGATATGGCAGGCAATGTTTCATTTATCACTGCCTATTTCATATTGTCTCATCTGCCCTACCCAAGCTCTTTTATACATTCAAGAGGCAAAGTCCTCGTACGTTCCACGAAACTCTCTTTTTCTTTGGCACTGATCATTACGCTTACCTTTTACCTGCAGCCCAAGGTACTCTTATTCCACATCACACTGCATACACAATTCAGTGTCTGGCAGACAGTCATTGATGTAACAGCAGTAATAGCTGTAGAAAATATAGAAGAAAAAGTGGGGAGCTTGTGAAAGGCCCACAACACTTCACTGACATAACAACCATGGAAGCTGCATCAGCAGCAGTGAAGAGGACTCAGCTGGCATCTGAGACTCCCCTCAGAATCCAGGCCCCTCAGTTTCCTTCCTTGATCCTTCATGTCTCCCCTACCCAGGGACAGATCCAGCTTTTGTGGGCTTGAAACTTATACGATTCAGAAGTTCTTCTTTATGAAAAAATAATAAAAATTACAAATATAGAATTAGCTACAAAAATGAATATTTATTTCAACTGAGAAAAAAAACACAACAAATTACACATTCAAAAAATCTGACATACACCCCAAACATCACAAAATCCACAAAAATAATATAATTTTTCAAATTAATTAGCTACCTCATACAACTCTATAATAATACATTCCTGCTGTTTTTGGCTGTATACTCTACGGTTACTTCTTTTTGTAACAAATGGTAAAATTTCGGGCGTTTCCATTTTACTCAAGCAATGACCAATTTCAAATACTCTTGCACTGACAAAACTCAATACCCCCTTTGTTGTAGCATATTATGAATTTTATGTTTTCTTAATCAATGTTGGTATTTCCTATCAAGTCAGCAAGAAATTTATATCTTTTTCCAATGTGTTGATATAATTTACTCCTCTTAGCTAATTTGATTATCAAACATTCCAAAAGCTTATTTATTACTTCTTTTCAAAAAGTCTCTTTGTTTTAATTAATTGTGGCTCTTGGTATGATCTGAAAGTTTAAAAAATTATAATTAGCTTCTAGATGTCAGAATAATGTCTCATCTTTATTACCTTTGTTTCATATTCCTTTTTTCTTTTTCTTTCTTTCTTCCTTCCTTCCTCCCTTTCTTTCTTTCTTTCTTTCTTTCTTTCTTTCTTTCTTTCTTTCTT